>NC_086444.1:926515986-926822652 GCF_028390025.1 Pseudophryne corroboree | reverse complement strand
AAGAGTGTTTAGTGCCGCCGCTCACCTTGTCAGCAATCGGCGTACGAGGTTACTTCCAGAAAATGTGGAGAAGTTGATGTTCATTAAAATGAATTATAATTAATTCCTCCATGGAGACATTCACCAGCAGCAATTGCCTCCACAAAGTACACAGGGAGCTGTGATGGTGGATTCCAGTGGAGACGAATTGATAATCTGTGAGGAGGGGCATGTACACGGTGATGAATCGGAGGATGATGATGAGGTGGACATCTTGCCTCTGTAGAGCCAGTTTGTGCAAGGAGAGATTAATTGCTTCTTTTTTGGTGGGGGTCCAAACCAACCCGTCATTTCAGTCACAGTCGTGTGGCAGACCCTGTCACTGAAATGATGGGTTGGTTAAAGTATGCATGTCCTGTTTATACAACATAAGGGTGGGTGGGAGGGCCCAAGGACAATTCCATCTTGCACCTATTTTTTCTTTCATTTTTCTTTGCGTCATGTGCTGTTTGGGGAGTGTTTTTTGGAAGGGCCATCCTGCGTGACACTGCAGTGCCACTCCTAGATGGGCCAGGTGTTTGTGTCGGCCACTAGGGTCACTTATCTTAGTCACACAGCTACCTCATTGCGCCTCATTTTTTTCTTCTTTGCGTCATGTGCTGTTTGGGGAGTATTTTCTGGAAGGGCCATCCGGCCTGACACTGCAGTGCCACTCCTAGATGGGCCAGGTGTTTGTGTCGGCCACTAGGGTCGCTTAGCTTACTCACACAGCTACCTCATTGCGCCTCTTTTTTTCTTTGCGTCATGTGCTGTTTGGGGAGTGTTTTTTGGAAGGGCCATCCTGCGTGACACTGCAGTGCCACTCCTAGATGGGCCAGGTGTTTGTGTCGGCCACTAGGGTCGCTTATCTTAGTCACACAGCTACCTCATTGCGCCTCTTTTTTTTCTTCTTTGCGTCATGTGCTGTTTGGGGAGTATTTTTTGGAAGGGCCATCCGGCCTGACACTGCAGTGCCACTCCTAGATGGGCCAGGTGTTTGTGTCGGCCACTAGGGTCGCTTAGCTTACTCACACAGCTACCTCATTGCGCCTCTTTTTTTCTTTGCATCATGTGCTGTTTGGGGAGTGTTTTTTGGAAGGGCCATCCTGCGTGACACTGCAGTGACACTCCTAGATGGGCTAGGTGTTTGTGTCGGCCACTAGGGTCGCTGAGCTTAGTCACATAGCTACCTCATTGCGCCTCTTTTTTTCTTTGCGTCATGTGCTGTTTGTGGAGTGTTTTTTGGAAGGGCCATCCTGCGTGACACTGCAGTGCCACTCCTAGATGGGCCAGGTGTTTGTGTCGGCCACTTGGGTCGCTGAGCTTAGTCATCCAGCGACCTCGGTGCAAATTTTAGGACTAAAAATAATATTGTGAGGTGTGAGGTGTTCAGAATAGACTGAAAATGAGTGGAAATTATGGTTATTGAGGTTAATAATACTTTGGGATCAAAATGACCCCCAAATTATGTGATTTAAGCTGTTTTTTAGGGTTTTTTGAAAAAGACACCCGAATCCAAAACACACCCGAATCCGACAAAAAAAATTCGGTGAGGTTTTGCCAAAACGCGTTCGAACCCAAAACACGGCCACGGAACCGAACCCAAAACCAAAACACAAAACCCGAAAAATTTCCGGTGCACATCTCTAGTCAAAAGGTCAATTTGTTTTTTTTACACTTTTCCAATTTTTTTTACATTTACTATCCATGTCAAAAGCGACACCATCTAGGTCGACACACCATGTCAACCTATATCTGGTGTCAACCAATTGGTGTCGACCTAGATGGTGTGGCTTTTGAAATTGGTTGACACCAGTTACAGTATACTGTAGGTTGACATGGCCGTTAAGTTGACATGGAAAAAGATCGACATGAGTTTTACAAAAACATTTTTTTTTTTTACTTGTATATATAGTTCTTTACAATCCACGTGGTCTACGATTGTGCAGTGTATCATGCAGTGTACAGTATATGCAGTGTATCACAGTTTATCGTGCTGCGTAATTGCAGCGTGTCATGCAGTGTACATTCAGTATATGGTATTGTGCAGTGAGTGTAATGCATAGTGAATCACATCGTGCAGTGTACTGTATACACATGAGGTAATTGCAGTTTTTTGTGCAGTGTACATTGTATCATATTTTGCAGGGAAATGTGCAGTGTAATGTGCAGTTTGTCATATCACGCAGTGCATACAGTATGCAGTGTCGTGCAGTGCATTGTGTGGTGTAAATGCAGTGTGTTGTGCAGTGTACTTGCAGCATATTGTGCAGTGTAATGTGCAGTTTGTCGTATTGTGCAGTGTACTGTATCATATAGTGCAGTGCATATGCAGTGTCGTGCAGTGCATCGTGTGGTGTAATTGCAGTGTGTCGTGCAGTGTACCTGCAGCGTATTGTATAGTGTATCGTACATTATCATTCAGTGTAACGTGCAGCTGTAATTGCAGTCTCCTGCCTTCCACGCTGAGAGTCCCAGGTTTTATTACCAAAGTTCCAGTCCCTATTTTTTTGTTATAAGGGAGATTTGTGTTTCAGATAGTACAGTGTTCTAAGGGATGTTACTGTGGCAGAAATTATTCTAAGGGATGTTACAGTGGCCTAATGTGTTCTGACGTGCATTACTCTTGCATAATGTGTTATAAGGTTCATGACTGTGGCAGATCTCTACTTTGTGACGTAATGTGGATATACTACTGCACTACTGTGACGTACAGTACAGTAACGTGAATAAGGTGCTCTACTGTGTGACACAATGTGAATCAAGGACAGTACTGTGACGTGAATAAGATGAATTCAGGTGAGTGCTGCATCATCTGTCATGAAATCAATTTATACTGTAATGAACAGTACTGAGATGGTTAAGGGTGGGAGGGCCGCATGTTGATGTGTGTCATAATGTTTATAAGGGCAATGCTAATGTGTGTTACAATGTCTATAAAGGTAGTGTTCTGTCTAATACCCTGGACCTACTGTACTGTAGCGATACTGTAAGTGTACTGTATGTCACACTTAGAAATGTGCCCCTTAAGTTTTGAAGACAGTACAGTACACTATGCCCTCCTGAGTGATTAGGTGCAGGGTACTAGAATGAAAAATTCCATTGATTGTGAGGTCATAAAGATGTTGTCAATGTTGAATTTCATTGGCTGTACAGTATGCTGCCATTATACTGTATATATATTTTTAAAGGGCTGGTAGACGACGGCACAGGAGGCGGGAAAGGCGCCGCCAAGCTGGTAAGTATTGACAAATACAGTAGTGTACATAGTGATTTATATAGTCCCACCCCCCTGTCCTGACCAGCACAGATAACTTACTGCAATCCGGATATAATTATTATCCGGATATATAATTATCAAATTATCAACAAGGAATATCCCATGACGGGGACCCCATGAACCACATGCATATGTCACCTATTTCTGGAACAGTATTACCCAATGCAGCAATAAATTATCGGCAAACCCATAACTGGTGGGGAATATACCCCAACTGTTCCAGCAATAGGTGACATATGCATGTGGTTCATGGGGTCCCCGGCATGGGATTTTCCTTGTTGATAATTTGATAATTATATGTATGCGTGTACTGGCATATATGGATATTATATGTATGCTTGTACTGGCATATATGGATGTGTGGCAATAGGTCACTGAGATGTATTAATGTATGTTTTATGTATTTAATGCATTTTTGTCACTTTTTTGTCATAAGTTCTGGCTGGTATCTGGCCGCTGGCATCACAGGAACCTGTCTGCAGAGCCGGAGCACCTACGACTTCCTGCTCCGTTAACAGTGTAGCGGGTGGTGCGCAAGCCGTGCGTTGCCACAGCAACATGATGCTAGGAGCAGAAACGGAAGGGAACGCGACGACTGCGGACGGGAACCAGGTGGACAGCGGTGGTGATCAGCGGGAACTCTCACAGGTATTTAAAGTACGTTTGTGTCTGTATTGTTGTTTTCTGATCTTGTAAGGTATTGAGGAAGGAGCGGTAGCTCCAAAACGTGCGTCTACCTGAATACAAGTTATTTGCTCACATACAACCAGTCTCCAGTGCCGTGATTTCGGGAGGAGTGTATATATATATATATATATATATATATAATCTATCCCAAAAGACATACCTACTGTATAGGCACTCAGAGACAGCAATGAAGCATTGCCGGCTTATTGTGATGATTACATACTGTATACTGTGTTTGTGTGCATGTATGTGTGTGTATATACAGTATATATATATATATATATATATTACTCTGTATATACTGTAATGTATGTACAGTTTAATGTATACAGTAGGTATATAATACAGTATACTGCACATACAGTCTACTGTATATACAGTAATCTCTTTCATTACTGCATCTGATTCATTATTTTTGGCTCTACACAGGATATCTCCCTTGATAAGAGGTGTGAATAAAGAAAAGAGAGTGGAACAGGCACGGCGATGGTTTGAGAGTGGTGAAACATTTCATGATGTCATTTTCACAGATGAATCGTCTGTTGCCCTTGAGCGGTTCTCCAGAATGTCATTCTGGAAACGTAACCATATCTCATTAAAACCACGCCCAAAGCATCCATTGAAAGTCCATGTATGGGGAGGCATAACACGATTAGGAGCTGGTCCCCTATTATTTTTTGAAGGTACAGTACTATACTTTATTCTGTGCCTGTGTTCTGTAAAAATACATGCTGTACTGTAGAGTACATGTAACTGCACAATTAAATGAGTTGCTTATTAATGAACAATTTTTTTGTATTTCTATAGGGATCATGGATAAGACATTTTTCCAAGAAACAATAGTAGAGGGATGTATGGTGCCATTTGTGAATAAATATTACCCAACTCACCATAGGATATTCCAAGACAATGATCCTAAACACTCCGCCTCAGCCAAATTTATGGAAGAGAAAGGTATGAATTGGCAACGCACACCACCAGAGTGAGTATTCTTTCAACAGTGTACAGGCCAGACTTCATTGAAATGACTACCACCTGTGACCCCTTGCCTCGTGAAAGTCCTCAGCTATGGAGCCAGTGACGGTTTGCAAGTTACAGGGCAATGCTGAAGGAGCGTCACAATACCCTAACTTAAATACACAGGATTGATAGGAATAGGCGAGCTCTATGCACATTATGATACACCGGACTCGATCGCATAGCAAGTTGACAATGCGACCATGTCAGGGAAAGCCCAGCCTGGTGTGGTTGCATCTGATGCGACATGTCAGACAAGTGGTTAATAAACATAACATTTTCATGAATTCCATACACTAACTTTTAACCTCTTCAGAGCTAGTGGCACAGATTTTTAATATGCAAACATTTATGTGTACTTAAAAAGTATTTTTGAGTATTTTTTAGAAAATTTCTTTGTGTCAACATGGTCACTTTTAATTTAGGTTTTAATCACGTTAATTTAAGAAAAATTTTTTTTTTACCCTGCATAAAAATATTCTTTAATATATACATTTATCTGTATTTAGCCCCAAAAATACATACTTGACATGTTTTATGTTGTCACACTTAAAAGGGAACATTTTTCCTGTTCTTACCAGGATGAGGTGGGGACACTGGGCAGTTTGTGTGCCTTGCCTACTCTGAAAACATTAATTACTGCTAACTCCTCACTCATAAACCACCTGCTCCTCTCCAAAATGCCTACAACTTTTCTAAGGTCAAAATGAAGCATGTAGGGTTTATATAGGGTGTGTGATGCTACAATCATGTGACTTTTGGGGGTCAATGGGTGACTTTCTTCACACTGTGGACCTCCTTAACAAAAAAAACCCCATTCTGATAGGTCTGAAAATGACGCACATATGTTTAAAATGCATTCTCATTGGTCTGAAAATATCAGATGTTTTCTAGTCTAATTACATCGACAACTCAGATCTGATAATTAGAAGCCAGAAAATAGATGCACGCCATTACATTGGCCAAGTACTGGGAAATAGATGCACATTTGTAATGTCCAATGTGCTGCAATAATTTCCCGGATGGCATTATTGGCTTCCATTACATCCTTGCCATAGAATCAACATAGGGGGTCTATTCCTCCAAGGGTTCTTGCCTCCTCAGGCCTTTTTCTTTCTATTTTATTATTTCTGTTGTTTTCCCACCTTATCTGTCTCCTGACCTTTTCTTCTCCCTTTCGAATCACCTGAATCCCCCAACGGTGTCCTGTTTCCACCTTTAATGGCACTAAAACTCTTCTCTATTAATGTTACCAACCTCAATTCTCCCAGATGATGCACAGTGGCTTTGAAGGCACGCAGACATCATGTTACTACAAGAGACACACCTGACTGGCACTCATTCTCTCTAATAAGGTAAGAAATTCTCACAAACTTTTTTTTTACCTCTACAGACTGTAAATAACAGGGACTAGCAATTTTAATCTCTGTCAAGACCTCTTTTATCATCTCTTGAACTACAGCTGACCCAGCAGGCTGATATCTCATACTTATAGCATAGGACGCCAGGCCTATTAGGACGCTGCAATGGCTATTTTATGAAGTGGCTAGTTATCAAGTGGCAGCTCAAAACAACAGCAGTGTTATACCTGTGTTAAACCGAAGGAAAACAGAAGGTAAACAAACTTACAAATTATCAGAAGGACTGCATTACAACCAAAAAACTCTGGAACTTTATGTGGCCTCTCCTCACCTCTACCATGAGAACACCAGGACCAGGATTACCACCTCTCTGGCTGAGAACATCAAGTCTGCCCCTGGGCCTAACCATCAAGATGAACAGGGAACTGTGGGGGCACAGCACCAGGACCAGGCTCAGCAGGGACATCCCCATTGCTTCTAAGTATGCCCCCCACATTCTCCTACCCACCCGTACTAAGATCTGATCAAAATGTTATCCCAATCCTACTTCTGCCACTAGTTACCTGATATTGTCTTTTTTTTCTCTTCATTGCTCGCTTCCACTCCACCATGTGTTTTTCCTGTAACGTTTAGCTCCACTGATTGCACACCCTGCCATTGTGCCCTACATGCAGGGTACATCATCCTACTACATAAGCATCAGTCTTCCCATATATGAACTTGGCCCTTTTATAGCTCACCTCCCACAGTGTAACCTTCAAAGTGCGCCCAACATGGATGCCCTATATGGTACACTTGTGGATGGGATGAAAAATACATAGGCCAGATTGTTTTGATGGAACCCTACTCTGAACTGTAGGACTCTGAAATCACCCCCATTTTGTGTCATCTCTTCTAGGGGTGGACTATTCCACCCTGGGTAATCCTACGCTGAGCGCCCAAGATGGCTGCCGCACCTGGTACCTTGTGAGGGTGGAATACACAACCCTTGGAAGTTATTACCCAAAATGCCTACACCAATCCTGCATTATGCTTTCTGTGTGCTTAAGGTTTTCTTTTATGTCTGTGTTGCTTGTCTATTGTTGTATTACTCAAATCCTCTATATCATGTGCATTGTTTTTGATATCTGTAAAGCGCCTTGAGTCTTGTTGGAGAAAGAGCGCTATATAAATAAAATTATTATTATTTTTATTATTATTGGCACAATCCACTAAGAGACTGTTGGAATGGTCGACCTGTATGCCCTGAACGTTGGTCTGGGTTCCTTCTTTATGGATGTCTTCACATGTGTTAAACAAGTCACTCAAGGCCATATCATACTTGAGGTGATTTTAGTGCAATATTAGACCCCTTCATGTATAAGACATATCCTCATAACTCCAAACACACTCCAGGTTTTCCACATACAGTATATCCCACATTCTATGCAATGGACTACATCATACTTGCCAACCTGACCCTCTCCATGAGGGAGAAAATGCTCTGTTCCTGGACTTTCCTGGTAATGTATGATTGCCATCACCTGTGGTGAAACACCTTTCTTATCAATTAGCTCACCACAGGTGATGACAATCATACATTACCAGGAAAGTACAGGAACAGAGAATTTTCTCTCTCATGGAGAGGGTTAGGTAGGCAAGTATGGACTACATAGACTCTCTATGTTAGATTCCTGGCACTTCAAAAATTCCACAGCCAGGGACTAAACACATTTTTATGGCCAACATCAAATTCACAAATGTGTCCACTTATGTCTAGCCTCACTGCACGTTAAATATTTCTTGTAGTCACACCATGCCGTGACATGACTTGGTAGCGCTGAGCAACTTTGCACGCAACTTTTTCCATTAAAAAAAGTCTTATTCGCAAAATGATGCAAATGACACATAAAGCTTTTGCTGAATAAGATTATATGTGGCATGCATATATTCTCTGTGTGACCATGGCTGCATCTGCATATGGAATGCTACGCTACTGTGTTTTCCTAGAAAACACTGTAACCTAGCATTTCATACACAGGTGCAGTCGCACACAGAATCAGCAGAGTCTGTTTGTGCATATTGTTTGCATTGCAATGCAAATAAGTTGCAATTTTCCAAAAAAAATGCCCAATGCTAATGGAGTAACATGGGACCTGTGAACTCACACCAGGAATCTCCCGCTGCATGGCACATTGAGGCAAGATATACAAGGACAAATATGTATACTCGAATAGACATGATTTTGATCACTCAATCCCTCACTCCCATTACGTCTCATGCCAGTATTACACATTTCTCATGGATTGACCATGCTGGGAGTTATAGTCACATTTAATCCTTCCCGTAATTCTCAGAATTGGTGATGCCTTGTTAGTAGATCACTCGACTTTTCAAGAGCTTATATCTGCCATCTCCGAAAAACTTTGAGTTCAACTCCTCAGATTAAGGCCCTCATTCAGCTTCAGTTGCAGTTTTTCTTTAGCAAAACTGCAAATGGCTGCTATCGACGCCCCTTACCACTCCGCAAATGGCTCTGCCCGTCAATAAGACAGAGATGTTTGCATAACTGAAAAGAGTGGGTCCTGCACATGCGCACTGCAGCGGCACACGGGGAGGTGCGATCACATCTCAATTGCATGTCGTATCTAATACCCCCTAAGGGGTCTATTTACTAAACCTTAGATGGAGAAAAAGTGCTTGGAGATAAAGTACCAGCCAACCAGCTCCTGTCATTTTTAAAACCCAGACTGTAGTTCAGATCTGATTGCCTGATACTTTATCTCTGTGCACGTTATCTACATCTAAGGCTTAGTAAATAGACCCCTAAGTCTCTTCATGTATCATATGGCAGGCCCAAAAGGCAACGATAAGGGACGGCCTGATTGGACGCACCATTCCTTAAAAAACAGGCACAGTGGGATGTCCTTTCTCTTGAGGATGAGATGTCTAACCTCTTATCCCAACATAAACAGCACCACACACCTATCTGGCCATCTTAATGCCACCCTCTTACGTAGGTCAGCTAACATTCTAAAGAAAACTACCACAAAAATATTATAACAAAGCAGACTCTGTCTTGGCGAGTAAATTTAGGCTGAAGAGGGCATCAGGGCTGATTCGTAAACTCAAGCGGCGCAAATCTCAAACAATTACCTATGAGTCTGAAGAGATAATGGCAGAGTTTTAGTACTGCTATAAAGGCCTTTATAATTTGACTTTATCCTGGTCTGATTCAATTCAATCAGACACCCCTCAATGGTGTACCTTTTTGATTGGGTTGCAGTGAAAATGCTGGCTGTCAGGCTCCCGGTGTTCAGTAGACCAATGCTGGAATACTGACAGGAGGTGAAATGGTGACATATGAAATCCCGACAGCTGCCCAGTATACCCATTCGGTTGGTGGGTCCATGCCACCAACCAAGTGGGAAAAGAACCTGTAGCAAGTGCATCAAGTCACCAGGCCTGAAGCATGGTAAGTGCAGTGAGCCCGCAAAGAAAATGGAAAAATGGCGCTGGCCAGGGAGGAGGGACCCACTTCCTGTTCTAATAAGGTAGGAAGTGGGTGCCCTTCCCTGCGCCTCCTTCCCTGTGTCAAAATGTGTTCCTGCAATTATTTTATTATTTCATTCATTTTTTGTAATGGGCGTCATCACACCCCCTTTTTAATGCTACACCCCACCCCCTTTACTGGGACCCGGCGTGGCTCTCCATGCACCTGGATATATTATACACAGAAAGATTTATATTTGAAAACCTGACTGCAGCTGCCCAGTTAGTTTATTATTATTATTATTATTATTATTATTAGAGGGAACACTACAGAGCTTCCAGGGGGGATACAAAACAGACTAAAGATAAATGTAAAAAAGGACATGGAGGGGAAAGGGAATATAAGATGCAGGGGGAGAAATGAGAAGAAGGATGGAAATTACTCTAAGCACCAACAGCAGAAATGGCAGTATGTACCTTCTGGAAAGTTAGCAGAAAATGAGAAAGAACTTAATCTTCCCAGACAATAAGGAGCATATACAATTAGATGCAAATTTCTTCTTGCTGCACTTTACATGGGTACCACACACACATTTTCATTATCGTCGCCGTGCATGTTCCCTATTCTCAATCTAACTGAAAAAAATTCAGCATGACTTTTTCTTACAAAAACCCATTGTAATTTATTTTTATCCCAAAAAACTACAAATAAATGTTGGGTAACAATATAGATGTCTTTTACTATCCAAATTAAATATATTTTTAAATGGCTGAATATAGTGAAAATATTTTTTAAATATTTACAAGGGCTTATTATTGCATGTTTATCTTAGAAAAGAGTATACAAATGATATAAACCTATTTTTTTCATTTAAGAAATACTTTTTGTATATTTAGTGTGCATAAAACACACAAAAGCTGATTTTTGGGGTAATCCCATCCATGGAACACCCCCATATATATATATGTTCCACATCTTTTAACCCATTAGTCTGCCCTTTGCAGAATAATCCTAATGAGATGTAATTTCCAACTGCCTATTCTGTCATTAGGGGGTTTGACAAAGGAATGCTCTACCAAGTATTGACATAGTCTAATTAAATCTCAAAAACCCTGCAGCTGCCCAAAATTTTGTGCACCTTGAGGAAAAAAATGACTGCATTCAATTGACTATGTCTTACGAAACTGATAAACCCCACCCAGCATACAGACCTTTAAGCCCTATTTGACTACATCAATAGCTTCAACCTAACATGAGTAACCAAGCCAGCAACCTACATTTATTAACCCTATCTAACTCTGACTTGTAGTCACTTGAAAGTCACTGAGTGGATCTGGCAGTGGGCGCCCCAGTGGTGTGCCTCTGGTCCGGCAGTCCTCAGTGACTGCCGCAACAATACGGCACACCCCGGTCCCACCGATTGCATGAAACAGGGCCCCAGATACCTTGCTATACATCAGTGTCTGATTCTCATTACCATTACCATCGACCTGGGGTTCTCCATGGGGGTGGTGTTGGGGTCCTTATACCTTCTAGTTACTCCTACCAACTCATACCACCAGAACCATCCCTTATATTCTCTACATTTGAGGTCCACGCCATACGCCTCTTCCAACCAGTCCATCTTAGAGTAGCTGTCATTTACCGCCCCCCTGGCACTGCTTCCAAATTCATCAACAACTTTGCTTCATAGCTTCCTCACTTCCTCTCTTCTGACATTCCCACCATTATCCTAGGTGATTTCAACATCCCTATTGACATCCCCACACAATCCCCTGCCTCTAAACTCCTTAACCTCACCTCTTCACTTGGTCTCTCCCAGTGGACCTCCTCACCCTCCCATGTGAATGGGAGCTCACTGGATCTGGTCTTCACTCACCGCTGTGATATTTCTGATTTTTCCAACTCCCCATTTCCCCTCTCTGACCACCACCTGCTTTTCTTTAACCTATCTCTCTCGACTTCCCCATCTCTACCTCCTAAGGCTACCATCACTAAGCGTAACATTGAAGCTATTGACACCACATTCCTTTCCTCCCTGTTTGACTCGCTTCTCTCTCCTATTCTCTCTCTCTCTCATGCCCTGAACAAGCCACTTCCACATACAATGCTTCCCTTACTTCTGCTCTTGACTCTGTTGCTCCACCAACCACTATTCACCCTCGCAAATTAACACCTCAACCCTGGCACACCAAATGCACCAGATATCTGCAAAAATGCTTACGTACTGCTGAGCGACACTGGAGGAAACCACGCTCTAAGGTAGACTTCCTCCATTTCAAACTTATGCTCTCATCCTTCAGTGCTGCCCTTTCTCTTGCTGAACAGTCATACTTCAAGAACCTCATCTCCTCCCAGTCTTCCAACCCCCGGCGCCTCTTTGCCACTCTAAACTCACTCCTCTGCCCACCTCCACCTTGTCTCCCTTCCTCACTCTCTGCTCTTTACTTTGCCACTTACTTCACATCCAAAATTGACTCCATACGTCAGGACATCACATCACACCAGACCATCAGTAACCAGCCTTCTCCCATCCCTTACCAACCCTCCCCATCCCTCGCACCGACTCTGTCATCTTTCTCCCATGCATCTGGAGAGGAAGTCATGGCCCTCATTCGTTCCTGTCCCCTCACCACCTCCCCACTTGACCCTATCCCCTCCCGTCTCCTCTGCTACCTCTCCTCTTCTGCTTGTTCCCATCTTTCCCACCTTCTCAATCTCTCCCTCTCATCAGGCACTGTCCCCTCTGCCTTCAAGCACGCACTCATCTCTCCTATTCTTAAAAAACCTACCCTTGATCCAAACACTCTCTCCAACTACCGACCCATCTCTCTCCTCCCTTTTGCCTCCAAACTCCTTGAGCGTATTGTCTACAACCGCCTTACTTCCTTTCTTTCCTCACACTCAGTGCTTGACCCATTCCAGTCTGGCTTCCGTCCTCTCCACTCCACTGAAACTGCCCTTACAAAAGTATGCAATGACCTCCATGCTGCTAAATCTAAGGGACACTACTCTCTACTTATTCTACTTGATCTCTCTGCTGCTTTTGTCACTGTGGACCATCCTCTCCTACTGCAAATCCTTCACTCCATTGGTCTGCGTGACACTACATTCTCTTGGTTGTCGTCCTACCTTTCTGACCATTCATTCTTTGTCTCTTCTCATGACTCCACCTCCCCTCACTTCCACTAACTGCAGGGGTACCCCAAGGTTCTGTCCTTGGTCCTCTTCTCTTCTCTCTTTATACGTCCTCACTAGGTAAGCTCATTAGTTCTTTTGGTTTCCAATATCATCTCTATGCTGATGACACTCAAATCTATCTTTCCTCTCCAGACCTCTCCCCAACTCTCCTCACTCGTATCTCCAACTGTCTCTCTGCTATCTCTTCCTGGATGTCCCAGCGCTTTCTTAAACTTAACATGTCTAAGACCGAGCTGATCATCTTCCCTCCCTCCCGCATAACCTCACCTCCTACAATCTCATTATGATGGCACTACTATCTCCTCTACCCCCCAAGTGTGCTGTCTTGGAGTAATCCTTGACTTCTCCCTCTCCTTCAAACCACACATTCAGCACCTCTCACAAACCTGCCTTTTCATCTAAAAAATATTTCCAGGATCAGACCCTTTCTGACCCAGGATGCTACTAAGACTCTTATCCACTCACTGGTCATCTCCAAACTGGACTACTGTAATCTCCTCCTGACTGGCATTCCTGACAAATACCTCTCTCAACTCCAATCTATCCTCAATGCTGCTGCCCGGCTCATTTTCCTCACCAAACGCACTACGTCCACCTTTCCTCTCTTACTAGACCTTCACTGGCTCCCCTTCCCTTTCAGAATCCATTTCAAGCTTCTCACACTTGCTTACAAAGCCCTCACCCACTCCTCTCCCATCTACATCTCTGATCTTATCTTGCTTTACACTCCCACCCGTCCTCTTTGCTCTGCTAATGCTCGCCGACTCTCCTGCCTATGGATTACTTCCTCCCACTCCTACCTCCAAGATTTTTCACGTGCTGCACCACTTCTCTGGAATTCCCTACCTCTCCCCCTCAGACTCTCCACCTCTCTACAAAACTTCAAACGGGCTCTCAAGACCCACTTCTTCACCAAACCCAGCCAAATCTCATCCTAAACCTCTGTTCCACGCTTTCTCTATACCCCATCTGTCTCACCCCTGTCTGTCTACCCCTCCCCTTTAGAATGTAAGCTCTCACAAGCAGGGCCCTCTTCCCTCATGTGCTTACCCTTTTCTTACTTTAATAATCTTCAGCTGCACCAAATCCAGCAGTCTTCTGCCACCTGATACTTATTCCAGTGTCATCTGCTGATGTAGCTATGTTTATTTACCCTGTACTTTTCCTATATTGTCGTCAGCTGTAAGTTGCTGTTTTCCTGTTTCATTATTTGTTTATGTACTCTGTAATTGGGCGCTGCGGAACCCTTGTGGCACCATATAAATAAAGGATAATAATAATAATAATAATAATAATAATAATAATCTATCCAATGTGGTTTACACACTGTGCTGCAACTACCATCCAGCACCTAAGGATTCTACACACACTTGTGAGTGACTTTCATTCAGAATTTTTTTTATTTTATATGTCAGCCTATGCTTCATTCCTAAACATTGATGAGTGAAAAACATAATTTATTCAACAGCATTCATGGTGAATAGTGCATGACCACATTTATACAATATAAGCACAGCCAGTATATGACCCATTGAGCATTCATCAGGCTCATTGCTGTGGTGTGGATTTTATATTTGTTCTACTTTTATATATTTATTGTTTTAATTGCATATTGTTTGTTGTTTAACATTGACTCCCAGGAGTTTTGTGCTATCATTGTACAACATTAATATACACCTTTTTTATTAATAATAAATACAAAAAAATCTTAAATTTAAATGAGTTTCATCTGTTTCTGTATTATTAAGCGCCACTTGGAATATCCATTTGTGTTGTCTCTTTTGTCTGGATTTGGCATCTCCAGCTCTGGGCGGCTGCTGATATACAGATTTTTTTATACATAGACCTAACACTCACACTATTTACCTTAGCGCCAGAGACCATTTGTTATCTTCCCCACAGTAAGGGTAGTAAAACTTTGGAATTCTCTGCCAGAGAAGGTGGTAATGGTGGACTCAGTCAACATGTTTAAAAATGGGTTAGATAATTTCTTAACTAAAAGAAATATCCAAGGATACAGCATTTAAAAGAAGATAATTTTAGAAAAGGTGTGATTTATAGCTTTCATTTAGACTTAAAAATATAACTTAATCCATTATAGTTAAAATATAGTTATATACAGATTAGTGTAAAAATTATAATACAGGTTGAACTTGATAGACATTTAGTCTTTTTTCAACCTCATTAACTATGTTACTATGTTACAGTGACAGTTGTCATAACTCTCTAGACTCTTCTGATTGTGTATGAAGTCACCACTGAAATTGATAGGTACTTTATTTACTGTTCATACCAACAAGATATGATTTTGTTGGTATATTATATAAATTGAGTTTTGCTAAAAAAAATTATAGAAATAAAATCTAATAATCAATTCATTGTTTGTAAATTTGTTGTTTTGTGTTTTGTTGTGCTTATGACCTGGTTGGGTGACAGTGTCTCTGGTTGTAAATAAGGCTGCCATAAACCTGGCACATATTCAACAGGAGCAGATATGGTTGCGTCACAAGAGCCAATAGAGATAGTACATGGCAGTAAATGTGCTACAGTATTTCTACATGTCTTTTGGGGGTGGTCTTCAGTATGCCGGCCGCCAGAATCCCGACAGCCGGCATACCAACACTTATTCTCCCTCGTGGGGGTCCATGACCCCCCTGGAGGGAGAATAAAATAGCGTAGCGCGCCCGCAGCATGGTGAGCGCAGCAAGCCCGCAAGGGGCTCATTTGCACTCACCACACTGTCGGTAAGCCGGCGGTCAGGCTCCCGGTGCCGGTATGCTGGTCGCCGGGAGCCCGACCGCCGGCATACCATACTACACCCCTTTTGGGGGGTGGTTCTACATTAAAATAGTTCCTATTTAGAATGATCCCTAAAATGTTTCTTATAGTTTTTTTTAAAACAAAAAAACATATTCATGTGCACATTTATATTATATTCATTGTATTCTTTTGTAGAAAAAAACCAATATGTTTTTTCCACATAACTGGCATTGCTAAATGTGTTTAAAAATGTACTTCACACATTCTCACACAATACCATTGGCATGTAAAATTATCTTGAAAAGCTTTTACCTTTTTTACATTTGTTATATGGATCTTTCCCCATTAAGCTAATGAAATCAATCACTCAAATTGTGCTGAAATACCTATGGTTTGTATGCAATGGTTACTTTAGGGTGATTCCAATTTTTGTAAGATATAAACCATTTGAATGATTAAACAGATATACTCTGCTCTGAATTTTTGAAATGAGCTATTATGTGGCACTTTAGATGGAAAGCTTTGACATCACAGTAGTACTTATCAACGGCTCATTGTAAATCACTTTCACATCAATATGCACAAAAAATAATCCGTAGCAGACAATGTTAGCTGAGTGAGTTAGTTGGAAATTGTATGCAATATATGTAACAAAACAAAAAAAAAATTTGTTATCTTTCAGTAAATATTTTTTGTTATTGAAAAAAACATTTACATTTACCTTATCAAGTAAACAAAGTATGCTATTTTCAAATAAAAATAAACATACTGAAATTGGATTAGAAATGGAATTTATGTATAAAATGTATGTGTCTAAGTTTTAAAGTTTGGTCTATGATATGTTGATTATGCATATTAATGATGGTCACAGAGTCAATTTTGAGTGTGCACTGTCTGAAAACTACCACAATGCTCTATAAGAATTGAATCAAAAACAAGCAAACATTCCTAAAATGTAAATGCCTAGGAGCAGGGTCTCCCTCCCTCCTGTTCTCACAGCCCTCTTCTCTAGCACTTCATTGACAGCCTTCAACTACTCAGTAGTCATTTAGCCATGAATTCCTGTTGCTCGCAGTCGTTCTTCTCTTCCAGTTCCTTTACTCCTAGTAGTCATGCCATTACTATTGGAAACAGGTTCTGCCCTTTGCCGAATACTCTTTCACTCAGCTTGCTTCCCAGCTGTTTTGTGTACTGAGAATTATAATACTAATTGTCACTTGTGCTCCATTTATATTTTACTTACTGTACTGTAATGTAAAGTAATATAATCTCATGTATACTCTTTACTGTCCTACTGTAATCAGATGTACTGCTCTGCGAGCCACTTGAGGCACCTTATAAATAAAATGTAATAATAACAATAACAACATGTTGATGGATGTGGTTAGTGAATACTAAAATTGAAAGCTACCAGCTTGGATGTGCAAACATTTCATACTAAACTGATAGATCTGATTCATGCTGAAAGGGTCTGAACAGCTGCATTACATACAATTTGGCAATTTTCAGTGTGGCCAAGTTGAACTTTGGCCCTTTAAATCCACAGTTTTTGCAGTGGAAAAATTGGTTCTTTCACAGCCAGTTTTACATATTGTATAACACTATTTTTGGAAAATTATAGAAAAAGGTGTAAATAGTGGTCAAAATAATTGCATTAATAATCTTTTTTTTTCTTTACAAAATGGATTGTTTACAGAATTATTTAACTTGTAAACAGTTTGTGTTGCTTTCATGTTAATTAATTTCACTGCTGAAAGTTTTAAAATTTGTTGATTTAAATTTGTATTTGACAAGGTAAGGATATGTTTACAATATTATTTTAACCCTAGTTTTTACAGACCCTAGAAAGGAGGTTGCACTTTTTTTATGCATTCCCTCCATATCAAACTGTAATAAGATTTTCCACCATAGGTATTTATTTTTCTGTTGTGCAGCAATATTGTTACAAGAAAATGAAAAGCTGTTAGTGGTAATAGATGTCTTCCAATTTCAGTTGTCTGATATTGTATTGTTTATGTAATATTTAAAAATCATGCCAACTACTAACTGGAAAGAAGATTGTAGTCTATGTTAAAATGGAGATCACGATAATGGTGTGCTTTATAAAATGTGATTTCCTATGTCTAAGTCAGATCACTAAGAGGCATGAAGTCAACCACAAAATAAATAATGATGCATTGCATTAGAAGATTCTGAATTGCATAAGCAAGTATTGAGAATTAGAAAAAAAAGAATAATTACAGTGAGTGTTACTTTTTTAAGAAAGGTAGAGGAATATGCTGGAAGGATTGGTTTTTTTTAATGGAAGAGTAAAAAGCAAGGCTAGATTTGTAAAAGGGGAACATAAGGACTGAGTTAGCTAAAAGCATATGAGATTATACATGTACAGAAGTAAAAAATATTACTAGTAGCAATGAAAGATTGGTTGAGTTTAACAAGAGGGAAAGTTTGGTTCATAGAGAGATTACATTATGTATAGAGGGAAGGGGAGGAGTCTAAAAAGACTTCAGGCTGTAAGTGACCGCATCTCGTAAACTCCCATCCATTTGTACTTAGCTATGTGGTGAAAGGTAGATTCAAATAGAGTTGTATGTTGCATAGCAAAAAATGGGAAGGTGTAGACTTACATGGGTTACCCCCTTCATCTATTCCAAGGCATGATGGTTATGGAAAAGGAACACTGTCTTAAGGAAATGACCATACAGTATTTCTGTGACTGACCTCTCAATTAGGCATATTGTAAGCGGGATTAGTTAATGAGAAGCACATTGTAATTAAAATTAAGTTCTAAAAAGAAATATGAGAAGTATTCTTAAATGATGTAGATTTTATATACAATTATATTGTGTAAAATATTGTGCCAATGGGGACCCTACTAGCTACCTATCTGTACCAGCCATAAATAAATAAGCCTAGAGTTAATTAGCATTTTACCAGGAGTACAAGCCCAACTCCAGATTGTCCTTTCTCCAGGAGTAAAATGTTGCACTATGCACTATATACAACCAGAGAACTCTCTTCACTCATCAAATCATTTGATAAATCAGTTGCTCAGTGTTAAGGTTCTATTAACTTTGTTTTCTCCTGGATTTAATACAACATTAAATGCTTAAGTGATTTGGAACAAGGCACCAGTGATTCTGTAGACACCATATTCACACTGCAAAATACTATTAAATAAGAGAAACAATCTATGTATAAAATGCTGGACAAATTAGACAACCTAAAGAATCACAGTTGATTAACATTTTTAGACTATTAAGGGTGCTGATCTGATGGACCTCCTCAATAGAGATTTGATTCATGCACTTGGTGTACTGACATCAGCAACTTTAAAAATTAAAATCGCTCACCATATTGGTCCTGAGGGAAGAGTCCCCAACAAACCTTCTTGCCAGGTGATTGCTAAAATCCTGGATTATGAAGATAATGAGAACATACTCATAGCCTACCACAAGTTCCAGTCTCCTTTTTCAGGACTACTCTGCACTAGTGGTGCAGAAGACTCATGAATTTTCCCAAATCTTTCTGCAACCCCAATTTTAGAAAAGATATTAGATTATCACTGTTCTATCCAGCAAAATCCTGCTGCCATAACCCATTTTCTTCTAGACAATCAACCTCCTGCCAATTCTCTGCAATCTCCCTTTTGGTGAATAATTTATAATCAGTACAATGCGTAAGTGGGAGTTCCAAATCTGTCTCATCAATCCATTGTAAGATGTTGCATGGCTACGTATGGCAGTCTATGCAATATTGATGGACTATGGTCATAATTCAGAATTGATCCCAGCAGCAAATTTGTTAGCAGTTGGGCAAAACCATGTGCACTGTGGGGGGGGGGGGGGCAGCTTTAGAATGTGCAGAGAGAGTTAGATTTGGGTGTGATGTGTTCAAACTGAAATCTAAATTGCAACCAGTATTTACCCTGGCTGCAATAAAGCAGCCAGTATTTATCCTGCGCAGAAACAAAATAACCCACCAAAATCTAACTCTCTGTGCAAATTTGATATCTGCCACACCTGCAGTGCACATGGTTTTGCCCAACTGCTAACAAATGTTCTGCTGCGATTAACTCTGAATTACCCCCTATATAAATAAGACAAAACACCCAATACATAAACAAAAGAAAAAAATGTGTTTATTAATTTTCAGGTTAAGCAGGGCAGGTGCACAGGTATATGCTCGTGCCTTCCCCAACAATGCATCTACCCTGATTACCTGTTTTATGTTCAAGATGTTATGTTTATGGTTTAATTACCTCCCTCTTCTTTCCTTTTACCTTTCCAGTTTATCCTTGGGAGGCATATACTTTTTATATGCAGACTCTCCATGTGGATTGCAGCTACATGAATTTCTCACCTAATTAATGAGGGTATACCCAGGGTGTGAACATCTGCACTTTGGTGTCTTTCAGCATTACGTCATGTGCCAACAGGTATTGGATGACAACGCACACTAACACTATTTTGTGTATCAATACATAAACATTTAATTTAATATCAGTTTAACAGTCAGGTTTGTGCATAACTCATAATTTGGGTAAAAATAAATCCACAAATACAGTATGAGGTGCATTTATTGGTATTTTACCCAGGCATGACTATGGCCTCTTCTTATCCCATCTAATGAATCATTTCACTGGTGCCGGACTTAAACTAACAACATCCTCAGCATCATTATCCTCATTAGTGCTGGTGTTAGCTACACAAATATCCCCCTTGACTTACACAAACAACATCCGCATCATCAACATCCTCATTAGTGCTGGTGTCAGCTACACAAATACCCCCCTCATTCTGGTGCACTTCCACAGTGGCGTCCCCAATTTCTATGTTACCAGTTTAATGTCTGCTGCTCATCCCCACATTTGCAGAGGGTGCAGAAATGGTGGAAGGATAACTATCTATGAGGACAGTATCAAAAAGGTTAGACTCACACATAGCACTCATGGACACACTTATACTCTCCTCAGGAAATTGTGACATTTCTGAACATACAGTTTGTGACATTACTGAACATACAAAGTTTTTTCATCTCTGGTTTTCCAGTTTTCATTTTTTTGACTCCTCTTCCACACTCAGTGAGAAGGGCTTGTATTGACATGAGAGGCAGAAGAAGATGCTTCAATGAGAGTTGCAGAATCACAATCACCAATCAGAAAAGGCCTTATCCTTTCTTCCACTGCATGTGATGAATGACATATTGACAATTTTGTTTTTTTGCAGTAAACTTTCCTTTACTAAAAGTGTTTTTTTTTTACATTAGTTGTTTGATGTCAGATGCCCTGACTTAAGCTCTCTATGCCCATGACATCTGCTTTAGTAGATGATGTTGTAGGACTGATATCATTATGCCTACTTGCTTGCTGCTCCTGTTCTTCTGACTGATCCTTTATCAGTATATATATCGATGACCTCAACACACACCAGTTATACAAACAAATGAAAAATTAGATAACTTTTTTTTTAATTGAATGACAAGTCACTGTGGACTCTGTTAATATTTATGTGAAGCTGAGAAACAATGTAGTGTGGTACAGTACAGCACAGACCAGAAGTACAAACAAATGAACAATTATTTTTAACTTTTTTTAAATTACTATCAAGTTACTGCTGACTCTCTATTTATATTTATGTGAAGTTGTTAACAAATATAGGTCCTAATTTAGTCAGGATAGCTGCAGTCTGCAGCGGCAGCGATCACAGTCTGAAGACCTTTGGGGAGTGCCCAGTGAGATGATAAAAGCATCTGAGGGCTGCGAATGTCTCTGCCTGATTGACAGGCAGAGGCGGTCGTGGGGCAGGAGGGGGCATGCCAACAGTGTTAGAATGCCATTGGTGGGGTGCGGTATGGACAACGCAGGCGTGTCCAAACCATTGTGCGGGCAGGTTGCGGCAGCTGTGTGACATAACACAAAGCTGCTGTGACCCAGGTTGCAGCGGGTAGCCGCCTGCCACTGCATCTAGGCAGATCTGAATCACCCCCATAGTGGGGTTCAATAAAGCACGCACCAGTTGTACAAACAAATGAACAATTATATATATATATATATATATATATATATTTTTTTTTTTATGACTGACAGGTCATTGCAGACTCTCCGCTTATATTTATGTGAAGATGTGAACAAATGTAGTGGGAACAGTATAACTGAACAACTATTTTTTACTTTTTTTAAATTACTGACGAGTCACTACGGACTCAGCACTTAAATTAATGGGAAGTTGTTGGGTATGGCCTGTGGAATCGCAGATCTTATATTTCTGTACACACATGCAGTGGAAGAGAGCATACAAGTTCTAAAAAATTTTTTTTAACTTTGAGAATTGTATTTTATTTATACACTGCTGCATTTATTATAGAGATGTGTGGTGGGCACTTTTCGTGTTTTGTGTTTTGGTTTTGGTTCTGGATCCCTGCTTGTGTTTTGGATCTGTATTGGTTTTGCCAAAACCACCCTTTCGTGTTTTGGTTTTGGTTTTGGATCTGGATTAAAAAAAAATGTAAAAAGAAAAACAGCTAAAATCACAGAATTTGGGGGTAATTTTGATCCACTCATTTCCAGTCTATTCTGAACACCTCACACCTCACAATATTGTTTTTAGGCCAAAAGGTTATACCAAGGTGGCTGTATGACTAAGCTAAGTGACACATGTATGGGCACAAACACCTGGCCCATCTAGGAGTGTCACTGCAGTGTCAGACAGGATAGTATATTTAAAAAATAGGCCTCAAACAGCACATGATGCAAAGAAGAAAAAGAGGTGCACCGAGGTTGCTGTATGACTAAGCTAAGCAAAACAAACACCTAGTTCATCTAGGAGTGGCACTGCAGTGTCAGACCGGATGGCAGATTTAAAAAATAGGCCCCAAACAGCACATTCTGCAAAGAAGAAAAAGAGGTGCAATGAGGTAGCTGGATGGCTAAGCTAAGCAACACAAGTGTGCGGCACAAACACCTGTCCCATCTAGGAGCGGCACTGCAGTGTCAGACAGGATGGCACTATTCAAAAACTAGGCCCCAAATAGCACATCATGCAAAGAAAAAAAAGAGGTACACCAAGGTTGCTGTATGACTAAGCTAAGTGACACAAGTGTGCGGCACAAACACCTGGCCCATCTAGGAGTGGCACTGCAGTATCAGACAGATGGCAGATTTAAAAAATAGGCCACAAACAGCACATGATGCAAAGATGAAAAAGAGGTGCACCAAGGTTGCTGTATGACTAAGCTTTGCACAGATGTAATACACGCACAATATTGGTGGCATAGGAGAGCATACCCCTAAACCACACAAACACACGGCAAAGCCTGTAAAATTAATTTGGATCATAATAACCATTTTATTTGGAGCTATTATAATAATATGCAGCACAGGTGCGCATACCCCTGCACCACACAGGGCATACCCTGTAAAAATTATTTGGATAATAAAATAAGTAATGTATATAACACTTTTATTTGGAGTAAATAATATACAGCACAGGACACCACCACTGGACTTATGGCAGCACAGGACACCACCACTGGACTGATGCAGCACAAGACAGCACCACTGGACTGGACTTATACGGCAGTACCCCTAGACTTATATGGCAGTACCCCTGGACTTGTACGGCAGTGTCAGACAGGATGGCACTTTAAAAAACTAGTCCCCAAACAGCACACAATGCAAAGAAGAAAAATAGGTGCACAATGGAATTGTCCTTGGGCCCTCCCACCCATCCTTATGTTGTATAAACAGGACATGCACACTTAAACAAACAAATCATTTCAGCGACATGGCCTGCCACACGACTGTGGCTGAAATGAGTGGTTTGTTTAGAAGCAATCAATCTTTCCTTGCAGACACTGACTCTACAGAGGCAAGATGTCGACATCATCCTCATACTCCGATTCCTCACCCCTTTCATTCCTCACAGAGTATTAATTCGTCCCCACTGGAATCCACCATCACAGATCCCTGTGTACTTTCTGGAGGCAATTGCTGGTCAAGGTCTCCCTGGAGGAATTTATAATTTATTTTGATGAACATCATCTTCTCCACATTTTGTGGACGTTACCTCCTACGCCGATCGCTGACAAGGTTACCAGTTGCACTAAAATCTCTTTCGGAGAACACACCGGAGGGGGGGAAACTTAGGTAAAATAAAGCCAGTTTGTGAAAGGGAATCCAAATTGCATCTTTTTCCTGCCAGTATACATACGGACTGTCTGACATGCCTACTTGGATGCTGTCACTCATATAATCTTCCACCATTCCTTTAATGGTGACAGAATCATATGCAATGACAGTAGACATGTCAATAATCATTGGCATGTCCTTCAGTCCGGACCAGATGACAGCATTCGCATCTGACTGCCCTGTACCACCGCCAGCGGGTGGCCCCAGTTGCAGGAGAAAATGAAGGAGGAGCTGTTGACAGGTCACGTTCCGCTTGAGTTGACAATTTTCTCACCAGCAAGTCTTTGAACCTTTGCAGACTTTTGCCTGCTGGAAAGAGAAATACAACGTAGGCTTTAAACCTAGGATTGAGCATGGTGGCCAAAATATAGTGCTCTGATTTCAACAGATTGACACCCTTGAATCCTGGCAAAGCGAATGAAGGGCTCCATCCACAAGTCCAACAAACTTAATGGAATCGCTCCATCTTAGCTCTTCCTTCAATTTCTCCAGCTGCTTCTGCAATAGCCTGATGAGGGGAATGACCTGAGCTGGCAGTGTCTGAACTGACTTCACATGTGGCAATTTTGAAGATTTGGTGAATCTTGTAGAAGACGGAAATCATTCTCCACTGCACTTGAGTCAGGTGCATTCCCCCTCCTTTGCCTACATGGTAGGTGGATGTATAAGCTTTAATGGCCTTTTTGCTGCTCCTCCATCCTCTGACGCTTACTGTAGAGTGTTGAAGTCTACCTCATTACCACCTCTTGCTTCAGGTGATGGCAGGGCAGGTTCAGGAGTGTTTGCTGGTGCTCCAGTTTACAACAAGAGGTGGGTTAATGTCTAGAGTTGCCTCAGCAATTTTTAGGGCCACCAACAGCATCTCCTGCATGCCCCTGTCCTTTTTCAAAAAAATCTGCACCACCAAATTAATTGTATGTGCAAAACATGGGACGTGATGGAATTTGCTCAGATGTAATGCACGCACAATATTGGTGGCATTGTCCCCAGTAGAGTCTAAGTGGGTTAAGCCATTATGCGATGATGTCTCTCAGTTTCCATAAGAGGTTGTCAGCGGTGTGCCTCTTAAGAAAACTGGTGATACACAGCGTAGCCTGCTTAGGAAGGAGTTGGCATTTGCGAGATGCTGCTACTGGTGCCGTTGTAGCTGTGAAGGCAATACATCTACCCAGTGGGCTGTCACAGTCATATAGTCCTTAGTTTGCCCTGTTCCACTTGTCCACATGTCTGTGGTTAAGTGGACAGTGGGTACAATTGCATTTTGTAGGACATTGAGGACACGTTTTCTGACATCGCTGTACATTCTCGGTATTGCCTGCCTATTGAAGTGGAGTCTAGATGGGATTTGGTACCAGGACATACTATCTCCATCAATTCTCTAATTTCCACTGAACTAATGGCGGATACCGGATGCATGTCTAACACCAACATAGCTGTCAAGGCCTCAGTTATCCACTTTGCCACAGGATGACTGCTGTCATATTTCATCTTCCTCACAAAGGAGTTAGACAGTCAATTGCTTAGTTGAAGTAGTACAAGTGGTCATCCGACCTCCCCTCTGGGATGACGATCGACTCCCAGAAGCAACACCAGCAGCGACAGCAGCAGCAGTATTCGTACAACTCAAGGATCCTAAGTCTTGCCAGTGACATGGCCTGCAGGACTACTGATGTTCCTGACTGAGGAGGAAGTTGACTTTGAGGGAGTTGGTGGTGTGACTTGCAGGAGCTTGGGTAGAAGAGGAAGAAGAGATTTAGGAGTCAGTGGACTGCTTATGCTCTTACCCAAAGTTTCTGAACTTGACAATGACTTCTGATGAATGTGCAGCAGGTGACATATAAGGCAGGATGTTCATAGGTGGTTAATGTCATTACCCCTACTTATTACGGATTGACAAAGGCAACACACGGCTTGACACCTATTGTCCAGATTTGTGGAGAAATAATTCCACAACAAAGAGGTGGCTTTTCTGGTATTTTATCAAGGCATAATAATGGGCTTATTCATCCCACAGACAACAACTGTCTCCCCGGTGCCTGATTTAAACAAACCACCTCACCATCAGAATTCTCCTCGTCAACTTCCTCCTCAGTGCCAGCAACACCCATATCCTCATCCATCCTGGTGTACTTCAACAGTGACATCTTCAATTTGAATTTCAGAAACTGGACTGTGGGTGCTCCTTAAAGCACTTGCTGAGGGTGTGCAAATGTTAGAAGGAGCCACCTCTTCCTGTCCAGTGTTGGGAAGGTCATGCATCACAACCACTGACACATTTGGACTCTTCTTGGGGATTTGTGATACAATCTTAGAACACACTGTTCTTTGCTGTGCTTTTGCCAACTTAAGTCTTATCATTTTTCTAGCGGGAGGATGAGGGCTTCCATTGTCATGTGAAGCTGAACCACTATTCATGAACATAGACCATGACCTTAGCCATTCTTTGCCACTCCGTGTTGCAAACGGCATATTGGCAAGTTTACGTTTCTCCTCAGACCATTTACATTTATTTATTTGGGTCTTTTTACTGAACTTTGGCTTTTTGAATTTTACATGCCCTCTACTATCACATTGGGCATCGGCCTTGGCAGACGACGTTGATGGCATTTCATCATCTATGTCATGACTAGTGGCAGTAGCTTCAGCACTAGGAGGAAGTGGTTCTTGATCTTTCCTATTTTATCCTCCAAATATTTGCTCTCCATTATTTTTCAGGAGTTATATAACAATATGCGGCAAATGAGAACATACTCCTACACCACACAGGGCAAACACTGTAAAAATTATTTGGATGAAATATTAATAAAACCTTTATTTGGAGTAAATAATATACAGCACAGGACAGTACCACTGGACTATATGTTCAGTGTTAGTATCACTGGAATTATATGGCAGTACCACTGGGCTTATACAGCAGTATCACTGGACTTATGTGGCAGTACCACTGGATTTATATGGCAGTACCACTGGACTGGTTTTATACGGCAGTACCACTGGACTAGATTTATACAGCAGTACCACTGGAGTTATACGACTGTATCACTGGAGTTATATGGCAGTACCACTGGACTTATACGGCAGTACCACTGGACTGGATTTAAACGGCAGTATTACTTGACTTATATGGCAGTACAACTGGACTTATACGGCAGTATCACTGGACTGGATTTAAACGGCAGTATCACTTGACTTATATGGCAGTACCACTGGAATTATATGGTAGTACCACTGGACTGGATTCATATGGCAGTATCACTGGATTTATATGGCAGTACCACTAGACTTTTATGGCAGTATCACTGGATTTATATGGCAGTACCACTGGACTTATATGGCAGTACCACGGGATTGGATTAAAGGGCAGTACCACTGGATCAGTATCACTGGAATTATACACCAGTACCACTGGACTTATATGGCAGTACCACTGGACATATACGGCAGTACCACTGGACTGTATTTATATGGCAGTACCACTGGACTTATGCGGCAGTACCACTGGACTTTTATGGTAGTATCACTAGAATTATACAGCAGTACCACTGAACTTATACAGCAGTACTGCTGAACTGGACTTATACAGCATTACCACTGGACTTATACGGCAGTACCCCTGGACATATACAGGAGTATCACTGGAATTATATGGCAGTACCACTAGATTTATACGGCAGTACTACTGGACTGGATTGATACGGCAGTATCACTGGACTTATATGGCAGTACCACTGGACTTACAGTTTACGGCAGTATCACTGGACTGGACTTATATGGCAGTACCACTGGACTTATACGGCAGTACCACTGGACTGAATTTAAACGGCAGTATCACTTGACTTATATGGCAGTACAACTGGACTTATACGGCAGTATCACTGGAATTATACGGCAGTACCACTGGACTTATACGACAGTAACACTGGACTGGATTTATATGGCAGTACCACTGGATTTACATGGCAGTACCACTGGAATTATATGGCAGTACCACTGGACTGGATTCATATGGCAGTATCACTGGATTTATATGGCAGTATCACTGGATTTATATGGCAGTACCACTGGACTTATATGGCAGTACCACGGGATTGGATTAAAGGGCAGTACCACTGGATCAGTATCACTGGAATTATACACCAGTACCACTGGACTTATATGGCAGTACCACTGGACATATACGGCAGTACCACTGGACTGTATTTATACGGCAGTACCACTGGACTTATGCGGCAGTACCACTGGACTTATATGGTAGTATCACTAGAATTATACAGCAGTACCACTGAACTTATGCAGCAGTACTGCTGGACTGGACTTATACAGCATTACCACTGGACTTATATGGCAGTACCCCTGGACATATACAGGAGTATCACTGGAATTATATGGCAGTACCACTAGATTTATTCGGCAGTACTACTGGACTGGATTGATACGGCAGTATCACTGGACTTATATGGCAGTACCACTGGACTTACAGTTTACGGCAGTATCACTGGACTGGACTTATATGGCAGTACCACTGGACTTATATGGCAGTACCACTGGACTTATACGGCAGTATCACTGGACTAGATTTATACGGCAGTATAACTGGATTTATATTGCAGTTCCACTGGACATATATGGCAGTATCACTGGACTGGATTTATACGGCAGTACCACTGGATTTATACGGCAGAACCACTGGACATATATGGCAGTATCACTGTACTTATATGGCAGTACCACTGGACATATATGGCAGTACCACTGGACATATACGGCAGTATCATTGGACTTATATGGCAGTATCACTGGACTTATATGGCAGTACCACTGGACATATATGGCAGTATCACTGGATTTATACAGCAGGACCCCTAGACTTATACGGCAGTACCACAAGACTTATACTGCAGTACCCCGGGGCTTATACCGCAGTACCCCTGAACTTTTGCAGCTGCACCACTATACTAGACTTATACAGCAGTAACCCAAGACTTATACAGCTGCACCACTGTACTGGACTAATGCGGCAGTACCCCTAGACTTATACGGCAGTTTCCCTGAACTTATACAGCTTCACCACTGTACTGGACTAATATGTCAGTACCCCAGGACTTATACGGCAGTACCCCTGGGCTTATATGGCAGCATAGGGACACCACCACTGTACTGATGCAGGACAACACAGCACCACTGCAATGGACTGAACTTATACATCAGCACTGGACATATGGTAGCAGAGGACACCACCACTGTGACTGGACTGATGCAGCACAAGACACTACAACTGTACTGATGCAGGACAACACAGCACCACTGTACTGGAGTTATACAGCTACACTGGACATATGGCAGCAGAGGACACCCCCAATGTGACTGGACTGATGCAGCATAACACACTACACTGGACTGAGCAGCAGAAGACAGCACTGGAATTGCCACCCCACTTTCCCTCTCACACAGACACTGAGGACAGAGACACGTTCTCTCGCTACACTCTCCAATTCCGCAGTGAAAATGGTGGTGACATGTGGCTCCTTGTATAGAATCCAAAACCCGTGAGAATCAGACAGTGGAATAATGACATTTTGCCTTGTTCTGGTTTTCGAATCTGACAGGAAATCCTGAGCCAGGCTCGGATCTGGGCTCGGGTAGTGAAGTCCGGTAGGGTTCGGTTCTCTGATTTATTATAGGAATGGTGGCACGCACCAGTTTGAACCAATAAAGGGTTACACAATATAATAATGGCATTAAAATAGAAATGAATAATACTGCTCTTAGCAGGAGCCATGGGTTGAGTGCAGTTAATACTATTTATTAATTCTAATAATTATAATAATAATGCCATGGCAGTCTAGTGGATGGGCTCTTGGCTGTGTGCAGTTAATATTATTGTATTATTATTAATGTCCTGGCAGTCTAGCAGATGTGCACCCTCCCCAGCATCTACTGTGAAATGATACCAAGTCACTGCCGCAGGGTCCTTATATGGAATTCAAAACCCACAAGAATCCAACTCCAGGATGATGATGTTTTGCCTTGTTTTGGAATCCAAGCAAGGTGGGAAAACCCGTGGTGCTGCTCTGATTGCCTCAGATCAGGTACGTTCATGTGGGCTTGGATCTATGAGATCCGAGCCTGCACATCTTTATATATTAAATATTGGATATGATTAAATCTGTGCAAATTGTGCAGGACAATAAGTGTTAAGAACTGTTATGATGTTTTTTTATTCTAATTTATTTTCATTAAATTAAACAATCTTAAATACCCTTCCATATCTCTTTATATGATATGGAATATATGAATGATGTTCAATAATACCTCTAATCAAAAAGATACTTAGGATGTATTTTGTCTATCTTCCTTTATTCATAAGAATTTTGCTATGTAGAATACCGGGCTATGCAAGGCATTACGTCCAGCAGGGGGCCTGATTCAGAGATGCACTTTAACCCAATGGTGAGAGATCTGTGCATGCAGAGGATGTGTCCTGCGCATGTGTAGCCCTCCATCTGCGAGTCCACTTGCAGTGTCTAAAAGCTTGATCGACAAGCTACAATGTTTGGGAGGCAGATAGGGGGTATTCCTGGCCAGCATTCCCGTGAACGAGGGCGTGTTGCCCCTGTTTTCCAGGGTCTGAATGGTTATACATTTATTTCCTGGCCTCACTAGCTGCCAGTAACCAGCCAGGGTGAGTAAGCCTCATCTTACACAGCCCGGTCACACCTGCAGCCATCGCAACCTATGGTTGTGAGGGTGATTGGAGGCAGTGTCTTTTGACTCTGCACTCGGATCACAAATGCAATGCAGGAAATGTCTATTTTATATAGACACCTCCTGCTGCATTTGCATGTTGGTGGACGGAAGTACAAAGCTGCTTGTGTGCTGCTCTGCAATTCTGTCCATTGCTGAATCATACCCACTGTACATGTGCATGTAATCACAGGCAGACCACAATTCCCTGCAGCCTCTGCAGCTGCTCAAGAGGACAGGAGCACATCACAGGAGCAGTGTTAGTAGGAAGCGCCAGTGACATTTGGAAGTGAGCAGTAGTTGGTTTGGGCAGAGCTGAGGTTACTGACCTAGAGAGCAGTGCTGTGCTGTAAGAGGGCACGCTGAGGATGGCCATTCCAGATAGCTGAGAGGAGGGTGTGATGAGTAGGGTTGCTATATTTCAAAAATGAAAACTTTGGGACACATTCATGGGGATTCCGCCACCATAGTCATCCTGCATCACACTCATTGGCATATTCATTAAGCTTGGTGAAGTGATAAAGTGGAAGGTGATAACGCACCAGCCAATCAGCTCCTAACTGTCATTTTTCAAATCCAGCCTGTAAGTTAACAGTTAGGAGCTGATTGGCTGGTACTTTATCACTTTCCACTTTATCACTTCACCAGGCTTAATAAATCTGCCCCACTTTTACATAAACACTATAATACGGGAGTTATATTGCTGTGAATACAAAATACAAGCTGTAAAAAAATATGTCTACTGAACAAATAACCATTTTTAAAAGCTCAGTACAATATACTTGCCTATTATAATGTTTAAATTCATACTTTACATATACAGTATTGGAATAGGATACAGATTATATTGGGTTAAAAGGATCGATTTGAAACAATGATGTCTAGACAGAGAGCAGCATATGGTGTATGGTATATAACTGAGTTATCAACAAATATATACAGTGCCACACTCAGAATTTTGTGAATGCAGAACAGTTCATTTAATAATAAACAATACACAAAGAAGTACTGTATATAAATGTATATTTAAAAACAAATGTATAGAAAATCTAATTGTAGGGAAAAAAAACCCACATGGAAAAAGCCCACAGAAAATAATTGTACATGGAAAAATTACATCTGAATTATTTATTAGTTATTATAAATGTAATATGAATTACACATGAAAAAAAAAAATCATGTGGGATTTATTCTAGTTTCCAGATTATATATGGTGATCTCCTAATGACCTCATGTGCTGCTAATTTTTAACCCTATCCCAGGGAACTGCCCTGCTGCCAAAATATGCTTTGGGACTTTCCCCCTTTCCGCTTCAAAAGTCTCCCAGTGGAATTTCCAGTTCTTCAAATGCTACCAAGAGTGCCCCAATTCTTTAAATGCCCAACAGTATTGCCTCCAGTATTTAAAATGAACAGTAGTGCCTAAAATGCCCTTCAGTAGTGCCAGTACACATCACACTTTAGCACTGCACTTAAGTTGTACACACACTGACCACACATACTCAGTTGTAACAATTTCATTATGCATGCACACACTTTAAGGCAGTTGGACAATTTATTACAAATATAACCCCATATCAAAGTTATGTCAGGCAAGTGCTTGACTGAGCATGAGCCAAACGTATACTCCGAGGGAGTGTGAGATTGAGGACTTTCACACAGGGAGTGTTAAGGTTAATGGTTAAGGATTGTTAGCCAGTTAGGTGTTTGGGAGGGGGGGGGGGGTGTTTAGGGTGGGGTGTCAGGCATTTTGTGGCTAATTCTAGCTAGGGTCTGCCTCTTTTTCCTGAATTCCCCTCCCACCTACCTAATAAAAATGTTTTCTTTTCTTTTGCCTGTTAAGGTTTGTCAACTACGATGCAGCTGGAAAGAACGGCAGTCCAGTGGCTATTGCACTGCTTTATGTAGGTGCCAGAGGCGTCATCGGGAGTGGTGACACCCGATGCGCACCCCTGCTCTCCCAGTACTTGGAGGTGCGCTCGCTGCAAAAGGGGTCATGGCCATATACAGAGGGGTGTGGCCTTGCGGTGATCCTGAAAATCGTCATCCTGGAGGCCTGCCCACCATCTCCGGAGGTGCTGGGCTTTAATGGGCTGTACCCGTAGACAGTCTCCCTGCGCTGTCAGCTCCTCCTCCTCTTCTATGACAGGAGCTGGGTTCTGTAGGAGACTTTCACACTGCAGCATCAGGCTCCTGTCACTGCAGAGGAGCCGACATTTTTGTGTCACCCCCTCTAGGTGTCACACCCGTGTGTGGGCCGCACCCCCTGCACCCAGCAGTGACGGCACTGGGAGGTGCAACTTTATTTCAATATATTGAGCTAGTCTGACTTACCATACTGGGGAAGAAAAAAATACATTTTGTTTCCCCCAGCACCCTGAATAACAGTAACCAGATTTAATTCTCACACAATATTGGAATTCAGAGATCTCAGTTACATATATTTGCGCAATGTATGAATAAGTCCCAAAGCTGGGTCAAGGCCTCTCTGTATATTTGGGGTCCCTAGTGATATATCTAGGTGCAGGGTGTGGCACCCCAAAATATCAGCATAAGCCAGAAATCCCAGTGCAGCATACCAGTGAAAAAACTATACTGTTAATAAATTAGTGTTAGGAAGCCGAAGCTATAAAGGAAGTGATGCCAAGCGCTAGGGACCCCAAATATACAGAGAAACCTTGATGCGGCTTCGGGGCTAATTCAAACATTTGCCCAAATATATGTATATGAGATCTCTGAATTCCAATATTGTATGGGGTTTAAATCTGGTTACTGTTATCATTCAGGATTCTGGGGGAAACAAAATGCCTTTTTTCTTGTTTAGAAATACCCCTCCCTTTTCAAGCACCTGAATGATATCAGTTAGCTAATTAAGCATCTGCCACTATATATTACCATACTGGGGGTCAGGGGCACTGGCTGTCTGGCCCTCCCATTATTGGTGTATTGGCGGGAGAGTTGGAGCCTCATCTTGTTTTATTGGTAACTGCCAATTGACTTGGTTAAGCATATGTCGTGAACATCAGACCAGCGTAAGTTGCAATGTCGCTAAGCAACTGCCCGTTTTTTCTTTCTGCCACCATACTTCTAATCTAAAAGCTTTCTTAAATAATAAAAAAGGTTGACCGATTTTAATGGAGTTGTCGTTATTTTAGATAAGTTTAGAGTTTTAATGTTAAGGGGGTTGGGTAAAACATGTGGAAGACACTCAATCTCACATCTGCTGATATGAGGTTTTTATTTATACTTATTTTCTATCTTTATTTATTGTTCCACCTTTCAATCTCCACCCATGTCTATTAAACTGGTCAATCTCCTTTTTTATTATTGTTACTGAACTTTCATACCCTACTATGTGTCTTCTCCCCATAGTACCTGCTTTGCACTGTGTTTATTGATCTCTTTCCAGGCTGGTACACACAGTTGAGAAATACTTTATATGTCTGGTGCAGCATGGAATGTTATACAGATTGTGAATGAAAGGGATGCGGTCAGGATGGTGATGTTCTTGATGTTGGCAGTCGGAATACCAATGCCAGAATCTCAACACTGGTCGGAATGCCAATATCGGGATCCCAACATGGATCAACATGTCAGCATCAAGAATGTAAGCATGCTGGAACAGGCGGCTTTAGTGGTGTTAGGTTTTGTCTGCAGAGGGATGGTAAGGGTTAGGCTGTAGGAAGGAGAAGGTTAGGATTAGGCTGCATGGAGGGGGTACCGTTAGATACCACCTGGAAGGGTTAGGATTAGGATGCAGGACTGGATGGGTTAGGTTTAGATTGCGAGGTGGGGGGGGTTTGGTTTAGGCACCATTTGGGAGGTTTAGGGTTAGGCTACGGGGTGGAGACAGTTAGGATCAGGCTGTGGGAATGTGGGTTAGGGTTAGGGGGAAGGTTAACCTACTTAGATTCCAGGTGTCAGGATCCTGCATGTCAGGATGCTGCTGTTGTTATGCTGACTGCCAGCATCCCAAGTGCCGAGATCCTGATACCATCTCAAATTAAATATATGGGTTTATTTAAACATGTGAATAAAATACTGAAAGACAAGTTCTAAAACTTCAAATATACAATATTAAATGAAATCTCACTACACTTAATCATTCCCTGTGATGCCCTGGGGTCGCTCGGCTGTGGTTTTTTGGAGGGTCCCGTGCCCTAGGTTTGAACCCCCGATAGTGTTAGGTACTGCAGCAGAGTGGAGTCCCTTGCCATTGGGCTGCAGCTACATGCATTGATCAATACATAACTAAACTCCACTATTTATTATATTCTAAGCTGTATGATATCAGTAATGCTAGAGACAGTGCACCTACAACACCCCCTTTTTTTCTGTAGAACTACAAGTCTCAGTAGGTAGCAGCTCACATTACTGGCAGCTATAGGTGTGCAGTCTAAGGCCCCTCCCTAGTAAATAGTTATATAAATAAAATATATAGATGATCAAAACCTTCAACAAAATCTATGCTTAAAATTGTTAAATGTAGTTAACAGCAAAAATCATATAGGTCAATAACAAAAAAATCAAATGTGCAGACTGAGACCATAGTTTGTAATAGATGTAATTGTTAGTAATATGAGTCTAAACAGGTTACCTTTCTCTATGTTTGTAGCAAGATTACCCTCCATCAGTCTTCTAGTGTTTCCAGCTGCCAGCGATTAATTTTGGTTGGCATCAGCCGTTTTTGTGTTGTTTTTTTCAAACACATATCCGGTAATTTAATAAACTCCCGTGTTGGTCTAATTCATGTTTTCTGATGTCCTAGCATAATCCAGAGCCGTGTTTTACGGGAGAGTTAGATAAAACTCCTCCGAACATGAAGCCATGAAGCCCAGCAGTTAGATCCATGCAGGGCTTTTCTGTGTAAAGTGTAGTAAAGAGTTAAAATATATTTTTTAAATTGCATGAGATCACCATTTCTAAGCATAACCAGCCTTGGGCTCTTTGAGCGGGTCCTGCTTCTAAAAGTACCAGGAAGAAACAGCATGAGGTTCCAAAAATATGGGGGAAAAAGGACATATGGGGTCTCCCGTATTTATGAAACAAGCCCCAGGCTCCACTAGTCAAGGAGATTATGCCACAACACATTTATACTGGTCCCTGCGGCTGTAGCATTACAATCTCAACCAGTCAGCCCTGACCGGGATTCCCTGATAGAGTGGGGCCCCCAAAATAAAGGGGTACACCCCCTCCTTTAGGGCCTGCAAGTGCCAGGGCTGAACCCAGGGGCTATGCTCTCAGCAACCCTTAGCAGTGTGATTGTATGACATAATCCACATCTTTTCCCCAGCATTTGACAGCCTCCCTTAGTTGCCTCCTCACTTCTGTATGTGAAATCCCCTCACCTTTCACAGCCTTCCACTCCATGACCCCTCGCACAGTCCTTTTTGTCCATTATGACAGACTCCACATGTGACTGACTCACTCTCTGTCACTCCCCCTCTTTCCTCTATCTAGAAGTCAGCCACTTCCTGTGTTTCTTTCACCCCATTTTCATCAGCATGTGATAATGTCATTATCTAAGATTTCCATCCACTTAACACGTAATAGCCTTACTCTTCTATTTCCAATAGCATGTTAAATCCTTCATCTTTATCTTCAACCTATCACTATCAGCCTGTGAAAGTCTCCAAGCTACCTTCCCTAAAATATTAGACAATCTAGATTTTTGGTCTCCCACTCAATCCATCTGTTTCTTCCTCTTTCCATCAGCATGTGACAACCTTGAACCCAGCTATGATAGCCCAACCTATTCTCAGCCTGATAGCTCATCCATTCCCAACATATATGACAACCTTCCTTTCCTTTTCTCTGCATGTGACAACCTCCCTGCATGACAGTTCACTTCCATATTTATCTACTGTTCCTCTACATGTGACAGCTTTACTGCCTGTCACCCTTTCCCTCCCATTAGCATGTAATGTTTATAAGATTACCTATTTTTCTGTGCAGATACTGTTTCTATGTGGTTTTCAATTTCTAACAGAATATAGACACATTCTTTAGAGATATATTTTTTATATGTTTTTCCTTTTCTTCTAGTGTTTGATACATACTGTACAGTATGAATTCATTTTAAAATGCATTTATTGACCTACTGTAAAGTATATTTTAAAACACTTACTAAGCAAATAGCTTCAGTATTTATGAAACATATTTTGGCTATTGGGAAAAGTAATTAGGTCCTAATTAGAAAAATGCTGAATAATTGTAATGATAAGTTTTAAATGCCAGTAATGAAGATACGTTAAACAAGTGCTCAATTAAGAACAAAAATATCCAACCTTGCTTTTTTTTTTTTTACATGACAAGATCATGGCTGCTAAATAAAACTGCTGACACTAGAAGGGGCTTATTCTTTTATTATAAATATTTAATTAATTTTTCAATCTTAGGGGTTTAATTACTAAAGATCGATTTTCATTGATTTAAAATTGATGATAATAGATTTTTAGTACTGTACGCCACTATCATCAACTTATTTTTATAATCTTGATGAAAGTTAAGTCAATTAGATTAATATGTTAAAGTAAGTTAAATACTCACAAGAATTTATTGAATTTTCTTTTAATGAAAACAAAATAAAAATCTACATATACAGTAATGTCGATATTGCATGATGAATGTCACTTAAATCCATTTGATAAAAGTAATGTGAAAGAGGGTAGTGGCTTCTGATCCCATGATGGTGGATGCTGATCTCTTTATCTCCATTGGCATCTAGCTCTTGGTCCATCTATCTACTGTCTGAAGTCGCTCTGGCGGCCCACAGCACTGGAGCCTGCTACCTCAGTGTGCAGAGCCTACATGGGTATTTCTCTAGATGTGGGGCTCTACTTGGTGATGCCACAGGAGCCATTATTTTGGCTGACACCAAGGTTATTCCTGTTGTGGCTGACTTACTCTATCTAGGAGATATCTGCAAAAGGATTCGCACTGACAGCAGGGAAGGTGATCAGTTTGGGGATGTTTTCACTTGGTTGGCTGCAGCTGTCTGAGGATCTTACTCCGGATAGTCCTCATCTTGCTTGTTGGATCCTGATAGGTGCCTGACTGTACAACCCGCATGAACACTATACATACTATAAATACATGCCACTGGTGCCCCTGCTGGGAACCAATTAAGCTACTATCCCTTCTTAACCCCCTTTAGTCTCTTAATGCCTGTTATGTCTTAGACAGTGACTTAATCAGCTGCTTTCACCCATCTGCCGACCCACCCCCTTTGGCTGTGCTGTGTAGACACACACGTACAGTATAGGTTGTTATGAAGTAAAATACTTTGGAATTGCTGGAGTGCTATACCATATTCAGAGCTTGCATTCCCCTGTACACTATTCCCATTTAATATTAGGATGTGTCTAATGTTGACCACCTTTGACTTCCCTGCATCCCCTAAAATCCAATCCTATGGTTCTGTTTTCTCTGTAAACACCCATGAACATAAACCCCCAAATAAATACAGGCTAATTTTGGCAAACTTTCCTCATTATAGAGCTAAATTAGTGGCCCTTTAATAAACCCATTTTCATCCTTAGCACCCCAATTTTTGTATAATGCTAGATACCCTGTAGCATATTACAGTATGTGTTAATAGCCCTCTAAACAGACTTGACAAAGAAATACTGTTCTATACTTCTGTAACATTTACCCTCACAGATATCTCATGCTGAACAACTAAATAGTAAAAAAAAAATCTTGACAATCCCTTTTATTTGGAGGGTGTTTGAATCTCTCCAGAAGATCAAACAGGGCTACTTACTGTAGTTATAATCAGTGATTTTAATCTAGTTCCTGTCCACAAACTGGACAAATCTCCAGTGTCTACCTCTAAGTCTAGACGTAATGTAACCCATTCATGTCTTTACAGAATTTCCTAGCAGAGTATGACTTACTGTATGTGACATCTGACAGTCCCTTTCAGTTAAAGGCTATATACATTTTTCCCATGTAAATACTCTTGGATTGATTTTATTTTATTAGATAAATCGATGTACAGTATAGTATGATCTGACCACACTGTTGTCATGTGGACCTAGAATGGGTTAATTTTTAGAACACCTTCTAGGCCATGGCACTTCCCAGAATATTTATTGTTTTTCTTCCTGAGGCTATCCACTTCCATTTTGATATACTGGTGTGAAGCCTTTTTTTCATGGAGTAGCTGTTCAAAAAGGTTCTCATCTCTGATAGCAGTATTTACACCAAGAATCTGAACTGAAACAGCTATTGGCATAAGTAGAATCACTGCACAAGGCTAATCCCACTTGCTTTCTTAATAGGAAGTTGGTGTGTATTTGACAACAACTCCAGAAGTTATTTATATCTCTCATAAAGTATGTCCTTATGAAACATTAACAAAATTCAGGCAATAAACCAAGTTTCTGGTCTGCAATTTTTTTATGCACAGAGCTAGGAATAGAAATAGATATATTTTCTTGCTGGCAGCCAGTAGATGGTGTCCAATGGAGCTATTAAATTGTTGCTCCATTTTGGGCGTGATCGGCTGCCGGCACCAGCAATTCAGCTCACACCCCCTGGGGATGCAAGCTGAAATGAGCAAAAAGTGACTCATTTCAGTAATCAATTGAGATTTTTTGCTTCACACTCATTAGTTTTGTCGGGTTTAGCCACTTTCATGGCTAAACCAGACCTCTCTGGACAAGACAAGCACAATAAAAACAATTAAATATTGCCCCCCTCCCATCACCTGTAACATTAGACAGGAGATCAGGAGTGATAAAGAATTTTATATTGCCCATTATGTCTTTGGAGGGTAGAAATAGTTTAATCCAGCAGATATAGCTAAAGCCTTTACTTGCTATCATTCATTTCTTTATAATCTAAACCTAACTAGATCCACATTCCAGCCAAGTTTCCCTAACTTTTTTATGTGATTTTCGTCTTCCTGGGCATTGTCCTGATCTCCTTTAATGCGCATGGTCAGAACAGGAATTTTTTTATTTTATTAAAGAGCTCCAAGTGAGTCAAGCTCCTGGTCTGGAAGGGTACACTGACTCCTTTTATGAGTATTTTGCTGAACAGGTGACATCTACTGTATACTTGTTTCTCTGCCTCCCAGAAGGGTGTGTGTCCTCCTGGAGATGTTAGACGCTCAAATGTATCCAAACCGGGGAACACAGTAGCCTTAAAACTGTACAAATTTAAGTCCTATACCATTTTTTGCAAATCATTTAACCCCTTTTCTCCCTCAATTCATTCATCTGGGCCAGATTAGATTTTTTGGTGGCAGACAAGCTTCAGATAATACACACAGGGTCTTTGGTCTTACAGAATACATGTTCAACTGTTGTTGGGAGCTTGCTCTTCTCTCCTTAGATGCTGAGAAGGTATTTGATTGCCCTCAGAGGTGCATACTTATTGATACTTTGTCACAGTTTGGCTTCTAGAATGCAATATTGCAGCTCTTTCTAAAGGGTACCCACAGCTAGGGTTATTAGCAATGGCTTGCTGTCCTCTTCTTTCCGCATTACTACAGGCACATGGTAGGGGAGCCCTCTCTTCCCTCTACTGGATGGTTTAATAGTTGAACCATTTGCAGCTACAATTAAGAACTTAACTTAATTTCTAGGTATCACTGTTGGATCCTCCAGTTTCATTTATATGACAATATGTTATTATTCTTAACCAATCTAGAGACCTTCTTGCCTAAGCTACATGATGCAATAGACAGCTACAGTGCAGTGTCTCTATACAAATAAAAAAAATGAAATGCCATTGTCACGGCACCATGCTCCAGCCTGTGCTCAGATACACCAACCTGACGCAGGTGTCACTACTGGTGCAATCACCAGCCACTTACAGCACACTTCCACAGTTATTACACAGATGTTGCATGGGCCTCTCCAGGCATGTGAATTCATAGAGCACAGGGATAACACTGATAAGTTTTTAGATTTATTGTGAAAATATCTCCAGGGTTAAGTAAGCAAGATAAACAGGTAAATAAACAAGACATATAATTAGGAAATGCACAGATTGACTTCAAATAATAAAAAGGAATGAAAAGTTAGAACCTGAAATTATCTTACTCTGATGTTTAGGTGTTCTGTGTGGGGGAGACCATATAAAAAAGAAGATTATGCCACTCTTAGCATGAAACTTCTCCCTTGTAGAGTGAACCCTCAGCAGTGTGTGCTTCTGATTCTTATAGCCCATAACATCTCTCCTTCCAGCAGCCCCCCACCTTTCCCAGGCTAAGGACTGCTTCATTTGCTCTCACAAGACCTGTGTAGACATAAATTAGGTTGTCTCCAGGGACACTAAACTTAATATATCTCTCTTGCTTAAGAAATGTGTTCTGGCAATCCAGATAGTTGGACTGTTGGGCCCTCAAAGGGACATGGCTTAATAGTTGTATAGGAAAAAAAAACAGAATTGCATAAAAATCAAGGAGTATAGGGATGGGGAGGTCATAGGGACACCCATTTAAGAAAAAAAACAGGAGAGGTCCCCTTAGTACTTATTGTCTGAGAACCACATATGAAAAATAAATTTTGTGCTATCTGCGCAGATTCAAACAGTGTGGTTTAGCAGCACATACAATTAAACTAAAAAATCACCAATGTTTCCAAAACGACAATGTACATTAAAATGTACAATTGCGCTTACACTGTTAAATGAATACAAGGAGTATTGATTGAGATCTTTCACACAGTCAAATAGAGAAAAGAATGAACCATGAAGAGAATTCAATCCCTTTAATGTTGAACTATATAAGAAAAGAAGCAATAGTGCAAAAACACCAAATAACACAAAATGTTCTTTAATAGTCAGAATTTTGCACTCACAAACATAGGTTTTTTTGAAGGCATATCACAAAACACTGGTCCATGATTAAAAGCAATTGTTGAATCCCATGCTTCTTTCATGCAACAAAGTGTGAAGAACTAAAAAATAGAAAATAATGCAATAGTGTAAACACCTGTAGGCAAGTTAGCTATTTAATCAGCACAGAATGCACTCACACACATACTGTATAAAGGTAGAAAGCTTATAGTAAAAACACTGGTGGATGGAGTTACATATACTCATCAAATGATCAGTCTCTTATAGGTCAGATAAGCTGGTAAGAAGCACTTTAGATGATGGGACTAGAGTCAGTAATAGAACCAAAGGGTTCCATAGATGCGGGCAATGTCTGATGTGCAGAACAGTAAAGAGCCCTTCAAACAAACTGACCTCTTTTACTTTAAATGGTGAAACTCATAAAATTCATGATTTTATTACCTGCCATTTAAAAAACATAATACAGTATATGTAATCGAATGTGCCTGCGGTTTTGCATATGTCGGCAAGACGAGTAGAAGTCTTAAGACCCGTCTTGCCGAACATATTTACAACATACGTAAGGGCCTGGAAAAACATTCACTTTCTAGTCATTTTAAGAACCATCATGACAAAAAAGAATGCTATATAAAAAGCTTTTTAGGGATTGAACAAATTAAGCCAACCTGGAAAACAAGAGATATGGAAAGCAGGCTGGCAAAAGCAGAGATGAGATGGATTTTTAATTTAGGTACCCTTCAACCAAAGGGCTTAAACACAGACTGAAATAAAATGGTTTTTAATGTAAATTAGTTATTCTGCTCTTTTCTATATAATTTTTTATTGTAAAACTTTTTTGTCTTTTTTACTATGTTTTAAATCCCTCTTTTTCCTTTGTTTTTGGGTATCACTTTGTGGACTTTTTCGAACAATTGGGGGTGCAAGAATCCCCAAATTTTTTTCTTCATATTCTCATCATTGTCCATATCTCAGCGCAGACATTATGGTGGAACGCATACTGGGACTTGGATTGCAGACTTCCGTTGATGTGCAGTGCACTGGGACAAGTTGATTACAATGGGAATCTTAGCAAAGTATTATATGTCTTTGACTGTGTTGCTGGCTCAGGCGGCGGGGACAGGAAGTGACGTGACGCACTGTGGAACGCACAATGTCACTTCCTGTCCATGGTGCTGGCGCCGGCGGAAGCAGGGAACGGCAGTGCATTAACATGCACCTGAGCACATTTTTAGGTTAACTGAAAGGGGTATATATATGCCCTCTGAGTTGTCAGCCACTAAACGCTTCTGAGGAAGAATCTAGGAAGGTTCGAAATGCATTAAGCAGCTGTGGCTATTCTTCAAATCTACTGGAATTGGAGTCTTCCATGGGAACTTTGAGCATCCGGAACTCTATGTTACCTATGAGAGACTGATCATTTGATGAGTATATGTGACTCCATCCACCAGTGTTTTTATTATAAGCTTTCTACCTTAATATGTTTGTGAGTGCATCCTGTGCTGATTAAATAGCTACCTTGCCTACAGGTGTTTGCACTATTGCATTATTTTCTATTTTTTAGTTCTTCACACTTTGTTGCATGAAAGAAGCATGGGATTCAACAATTGCTTTTAATCGTGGACCAGTGTTTTGTGATATGCCTACGTTTGTGAGTGCAAAATTCTGACCATTAAAGAACATTTTGTGTTATTTGGTGTTTGTGCACTATTGCTTCTTTTTTTATAGTTCAACATTAAAGGGATTGAATTCTCTTCATGGTTCATTCTTTTCTCTATTTGACTGTGTGAAAGATCTCAATCAATACTCCTTGTATTCATTTAACAGTGTAAGCGCAATTGTACATTTTATCTATTTTTTGCTCTGAGAATCACATATGAACACCTCACAATGTTACACTAAATGTCGTAGCTACCATAGGTGCAGGGAGTACAGCTGCTATGGGGCCCACCCTCCCTGTCACAATTACATGTGCTATATACATTTGTCACTAATAAGTGGTAAATACAGTAGTGTCCCTTACAAACTTTTATCTTGGGGCTTGCATTATACTGTATCTAGTTATGCCCTGCATCTTCTCATTGTAATGTGGTATAAAACGTTCTGGAGGGCAATATGATGTTACATAATTTGAACTCTGGACACTGTATGTCATAATGCGAATTGTGGGTACTGTGTTGCATAATGTGTACTGACAGCCCTACAATTTGAAAAAATGTCTACTAGGGCACTATTATGGTTCAGAAAATAAACTAGGGTGCTATTATGGGGCAAATAATTAATAAAGGCTGCTGAGATGTGTCTCCCTAGGAGCATTGGGGCAGTGGCCCCTTTAAACATTTTCTGTGGGGCCCGCAAACAGGCTATGCCCCTGGTTACAATGCACTATGGAAAAAGTATGTTTTCCACATATTGGTACTGTACTGTAGATAACCCTATTATGAAACTGGTATTTTTGTGAGCACCTATATTTAAAGGAGTGGAATTTGCCTTTTCAAATTATGAGCCCTCCTTAGCAGCTAATGTCTGGTGATCATGTCTGAGCCTTCTGTTTCAAGACAGGGAGTGCCCCCTTGGGATTTATTGGCTGGTGATGACACGAGAATAACTGAAACATTTACAAATAATATGCACTGATGTAGGAATGCCAGATAAAAAAAAGGTATGACAGTCATTTAATGTGGAAGGTTTTCTAGTTTTTTTTTTGTTTTAAAATAAAAACATTTTCAATTAAAGTGCAGATTTCTTAAACAAAACCTGTACATAGAATTCAGCTTTTTACCATTTTACAAATGTGGATTATTTATAAAACAAGACAAAAACAATGTATTTATTTATGGTTCAACACATTTGCTTTTGGCTCCCTTTCTTGAAATTTTTATTAAAAGCTAATTTCCTTTCTCCTTTTGGGTTAAAAAGAAAAAATGACATGTTAGAATTAGAGATGAGCGGGTTCGGTTCCCTGAGAACCAAACCCCCCCTGAACTTCACTACCTGATCCCGGATCCGAGTCAGACTTAGGTTTTCCCGCCTGACTCGGAAAACAGAAAGAGGCAAAACATCATCATCCCGCTGTCGGATTCTTGCAGGTCTTGGATTTCATATAAGGAGACGTGCGTTGCCACCATTTTTACTCCGGCATTGGAGAGTGTAGCGAGAGGATGTGTCTCCATCCTCAGTGTCCTTCAGTGTCTTGCATCAGTACAGTGGTAGTGTCTTGTGCTGCATCAGTCCAGTCACAGTAGTGGTGTCCTCTGCTGCCATATGTCCAGTGCTGCTGTATAAGTCCAGTCCATTGCAGTGGTGCTGTGTTATCCTGCATCAGTCCAGTGGTGTTGTCCCTGTGCTGCTGTATATGTCCAGTGGTACTGCCGTATATGTCCAGTGATACTGCCATATATGTCCAGCAGTACTGCCGTATAATCCAGTGATACTGTCGTATATGTCCAGTGGTACTGCCATATAATTCCAGTGGTACTGGTGTATTAATCCAGTCCAGTGATACTGCCGTATATGTCCAGTCCAGTGGTGCTGTCTTGTGCTGCATCAGTCCAGTGGTGGTGTCTTGTGCTACCATAAGTCCAGTGGTGGTGTCCTGTGCTGTATATTATTTACTCCAAACAAAAGGGTTATATACATTACTTATATTATTATGCAAATAATTTTTACAGGGTTTGCCCTGTGTGGTGTAGGGTTATGCTTGCTTGTGCTGCATATTATTGTAATAGCTCCAAATAAAAGGGTTATTATTATCCAAATTAATGTTACAGGCTTTGCCGTGTGTGTGTGGTTTAGGGGTACGCTCTCCTGTGCCACCAATTTTGTGCGTGTATTACATCTGGGCAAATTCCAGCACGTCCCATGTTGTTTGTGCTGCACACTTGTGTCACTTAGCTTAGTCATACAGCTATCTCAATGCACCTCTTTTACTTCTTTGCATGATGTACTGTTTGGGGCCTAGTTTTTGTAAGTGCCATCCTGTCTGCAACTGCAGTGCCACTCCTAGATGTGCAAGGTGTTTGTTCCGCACACTTGTGTCGCTTAGCTTAGTCATACAGCTACCTCATTGCACCTCTTTTACTTCTTTGCATGATGTGCTGTTTGGGGCCTATTTTTTTAATATGCCATCCTGTCTGCCACTGTAGTGCCACTTCTAGATGGTCCAGGTGTCTGTGCCGCACACTTGTATTGCTTAGCGTAGTCATACAACCACTTTGGTGCATCTTTTAGGCCTAAAAACAATATTGTAAGGTGTGAGATGTTCAGAATAGACTGGAAATGAGTGGAAATGAATGTTATTGAGGTTAATAATAGCGTAGGAAAATTACCACCAAATTCTGTGATTTTAGCTGTTTTAATGTCTTTTTAAAAATCATCCAGATCCAAAACCAAAACCAAAACACGAAAGGGTAGTTTTGGCAAAAACAATCCAGATCAAAAACACGAGCATGGAACCAGAACCAAAACCAAAACACAAAACAGGAAAAGTTTTCGCCACACATCTCCAGTTAGAATGAATAAAAATTAGAGCTGAGCGGGTTCTGTTCGTCGAGATCCAAACCCCCCCGAACGTCATCTATTTTCCATGGTTCCGAGGCAGCCTCGGATCTTCACGCCTTGCTCAGTTAACCCAAACGCGGCCGAACGTCATCATCCCGTTGTCGGATTCTCGCAAGATTCATATTCTATATAAAGAGCCGCACGTCGCCGCCATTTTCATTTGTGCATTGGAGATTGAACGGAGAGGACGTGGCTACGTTCTCTGTCTGAAAAGCTCCATATCTGTGCTCAGTGTGCAGCAAATATCTGTGCTCAGTGTGCTGCAAATATCTGTGCTCAGTGTAAAGATGTGCACCGGAAATTTTTCGGGTTTTGCGTTTTGGTTTTGGATTCGGATCCGCGGCTGTGTTTTGGATTCGGACGCGTTTTGGCAAAACCTCCCTGAAATTTTTTTGTCGGATTCGGGTGTGTTTTGGATTCGGGTGTTTTTTTTCAAAAACACCTCAAAAACAGCTTAAATCATAGAATTTGGGGGTAATTTTGATCCCATAGTATTATTAACCTCAATAACCATAATTTCCACTAATTTCCAGTCTATTCTGAACACCTCACACCTCACAATACTATTTTTAGTCCTAAAATTTGCACAGAGGTCGCTGGGTGACTTATTTAAGCGACCCAAGAGGGCGGCACAAACACCTAGCCCATCTAGGAGTGGCACTGCAGTGTCAGACAGGATGGCACTTAAAAACATTAGCCCCAAACATCACATGATGCAGAGATAAATAAAAAAAAAGAGGTGCAAGATGGAATTGTCCTTGGGCCCTCCCACCCACCCTTATGTTGTATAAACAGGACATGCACACTTTAACAAACCCATCATTTCAGCCACAGGGTCTGCCACATGACTGTGGCTGAAATGACTGGTTGGTTTGGGCCCCCCACCAAAAAAGAAGCAATCAATCTCTCCTAGCACAAACTGGCTCTACAGAGGCAAGATGTCCACCTCCTCCTCATCATCTGATTCATCACCCCTTTCACTGTGTACATCCCCCTCCTCACAGAGTATTAATTCATCCCCACTAGAATCCACCATCTCAGGTCCCTGTGTACTTTCTGGAGGCAATTGCTGGTGAATGTCTCCACGGAGGAATTGATTATAATTCATTTTGATGAACATCATCTTCTCCACATTTTCTGGAAGTAACCTTGTACGCCGATTGCTGACATGGTGACCGGCTGCACTAAACACTCTTTCGGAGTACACACTGGAGGGGTGGCAACTTAGGTAAAATAAAGCCAGTTTGTACAAGGGCCTCCAAATTGCCTCTTTTTCCTGCCAGTATACATACGGACTGTCTGCCTACTTGGATGCGGTCCCTCATATAATCCTCCACCATTCTTTCAATGGTGACAGAATCATATGCAGTGACAGTAGACGACATGTCAGTAATCGTTGGCAGGTCCTTCAGTCCGGACCAGATGTCAGCACTCACTCCAGACTGCCCTGCATCACCACGAGCGTATGGGCTCGGAATTCTTATCCTTTTCCACGCAGCCCCAGTTGTGGGAGAATGTGAAGGAGGAGCTGTTGACGGGTCACGTTACGCTTGACTTGACAAGTGCCTCACCAGCAGGTCTTTGAACATGTGCAGACTTGTGTCTGCCGGAAAGAGAGATGCAACGTAGGCTTTAAACCTAGGATCGAGCACGTTGGCCAAAATGTAGTGCTCTGATTTAAACAGATTGGTCACACGTGAATCCTGGTTAAGCAAATTAAGGGCTCCATCCACAAGTCCCACATGCCTAGCGGAATCGCTCAGTTTTAGCTCCTCCTTCAATCTCTCCACCTGCTTCTGCAAAAGCCTGATGAGGGGAATGATCTGACTGAGGCTGGCAGTGTCTGAACTGACTTCACGTGTGGCAAGTTCAAAGGGTTGCAGGACCTTGCACAACGTTGAAATCATTCTCCACTGCGCTTGAGTCAGGTGCATTCCCCCTCCTTTGCCTATATTACAGGCAGATGTATTGGCTTGAATGGCCTTTTGCTGCTCCTCCATCCTCTGAAGCATATAGAGGGTTGAATTCCACCTCGTTACCACCTCTTGCTTCAGATGATGGCGGGGCAGATTCAGGAGTGTTTGCTGGTGCTCCAGTCTTCATCACGCAGTGGCTGAATGCCGAAAATGGCCCGCAATTCTTCGGGACACCGACAGCATTTCTTGCACGCCCCTTTCATTTTTTAAAAAATTCTGCACCACCAAATTCAATGTATGTGCAAAACATGGGACGTGCTGGAATTTGCCCACATGTAATGCATGCACAATATTGGTGGCGATGTCCGATGTCACAAATCCCCAGGAGAGTCCAATTGAAGTAAGCCATTCTGCGATGATGTTCCTCAGTTTCCGTAAGAGGTTGTCAGCTGTGTGCCTCTTATGGAAAGCGGTGATACAAATCGTAGCCTTCCTAGGAACAAGTTGGCGTTTGCGAGATGCTGCTACTTGTGCCGCCACTGCTGTTCTTGCTGCGGGAGGCAATACATATACCCAGTGGGCTGTCACAGTCATATAGTCCTGAGTCTGCCCTGCTCCACTTGTTCACATGTCCATGGTTAAGTGGACATTGGGTACAACTGCATTTTTTAGGACACTGGTGACTCTTTTTCTGACGTCTGTGTACATTCTCGGTATCGCCTGCCTAGAGAAGAGGAACCTAGATGGTATTTGGTACCGGGGACACAGTACCTCAAGAAATTCTCTAATTCCCAATGAATTAACGGTGGATACCGGACACACGTTTAACACCAACATAGCTGCCAAGATCTGAGTTATCCGCTTTGCAGCAGGATGACTGCTGCAATATTTCATCTTCCTCGCAAAGGACTTTTGGACAGTCTATTGCTTAATGGAAGTAGTACAAGTGGTCTTCCGACTTCCCCTCTAGGATGACAATCGACTCCCAGCAGCAACAACAGCAGTGCCAGCAGCAGTAGGCGTTACACTCAAGGATCCATCGGAGGAATCCCAGTCAGGAGAGGACTCGTCAGACTTGCCTGTGAAGGCCTGCAGGACTATTGGCGTTCCTGTCTAAGGAGGAAATTGACACTGAGGGAGTTGGTGGTGTGGTTTGCAGGAGCTTGGGTACAAGAGGAAGGGATTTAGTTTTCAGTGGACTGCTTCCGCTGTCACACAAAGTTTTTGAACTTGTCAATGACTTCTGATGAATGCGCTCCAGGTGACGTATAATGGAGGATGTTCCTACGTGGTTAACGTCCTTACCCCTACATATTACAGCTTGACAAAGGCAACACACGGCTTGACACCTGTTGTCCTCATTTCTGTTAAAATAATTCAACACCGAAGAGGTGATTTTTTTTTGTAATTTGACTAGGCATGTCAATGGCCATATTCATCCCATGGACAACAGGTGTCTCCCCGGGTGCCTGACCTAAACAAACCACCTCACCATCAGAATCCTCCTTGTCAATTTCCTCCTCAGCGCCAGCAACACCCATCTCCTCATCCCCGTGACTGTGGGTGCTCCTTCCAGAACTTGCAGGGGACGTGCAAATGGTGGAAGGCACCACCTCTTCCCGTCCAGTGTTGGGAAAGTCAGGCATCGCAACCGACACAATTGGACTCTACTTGGTGATTTGTGATTTAGAAGAAAGCACAGTTCTTTGCCGTGCTTTTGCCATCTTAACTCTTTTCAGTTTTCTAGCGGGAGGATGAATGCTTCCATTCTCATGTGAAGCTGAACCACTAGCCATGAACATAGGCCAGGGCCTCAGCCGTTCCTTGCCACTCCGTGTCGTAAATGGCACATTGGCAAGTTTACGCTTCTCCTCAGATGCTTTTAATTAAGATTTTTGGGTCATTTTACTGAACGTTAGTTTTTTTGATTTTACATGCTCTCTACTATGACATTGGGCATCGGCCTTGGCAGACGACGTTGATGGCATTTCATTGTCTTGGCCATAACTAGTTGCAGCAGATTCAGCACGAGGTAGAAGTGGATCTTGATCTTTCCCTATTTTACCCTCCACATTTTTGTTCTCAATTTTTTAATGTGTGGAATTATATGCCAGTAATATATGAATAGCAATGGCCTACTGTACTGTACTGTACTATATATGTATACTGCTGGTTACCAAAATGCTGCACTGTCCTACTATATACTGCTCACAATAATGCAGCACAGAGATAGTATACTTGACACAGAGCTGCAAGATACAGCAATGGCCTACTGTACTGTACTAAATATGTATACTGCTGGTCACCAAAATGCTGCACTGTCCTACTATATACTGCTCACAATAATGCAGCACAGAGATAGTATACTTGACACAGAGCTGCAAGATACAGCAATGGCCTACTGTACTGTACTATATTTATACTGCTGGTCACCAAATTGCTGCACTGTCCTACTATATACTGCTCACAATAATGCAGCACAAAGATAGTATACTTGACACAGAGCTGCAAGATACAGCAATGGCGTACTGTACTGTACTATATGTATACTGCTGGTCACCAAATTGCTGCACTGTCCTACTATATACTGCTCACAATAATGCAGCACAAAGATAGTATACTTGACACAGAGCTGCAAGATACAGCAATGGCCTACTGTACTGTACTATATATGTATACTGCTGGTAACCAAAATGCTGCACTGTCCTACTATATACTGCTCACAATAATGCAGCACAGAGATAGTATACTTGACACAGAGCTGCAAGATACAGCAATGGCCTACTGTACTATACTATATATGTATACTTCTGGTCACCAAAATGCTGCACTGTCCTACTATATACTGCTCACAATAATGCAGCACAGATATGGATAGTATACTTGACACAGAGCTGCAAGATACAGCAATGGCCTACTATACTGTACTATATGTATACTGCTGGTCACCAAAATGCTGCACTGTCCTACTATATACTGCTCACAATAATGCAGCACAGAGATAGTATACTTGACACAGAGCTACAAGATACAGCAATGGTCTACTGTACTGTACTAAATATGTATACTGCTGGTCACCAAAATGCTGCACTGTCCTACTATATACTGCTCACAATAATGCAGCACAGAGATAGTATACTTGACACAGAGCTACAAGATACAGCAATGGCCTACTGTACTGTACTACTATAATTATATACTGGTGGTCCCCACAATGCAGCACACTGAGCACAGATATTTGCAGTAAACTGAGCACAGATATGGAGCTTTTTCAGGCAGAGAATGTAGATATTTTCAGCACACTGAGCACAGATATTTGCAGCACACTGAGCACAGATATTTGCAGCACACTGAGCACAGATACGGAGCTTTCAGGGAGAGAACACAGCCACGTCCTCTCCTTTCAATCTCCAATGCATGAGTGAAAATGGCGGTGACGCGCGGCTCTTTATATAGAATACAAATCTCACGAGAAGCCGACAGCGGGATGATGACGTTCGGGCGTGTTCGGGTTAACCGGGCAAGGCGGGAAGATCCGAGGCTGCCTCGGGACCGTGTAAAATAGGTGAAGTTCAGGGGGGTTCGGATCTCGACAAACCGAACCCGTTCATCTCTAGCTCAGTGTACTGCAAATATCTACGTTCTCTGCCTAAAAAGCTCCATATCTGTGCTCAGTGTGCTGTAAATATCTGTGCTCAGTGTGCTGCATTTTGGTGACCAACAGTATATAGTTGTACAGTATAGTAGGCCATTGCTGTATCTTGCAGCTCTGTGTCACTGCAAGTATCCATTCCATATCTGTGCTGCATTTTTGTGAGCAGTATATATAGTAGTACAGTGCAGCATTTTGGTGATCAACAGTATATAGTTGTACAGTACAGTAGTCCATTTCTGTATCTTACAGCTCCGCTGTGTCACTTCAAGTATCCATATCTGTGCTGCATTGTTGTGAGCAGTTTATAGTAGTACAGTGCAGCATTGTGGTGACCAGTATACTACAGTACAATAGTCCAGTGCTGTTCTCGCTGCTCAGTGTCAGTTCTCCGTAGTATCATCAGTGCTCAGTAAAATCAGTGCTCAGTATAATCAGTGATTGATCAGTATAATAAGTTCTCAGTATAATCAGTGCATTGTTAGATGTGCGCCCGTTTTCCACAATTAGTGCATTGAGATTTAGACAATTGATGCAGTTATTTTGTCATTTTCTTCCAGTGATTTGGACCAATAATACCATTGATTAGAATGAATAATTCCTGTGATTTTGTCATTTTCTTCCAGTGATTTGGACCAATAATACCATTGATTAGAACAAATAATTCCTGTGATATTGATTTTTGGAAGACTTTGTATATTCAGGAATTACTGTACCAATAGTATTTTTATTAGAGATGTGCACCGGAAATGTTTTGTGTTTTGGTTTTGAATTCGGTTCCACGGCCGTGTTTTGGATTCCGACGTGTTTTGGAAAAACCTCACTGAAATTTTTTTGTCTGATTTTGGATTTGGGTGTTTTTTTTCAAACACCCCTCAAAAACAGCTTAAATCATAGAATTTGGGGGTAATTTTGATCCTATAGCATTATTAACCTCAATAACCATAATTTCCAATCATTTCCAGTCTATTCTGAACACCTCACACTACTTTTTTTAGTCCTAAAATTTGCACCAAGGTCGCTGGATGACTAAGCTAAGCGACCAAAGAGGGCGGCACAAACACCTGGCCCATCTAGGAGTGGCACTGCAGTGTCAGACAGGATGGCACTTAAAATAATTGGCCCCAAACAGCACATAATGCAAAGAAAAGAGAAAAATAGGTGCACTGTGGTCGCTGGTTGGCTAAGCTAAGCGACACAAACACCTCAATATCACAGGAATTATTCGTTCTAATCAATGGTATTATTGGTCCAAATCACTGGAAGAAAATGACAAAATCACAGGAATTATTCATTCTAATCAATGGTATTATTGGTCCAAATCACTGGAAGAAAATGACAAAATCACTGGAATTAAATGGCAGTAATGTCGGGAATTATATCAAATGGCAGTACCATTGGACATATACCGAAGTGTCAGACAGGATGGCACTTAAAAAAATAGTCCCCAAACAGCACATGATGCAAAGAAAAGAGAAAAAGAGGTGCACTGTGGTCGCTGGTCGGCTAAGCTAAGCAACACAAACACCTCAATATCACAGGAATTATTCGTTCTAATCAATGGTATTATTGGTCCAAATCACTGGAAGAAAATGACAAAATCACTGGAATCATTTGGCAAGATCACTGTAATTAATAATTAATTATAAATCACTGATATTAATTGGTAAAATCTCGCTATTGCCTGTCTAGTGAAGTAGAATCTAGATGGGATTTTGTACCGGGGACACAATAACTGCATCAATTGTCTAAATCCCAATGCACTAATGGCGGAAAACGGGCGCACGTCTAACAGTGCACTGATTATACTGAGAACTGATTATACTGATCAATCACTGATTATACTGAGCACTGATTTTACTGAGCACTGATGATACTATGGAAAACTGACACTGAGCAGCGAGAACAGCACTGGACTATTGCACTGTAGTATACTGGTCACCACAATGCTGCACTGTACTACTACATACACTGCTAAAAAAAATAAAGGGAACACTAAAATAACACATCCTAGATCTGAATGAATGAAATATTCTTATTAAATACTTTGTTCTTTACATAGTTGAATGTGCTGACAACAAAATCACACAAAAATTATCAATGGAAATCAAATTTATTAACCCATGGAGGTCTGGATTTGGAGTCACACTCAAAATTAAAGTGGAAAAACACACTACAGGCTGATCCAAGTTTGATGTAATGTCCTTAAAGCAAGTCAAAATAAGGCTCAGTAGTGTGTGTGGCCTCCATGTGCCTGTATGACCTCCCTACAACTGGGCATGCTCCTGATGAGGTGGAGGATAGTCTCCTGAGGGATCTCCTCCCAGACCTGGACTAAAGCATCTGCCAACTCCTGGACAGCCTGTGGTGCAACGTGGCGTTGCTGGATGGAGTGAGACATGATGTCCCAGTGCTCAATTGGATTCAAGTCTGGGGAATGGGCGGGCCAGTCCATAGCATCAAGACCTTCATCTTGCAGGAACTGCTGACACACTCCAGCCACATGAGGTCTAACATTGTCTTGCATTAGGAGGAACCCCGGGCCAACCGCACCAGCATTTGGTCTCACAAGGGGTCTGAGGATCTCATCTCGGTACCTAATGGCAGTCAGGCTACCTCTGGCGAGCACATGGAGGGCTGTGCGGCCCCCCAAAGAAATGCCACCCCACACCATTACTGACCCACTGCCAAACCGGTCATGTTGGAGGATGTTGCAGGCAGCAGAATGTTCTCCTTGGCATCTCCAGACTCTGTCACGTCTGTCACATGTGCTCAGTCATAACCTGCTTTCATCTGTGAAGAGCACAGGGCGCCAGTGGCAAATTTGCCAATCTTGGTGTTCTCTGGCAAATGCCAAAAGTCCTGCACGGTGTTGGGCTGTAAGCACAACCCCCACCTGTGGATGTCGGGCCCTCATACCCCCTTCATGGAGTCTATTTCTGATCGTTTGAGTAGACACATGCACATTTGTGGCTTGCTGGAGGTCATTTTGCAGGGCTCTGGCTTTGCTCCTCCTGTTCCTCCTTGCACAAAGGCGGATGTAGCGGTCCTGCTGCTGGGTTGTTGGCCTCCTCCACATCTCCTGATGTACTGGCCTGTCTCCTGGTAGTGCCTCAATGCTCTGGACACTACGCTGACAGACACAGCAAACCTTCTTGCCACAGCTCGCATTGATGTGCCATCTGGGATGAGCTGCACTACCTGAGCCACTTGTGTGGTTTGTAGACTCCGTCTCATGCTACCACTAGAGTGAAAGCACCATCAGCTTTCAAAAGTGACCAAAACATCAGCAGAAAGCATAGGAGCTGAGAAGTGGTCTGTGGTCACCACCTGCAGAACAGCTCCTTTATTGGGGGTGTCTTGCTAATTGCCTATAATTTCCACCTGTTGTCTGTTCCATTTGCACAACAGCATGTGAAATTGATTGTCAATCAGTGTTGCTTCCTAAGTGGACAGTTTGATTTCACAGAAGTGTGATTGACTTGGAGTTACATTGTGTTGTTTGAGTGTTCCCTTTATTTTTTTGAGCAGTGTATATACTGCTCACAACAATGCAGCACAGATATGGATACTTGAAGTGACACGGAGCTGCAAGATACAGCAATGGACTACTGTACTGTACAACTATATACTGTTGGTCACCAAAATGCTGCACCGTACTACTATATATACTGCTCACAACAATGCAGCACAGATATGGATGGATACTTGTAGTGACACTGAGCTGCAAGATACAGCAATGGACTACTGTACTGTACAACTATATACTGTTGGTCACCAAAATGCTGCACTGTACTACTATATATACTGCTCACAACAATGCAGCACAGATATGATGAATACTTGCAGTGAGACGGAGCTGCAAGATACAGCAATGGACTACTGTACTGTACTACTATACTGGTAGTCACCAAAATGCTGCACTGTACTACTATATATAATATATATATACTGGTCACACAACAATGCAGCAGATATTAAGCACTAATGATCAGGATACTGTCTAGAACTGAGTCTGACACGGAGCTGCAAGATACAGCAATGGCCTACTGTACTGTACTATAATTATATACTGGTGGTCCCCACAATGCAGCACACTGATCAGATATTTTCAGCACACTGAGCACAGATATGGAGCTTTTCTGGCAGAGAATGTAGATATTTGCAGCACACTGAGAACAGATATGGAGCGTTTTCAGGCAGAGAACGTAGATATTTGCAGCACACTGAGCACAGATATTTGCAGCACACTGAGCACAGATATGGAGCTTTTCAGGGAGAGAACGTAGCCACGTCCTCTCCGTTCAATCTCCAATGCACGAGTGAAAATGGTGGCAACGCGCGGCTCTTTATATAGATACAAATCTCGCGAGAAACCGACAGCGGGATGATGACGTTCGGCCTCGTTCGGGTTAACCGAGCAAGGCGGTAAGATCTGAGGCTGCCTCGGACCCGTGTAAAATAGGTGAAGTTCGGGGGGGTTTGGATCTCAACGAACCGAACCCGCTCATCTCTAATAGGAAGTGTTGTGATGCAGCAGCTGCTGCTTATTTTCATGTCAAGATCCATTGTGCTTTTTATGCAGACTCAGTTAGACACAAAAATACAAATCTGTAGATGATACAATGTATTTGTTAGAGATGTGCAGTCTCAGTTTTCAGCAAAACAAATCACCCCAAACCTAAAGAGCACTGGTTATACTAACAATGATAGAGATAATTTTTACAAATCAATTGTTTCTACAGAACAGACCCATCGAGACATCAGGGATCTGAGTGAATCCGAGCTGTAGCTCGAGTTTTCCCACCAGGTTCGGATTCCAAAACTAAGCAAAACGCCATCTTGCTAGTGTCAGATCTCGCATGTTTTGGATTCATTATAAGTCCCTCCCACAGTGATTCGGGTGCCATTTCACACAGGCATGCTGGAAGGAGAGCACACTGGACTTCCAGGGCAGCATTATATTCTTTATTGGCGCACAAACCCAGAGCTTCTTCTAATATAAAGAGCAGCATTCATTGGCATTAATACTTTATTGGTGCATGTGCAGTGCAAGTCACACTGGTGCTGTAACTTCCTAGTGCAGCCCAGAGCTCCTAATACAGGGGTAGCATTAACCCTTTACTGGTGCACACTGGTGCTGTAACTGGCCACGATAAGTGCAGTGAATTGCAGAAGTGTATAATACTGTAAGTGTACCTCTTGGGTGTTGAATTATTTTTATCCATATCCTGACAACATTTCTAAAGATATCTGCTCCATTTCTGATGCCACAGTTAGTAAAGGTAAACATTTAGGAACCTCCTCCATGTTACATCACTTGCCGCAAGTTCATGACATTTATTTTACAAAAATATAATTTGTAAAATAATAACAAGCAGTAAAGTATCAGCTGCTAGCAGTTTGGACCTGCCCTTGCAATCTCCACCACCAATACCCTCAGCATCATCAAACTCCTCATTAATGATTGGAGATTTGTGGTCATTCCGAGTTGTTCGTTCGTTGCCGTTTTTCGCAATGGAGCGATTAGGTGGAAAATGCACATGTGCATGGTATGCAGCGTGCATGCGTTCAGTAATTTAACACAAAACTTTGGAGATATGCACAAGCTCGAGCAACATTTTTTCATCGCTCGAGTGATCATAGTGTGATTGACAGGAAGTGGGTGTTTCTGGGCAGAAACTGTCCATTTTCCGGGAGTGTGCTAAAAAACGCAGGCGTGCCAGGTAAAAACGCAGGAGTGGCTGAGAAACGGGGGAGTGGCTGGCCGAACGCAGGGCATGTTTGTGACGTCAAACCAGGAACTAAACGTCCTGAGGTGATCGCAATCTAGGAGTAAGTCTGGAGCTGCTCAGAAACGGCAAGGAATTATTTAGTAGCAGTTCTGCTAATCTTTCATTCGCTATTCTGCTAAACTAAGATACACTCCCAGAGGGTGGCGGCCTAGCATGTGCAATGCTGCTAAAAGCAGCTAGCGTGTGAACAACTCGGAATGACCACCATTGTCCTTTCAAAAAAATTATTTGTTAGTTCCCAAGCAAACCAAACACCTCATCAAGAAAAGTCAGTCCCTGATGCTGAAGTGCTTAGGGGGTCATTCCGAGTTGTTCGCTAGCAAGTGAATATTAGCAGATTTGCTCATGCTAAGCCGCCGCCTACTGGGAGTGAATCTTAGCATCTTAAAATTGCGAACGATGTATTCGCAATATTGCGATTACACACCTCGTAGCAGTTTCTGAGTTGCTTCAGACTTACTCGGCATCTGCGATCATTTCACTGCTTGTCGTTCCTGGTTTGACGTCACAAACACACCCAGCGTTCGCCCAGACACTCCCCCGTATCTCCAGCCACTCCTGCGTTTTTTCCGGAAACGGTAGCGTTTTTTCTCACACGCCCATAGGCCCTCATTCCGAGTTGTTCGCTCGCAAGGCGATTTTAGCAGAGTTACACACGCTATGCCGCCGCCTACTGGGAGTGAATCTTAGCTTCTTAAAATTGCGAACGATGTATTCGCAATATTGCGATTACTAACTACTTAGCAGTTTCAGAGTAGCTTCAGACTTACTCGGCATCTGCGATCAGTTCAGTGCTTGTCGTTCCTGGTTTGACGTCACAAACACACCCAGCGTTCGCCCAGACACTCCTCCGTTTCTCCAGCCACTCCTGCGTTTTTTCCGGAAACGGTAGCGTTTTCATCCACACGCCCATAAAACGCCGTGTTTCCGCCCAGTAACACCCATTTCCTGTCAATCACATTACGTTCGCCGGAGCGAAGAAAAAGCCGTGAGTAAAAAAACTATCTTCATAGCAAAATTACTTGGCGCAGTCGCAGTGCGAACATTGCGCATGCGTACTAAGCAGAAAAACGCTGCGATGCGAAGAAAATTACCGAGCGAACGACTCGGAATGAGGGCCATAAAACGGCCTGTTTCCGCCCAGTAACACCCATTTCCTGTCAATCACATTACGATCGCCAGAACGATGAAAATGCCGTGAGTAAAATTCCTAAGTGCATAGCAAATTTACTTGGCGCAGTCGCAGTGCGGACATTGCGCATGCGCATTAAGCGGAAAATCGCTGCGATGCGAAGATTTTTACCGAGCGAACAACTCGGAATGACCCCCTTAGTTTGTTAAACTGTGCATTTCATTTTTTATATACAACATAAGGGTGGGAGGGACTAAGGACAATTCCATCTGGCACCACTTTTTTCATAATGGGCTGTATACTTGGAGGGCATTGGGGGTGGTCTTTTTTATATAAGCATTTCTATTAGTTCTTGTTCTAATACATTACTAATTTGCAGCACTTTTTTAAGCAGAGGTAACTGCCATGTGTTTTGTGTCACTGCTCTGTTGCTTAGTTTAGCCAGTCAGGCTTTGCTCAATATTAATGAAGTATATTGTGAGTTGTGAGGTGGTGAAAATAAACTGTAAATGCCTGGAAATTAATGTCACTGAAGTTAATAATACTATAGGAACAAAAACAGGCCTAAGCTATATGATTTTAGCTGGCTTTAGCATTTTTGTTTTATATTCAGATCCAATACCAAAACCAAAATGTGAGGGTAGTTTTTCTAAATTAGAAGCAAAACACAAAATAACTATAGATCCTAAACCAAAACATGGAGGTCATCTCTAGTATTTGTGCAGCTATTGTACATACATTTCTAATAAAAATGTCTTCATGAAATTGTACAAGTACTATGCTATGCACAATACATATGTCACAATCAGATATAGTGCTGTTAACCTGTACAGTAGCCACTTCCATTGAACTAGGAATTTGGGAGTCTAAGTACTAAGCCTTGGAGATAGATCCAATAAAAGGAGATAAAGTACCAACCAATCAACTCCTACTGTAACTAGGGATGAGCGGGTTCGGTTCCTCGGAATCCGAACCCGCCCGAACTTCATGTTTTTTTACACGGGGCCGAGCGACTCGGATCTTCCCGCCTTGCTCGGTTAACCCGAGCGCGCCCGAACGTCATCATCCCGCTGTCGGATTCTCGCGAGGCTCGGATTCTATCGCGAGACTCGGATTCTATATAAGGAGCCGCGCGTCGCCGCCATTTTCACACGTGCATTGAGATTCATAGGGAGAGGACGTGGCTGGCGTCCTCTCCGTTTATAGAGAAGAGAGTGAGACAGTAGAGAGAGACGCAGTACTAATTTTGGGGAGCATTAGGAGGAGTACTAGTTACTTGCTGAAGTGATAGATAGTGTGACTGTATATTATCTGACTTGTGGGGGAGACACTGACAGTGGGGAGCAGTTAGAGTCTGAGAGCAGGACTCAGGAGTACATATAACGTACAGTGCACACTTTTGCTGCCAGAGTGCCACACTGCCATTGTGACCACACTGACCACCAGTATAATATATATTGTGATTGTCTGCTTAGGAGTACTACTTGCAAGTTGCTGATAGTGTGACCAGTGACCTGACCACCAGTCACCACCAGTTTAATATATATATATATATATATATATAATTGTATATAATATATATATAATATTGTATACCACCTACCCGTGGTTTTTTTTTTTTTTTCTTCTTTATACATACTACTATAGTAGCTTACTGTAGCAGTCTGCGGTGCTGCTGAGCTGACTGTGTCCAGCAGGTCCGTCATCAGTCATTACATAATAAATATATATACCTGTCCGGCTGCAGTACTAGTGATATTATATATATATATATATATATTGATTTCATCTCATTATCATCCAGTCTATATTAGCAGCAGACACAGTACGGTAGTCCACGCCTGTAGCTACCTCTGTGTCGGCAGTCGCTCGTCCATCCATAAGTATACTAGTATCCATCCATCTACATTGTTTACCTGAGGTGCCTTTTAGTTGTGCCTATTAAAATATGGAGAACAAAAATGTTGAGGTTCCAAAATTAGGGAAAGATCAAGATCCACTTCCACCTCGTGCTGAAGCTGCTGCCACTAGTCATGGCCGAGACGATGAAATGCCAGCAACGTCGTCTGCCAAGGCCGATGCCCAATGTCATAGTAAAGAGCATGTAAAATCCAAAACACCAAATATCAGTAAAAAAAGGACTCCAAAATCTAAAATAAAATTGTCGGAGGAGAAGCGTAAACTTGCCAATATGCCATTTACCACACGGAGTGGCAAGGAACGGCTGAGGCCCTGGCCTATGTTCATGGCTAGTGGTTCAGCTTCACATGAGGATGGAAGCACTCAGCCTCTTGCTAGAAAACTGAAAAGACTCAAGCTGGCAAAAGCACCGCAAAGAACTGTGCGTTCTTCGAAATCCCAAATCCACAAGGAGAGTCCAATTGTGTCGGTTGCGATGCCTGACCTTCCCAACACTGGACGTGAAGAGCATGCGCCTTCCACCATTTGCACGCCCCCTGCAAGTGCTGGAAGGAGCACCCGCAGTCCAGTTCCTGATAGTCAGATTGAAGATGTCAGTGTTGAAGTACACCAGGATGAGGAGGATATGGGTGTTGCTGGCGCTGGGGAGGAAATTGACAAGGAGGATTCTGATGGTGAGGTGGTTTGTTTAAGTCAGGCACCCGGGGAGACACCTGTTGTCCGTGGGAGGAATAGGGCCGTTGACATGCCTGGTGAAAATACCAAAAAAATCAGCTCTTCGGTGTGGAAGTATTTCACCAGAAATGCGGACAACATTTGTCAAGCCGTGTGTTGCCTTTGTCAAGCTGTAATAAGTAGGGGTAAGGACGTTAACCACCTCGGAACATCCTCCCTTATACGTCACCTGCAGCGCATTCATAATAAGTCAGTGACAAGTTCAAAAACTTTGGGCGACAGCGGAAGCAGTCCACTGACCAGTAAATCCCTTCCTCTTGTAACCAAGCTCACGCAAACCACCCCACCAACTCCCTCAGTGTCAATTTCCTCCTTCCCCAGGAATGCCAATAGTCCTGCATGCCATGTCACTGGCAATTCTGACGAGTCCTCTCCTGCCTGGGATTCCTCCGATGCATCCTTGCGTGTAACGCCTACTGCTGCTGGCGCTGCTGTTGTTGCTGCTGGGAGTCGATGGTCATCCCAGAGGGGAAGTCGTAAGCCCACTTTTACTACTTCCACCAAGCAATTGACTGTCCAACAGTCCTTTGCGAGGAAGATGAAATATCACAGCAGTCATCCTGTTGCAAAGCGGATTACTGAGGCCTTGACAACTATGTTGGTGTTAGACGTGCGTCCGGTATTCGCCGTTAGTTCACAGGGAACTAGACAATTTATTGAGGCAGTGTGCCCCCGTTACCAAATACCATCTAGGTTCCACTTCTCTAGGCAGGCGATACCGAGAATGTACACGGACGTCAGAAAAAGACTCACCAGTGTCCTAAAAAATGCAGTTGTACCCAATGTCCACTTAACCACGGACATGTGGACAAGTGGAGCAGGGCAGGGTCAGGACTATATGACTGTGACAGCCCACTGGGTAGATGTATGGACTCCCGCCGCAAGAACAGCAGCGGCGGCACCAGTAGCAGCATCTCGCAAACGCCAACTCTTTCCTAGGCAGGCTACGCTTTGTATCACCGGTTTCCAGAATACGCACACAGCTGAAAACCTCTTACGGCAACTGAGGAAGATCATCGCAGAATGGCTTACCCCAATTGGACTCTCCTGTGGATTTGTGGCATCGGACAACGCCAGCAATATTGTGTGTGCATTAAATATGGGCAAATTCCAGCACGTTCCATGTTTTGCACATACCTTGAATTTGGTGGTGCAGAATTTTTAAAAAAACGACAGGGGCGTGCAAGAGATGCTGTCGGTGGCCAGAAGAATTGCGGGACACTTTCGGCGTACAGGCACCACGTACAGAAGACTGGAGCACCACCAAAAACGCCTGAACCTGCCCTGCCATCATCTGAAGCAAGAAGTGGTAACGAGGTGGAATTCAACCCTCTATATGCTTCAGAGGTTGGAGGAGCAGCAAAAGGCCATTCAAGCCTATACAATTGAGCACGATATAGCAGGTGGAATGTACCTGTCTCAAGCGCAGTGGAGAATGATTTCAACGTTGTGCAAGGTTCTGCAACCTTTTGAACTTGCCACACGTGAAGTCAGTTCAGACACTGCCAGCCTGAGTCAGGTCATTCCCCTCATCAGGCTTTTGCAGAAGAAGCTGGAGGCATTGAAGGAGGAGCTAAAAGGGAGCGATTCCGCTAGGCATGTGGGACTTGTGGATGGAGCCCTTAATTCGCTTAACAAGGATTCACGGGTGGTCAATCTGTTGAAATCAGAGCACTACATTTTGGCCACCGTGCTCGATCCTAGATTTAAAACCTACCTTGGATCTCTCTTTCCGGCAGACACAAGTCTGCTGGGGTTCAAAGACCTGCTGGTGACAAAATTGTCAAGTCAAGCGGAACGCGACCTGTCAACATCTCCTCCTTCACATTCTCCCGCAACTGGGGGTGCGAGGAAAAGGCTCAGAATTCCGAGCCCACCCGCTGGCGGTGATGCAGGGCAGTCTGGAGCGACTGCTGATGCTGACATCTGGTTCGGACTGAAGGACCTGACAACGATTACGGACATGTCGTCTACTGTCACTGCATATGATTCTCTCCCCATTGAAAGAATGGTGGAGGATTATATGAGTGACCGCATCCAAGTAGGCACGTCAGACAGTCCGTACTTATACTGGCAGGAAAAAGAGGCAATTTGGAGGCCCTTGCACAAACTGGCTTTATTCTACCTAAGTTGCCCTCCCACAAGTGTGTACTCCGAAAGAGTGTTTAGTGCCGCCGCTCACCTTGTCAGCAATCTGCGTACGAGGTTACTTCCAGAACATGTGGTGAAGATGATGTTCATTAAAATGAATTATAATCAATTCCTCCGTGGAGACATTGACCAGCAGCAATTGCCTCCACAAAGTACACAGGGAGCTGAGATGGTGGATTCCAGTGGGGACGAATTGATAATCTGTGAGGAGCGGGATGTACACGGTGATATATCGGAGGATGATGATGAGGTGGACATCTTGCCCCTGTAGAGCCAGTTTGAGCAAGGAGAGATTAATTGCTTCTTTTTCGGTGGGGGTCCAAACCAACCCGTCATTTCAGTCACAGTCGTGTGGCAGACCCTGTCACTGAAATGATGGGTTGGTTAAAGTGTGCATGTCCTGTTTATACAACATAAGGGTGGGTGGGAGGGCCAAAGGACAATTCCATCTTGCACCTCTTTTTTCTTTCATTTTTATTTGCGTCATGTGCTGTTTGGGGAGTGTTTTTTGGAAGGGCCATCCTGCGTGACACTGCAGTGCCACTCCTAGATGGGCCAGGTGTTTGTGTCGGCCACTAGGGTCGCTTAGCTTACTCACACAGCTACCTCATTGCGCCTCTTTTTTTCTTCTTTGCGTCATGTGCTGTTTGGGGAGTGTTTTTTGGAAGGGCCATCCTGCGTGACACTGCAGTGCCACTCCTAGATGGGCCAGGTGTTTGTGTCGGCCACTAGGGTCGCTTAGCTTACTCACACAGCTACCTCATTGCGCCTCTTTTTTTCTTCTTTGCGTCATGTGCTGTTTGGGGAGTGTTTTTTGGAAGGGCCATCCTGCGTGACACTGCAGTGCCACTCCTAGATGGGCCAGGTGTTTGTGTCGGCCACTAGGGTCGCTTATCTTACTCACACAGCTACCTCATTGCGCCTCTTTTTTTCTTCTTTGCGTCATGTGCTGTTTGGGGAGTGTTTTTTGGAAGGGCCATCCTGCGTGACACTGCAGTGCCACTCCTAGATGGGCCAGGTGTTTGTGTCGGCCACTAGGGTCGCTTAGCTTACTCACACAGCTACCTCATTGCGCCTTTTTTTTTCTTCTTTGCGTCATATGCTATTTGGGGAGTGTTTTTTGGAAGGGCCATCCTGCGTGACACTGCAGTGCCACTCCTAGATGGGCCAGGTGTTTGTGTCGGCCACTAGGGTCGCTTAGCTTAGTCATCCAGCGACCTCGGTGCAAATTTTAGGACTAAAAATAATATTGTGAGGTGTGAGGTGTTCAGAATAGACTGAAAATGAGTGGAAATTATGGTTTTTGAGGTTAATAATACTTTGGGATCAAAATGACCCCCAAATTCTATGATTTAAGCTGTTTTTTAGTGTTTTTTGAAAAAAACACCCGAATCCAAAACACACCCGAATCCGACAAAAAAAATTCGGTGAGGTTTTGCCAAAACGCGGTCGAACCCAAAACACGGCCGCGGAACCGAACCCAAAACCAAAACACAAAACCCGAAAAATTTCAAGTGCACATCCCTAACTGTAACTGCCATGTTAGAGGCTGTGTTTGAAAAAGAGTTGGTTTGTTGGTACTTTATCTACGTCCAATTTATCTACATAGGGGTAAAAGTATGCAGCAATGATAAGAGTGGAGAAGAGAGCAAGTGGAGAAGTTGCCAATGGCAACCAATCAGCATTGAAGTAACATTTATCATTTGCATACTATATCATTATACAGAGCAGTTGCTTGGTTGCCATGGGCAACCTCTCCACTGGCTCACTTCTCAACTCTTATCACTGCTTCATACATTTACCCAATAGACCCTTAAAACACATACAGGTTACCATTACTGATATCATTATTAATTCCTTAGGATTAATACAGATATTCTTGTTAGGTGTTGTACTGTATTTATCCCTACCAAGAGACTTCTACTCAGGGGCATATTGGCACGCCAAGACACTGGACCAGATCCTTTTTGGGCAGTCTGGTCATCCCCTCAGTGAAAGTCCATCATGCCAGTCAGCTTCAGCAATCGGAGCAGCATTAAATGAAAACTAACAATGCATCAATGGCTATTGGCGGAGTTGCTGCACATGTGCAGTCTCAGCAGCCCCCATAAGCCTTTGTAGAGCCTGGCCATGTCACCACTGATGGCTCTGTCTCCTGCCCCGTGTCTGCCTCAAGCCCCAGCCAAAGCAGCTAATTCTGGCTGCATCATACACCGTCTGTGTGACCCTCAGTCTGTAAGTAAAAGCCACAATTAATTATATATTCTGCCTGTTTACAAGAAATAGCTGTATATAGTGTGTGTGTGTGTGTGTGTGTGTGTGTGTGTGTGTGTGTATATATAGCTCGATGTTAACAAAAATATGTTTAGTCTACACGCACTATATAAGGAGAGTTATGGTAGACTTACCATTGTTAACTCTCTTTCTGCTGGGTACACTGGGTTCCACAGGAAAACATTGGGGGAGGGGGTGGAGAGTGGATCTTGATCCAGGGGCACCAACAGGCTAAAGCTTTAGGCTGTCCCAGGATGCATTGGGGCCTCCAGGCACTGTGAGCTCAATTTCGTTAACCAGTAAAATGTAGGAGCAGATAAGAGAAAAGGTAGATGTTTGTCACATAGAACCATGTTCTCACAATAGGAGAAGGGGCCAGCAGCTAAGGACATACATACCCATAGAAGCTAGGTGCTTTGCAGAGAGAGAGTTAACAATGGTAAGTCTACCATAACTCTCCTTTTCTGAAGGAGGGTACACTGGGTTCCACAGGAGAACATTGGGGAAGTCCTAAAGCAGTTCCTCAAGGAAGGGGACGCGCCTTAGCAGGTATGAGAACCCGGCATCCAAAGGAAGCATCCTGGGAGGCGGAAGTGTCAAAGGCATAGAACCTAATGAACGTGTTCACTGAGGACCACGTAGCCACATTGCACAATTTTTCTACGGACGCGCCACGGCGGGCCTCCCAAGAAGGTCCAACAGACCGAGTAATATGAGCTTTAATAGCACCAGGAGCTAGGAGTCCAGTCTCCGCACAAGCTTGTGCAATCACCATTCTAAACCATCTGGCCAAGGTTTGCTTATGCACAGGCCAGCCACGTTTGTGGAAACCAAACAGTACAAAAAGGGTATCTGACCTCCTGATAGAGACAGTTCTCTCCAAATATATATAGAGGGCCCTCATGACATCCAAAGACCGCTCTCTGGGGGGGAAATCCGAAGAGATAAAGGCCCTCATTCCGAGTTGATCGCTCTCTAGCTATTTTTTGCAGCCGTGCAAAAAAATAGTCGCCGCCGACTTGGGAGTGTATTTTAACTTTGCAAGTATGCGATCGCATGTGCAGCCGAGCGGGATGAAAATGTTTTTTGCACTTTTTGAGTAGGTCTGAACTTACTCAGCCCTTATGATCACTTCAGCCTGTCCAGTCCCAGAATTAATGTCAGATACCCACCCTGCAAATGCCTGCACACTCCTGCATTTTTCCAAACACTCCCAGAAAATTGTAAGTTGACACCAATAAACGTCCTCTTCCTGTCAATCTCCTTGGTATGGGCTGTGTGAATGGAATCGTCGCTAGAAACATTGCACAGCAACGATGCTGTTTGTATCCGTACGATGCACGTGCGCATTGTGGTGCATACGCATGCGCAGTAGTAACCTGATCACTGCGTTGCGAAAATCGGCAGCGTGCAATCAACTTGGAATGAGGGACATAGTCCGGGACCACAATCTCTTGGTTAAGGTGAAAAGATGACACCCCCTTAGGTTAATAACCTGGACGAGTGCTGAGAACTGCCCGGTCATGATGTAATATTAGAAATGGTGGACGACAGGACAAAGCACCTAGGTCTGTCACCCTTCTAGCAAAGGCAATAGCCAACAGAAATAGGACCTTGGCTGTCAACCATTTAAGGTCTACTGACTCAAGAGGTTCAAATGGAGACCCTTGTTTCAGGAAAGCCAGGATTCTGGATGTTTTGAATCTGTACACATCATAGTTCTTATAAGCACACCAGGTGAAGTAAGAATTCCAAACCCTGTAATAGATCCTCGTAGATGCCGGTTTGTGGGCTTTCAACATAGTTTGAATGACCGCCTCAGAGGATCATTTGGCTCTCAGGAGTGATGCTTCAAGAGCCACGATGTCACAGCCAGTCTGGCAAGGTCTGGATAGAGACAAGGGTCCTGTATGAGGAGGTCTGGTCATTGAGGAAGAAGAAGAGGATGCTCTGTTGATAGACCCTGCAGGTCTGAGAACCAATGCCATCTGGGCCATGTCAGAGTGACTAGCAGTAGTATTCCTCCTTCTTGCTTGAACTTCCGCAGGACCCTGTGCAGGAGTGACACTGGAGGGAACAAGGAAGGCAGCCAAAAGTTCCATGGAATGGCTAGTGCATCCACAAACACTGTTTGAGGATCAATGGTCCTTGATCCGAAGACCGGAACATTGAGATTGTGCGGGACGCCATCAAGTCTACATCTGGTAGGACCCACGTGTCCACTAAAGACTTCCAGATGAAGACTCCACTCTCTGGTGTGTACATCCTGTTGACTGAAGAAGTCCGCTTCACAGTTTAAGACTCCCATAATGAACACTGCCAATATTGCTGGCAGATGGCGTTCTGCCAATCAAATGATTTTGACACTTCCAACATTGCCATGAGGCTTTGAGTGCCACCTTGATGATTGATGTATGCTACTGTGGTGGCGTTGTCTGACCTTACTTGAACAGGCCTCTTCTGTACCAGAGGCAGGGAGCGATAGTTAACGCATTGAACACCGCCCGCAGCTCCAGAATGTTTATTGGGAGGAAAGACAACTCCTTTGCCAACAACCCTGGAAAGAGAGTTGCTCCAACACCACACCCCATTCTGGCAGACTGGCATCTGTCGTCAGCAGGACCCAGTCAGGGATCCAGAAGGGATGGCCCTTGCTCAATTGCTGGTCCTGTAGCCTTCAGGTCAGCAACAGATGAACCTCCATGGTCAAAGTAATTATGTGATATTTGATCCAATGAGGTAGGCCGTTCCACTTGGAAAGAATTAACCTCTGCAGAGGGTGGAAATTAAATTGAGCGTACTCTACCATGTCAAATGATGAGAACATCAGGCCAAGTACTTGCATCGTCGAGTGTATCAACACTCTGGGGTGACAAAGGAAGCATCTTATCCTGTCCTGAAGCTTCAGGACTTTCTCCGGAGACAGGAACAGACGTTGACTGTGTGTGTCCAGGAGTGCCCCCAGATGCACTATGCTCTGTGCTGGGACCAGCGAGAATTTCTTCCATTTGATGAGCCACCCGTTGGCTTGTAGAAAGCTTATCGTCAGTTGTAGATGACTGAGGAGTACATCGTGAGAGTTTTCCAGGATCAGCAAGTCATCCAGATACAGCAGGATTCTGACTCCCTGGCGATGGAGATGTGCCGTCATTATAGCCATGACCTTTGTGAAGATCTGAGGAGCCGTAGCCAGTCCAAATGGCAGAGCCTGGAACTGATAGTGTAGGTTGCCAATAACAAACTGCAGATACTGCTGATGTGACTTGGCAATTGGTATATTCAGGTAGGCATCCTGAATATTGAGGGATACAATATAGTCTCTGGGTTCCATAACCAGTACAAATGAGTGCAGCGTCTCCACTGATTTGAAGTTGAGTATAGGCTGGAAGGACCCATTGTGTTTCAGGACTAGAAACAGAGTGAAGTAGTGACTACTGCCAATTTGGGACAGAGGTACAGTACCGGCACTACCACTTCTGTATCCAGGAGAGAACTCACAACCTGCTGCAGAGCTTGCACCTTTGGTGGATCTGAAGGGATGACTGTGGTGCAAAACTGGCGAGCAGCACATCTCTTGAAAGAGACTGCATACCCGTGAGAGGCAACTTCTCGCCAACATGAGTCTGAAGTTGTCTTCAAACAGACCTGGGTGAACTGAAGAAGTTGGAATCCCACCTTGGGGTCCCCCAGGGGGAGGGCTGCTCCGTCATGTGGCAGGCTTGTCTTGTTTAGAAGTGGGCTGCCTGGCTGCCCAGGACTGCTTCGTCTTGGGCTTAGTGGTTTTGGAAGCACAAGATTGTCTCGGGTATGCATGACCTTGTGCTTTCCCTTGAGGTTGAAAGGAATGAAAAGTGGTACCTTTTGCCTTCCGTGCCAAACGATTAATATTTGGGAGAAAGGCAGTTTTGGCAGCCGCCAGTTCAGACACAATTTTATTTAGGTCTTCCCCAAACAATATGTCTTCCTCAAAAGGAAGTACTTTCAATGTCTTTTTGGAGTCCAGGTCCACCTTCCATGACCTCAACCACAGAATACAGCGAGCCAGGACAGACATAGTCGACGCCTTGGCCGCCAACACACCCGCCTCAAAGGAAGCCTCTTGAATATAATAAGAAGTGGTGGTGATGTGAGACAGGTATTGTCTGGCATTGTCAGATATATCCTCAGGCAGCTCTTCCTCTAATGCCTGAACCCATGATTCAATACCTCTAGCCCAGGAGACAGCAATAGTGGGTCTATGTACAGCATCTGTCAGGGAGTAAATAGATTTCAGACATCCCTCCACACGCTTATCTGTCAGTTCTTTCAGTGAAGTGACAGTGGTGGCAGGCAGAGTTGATTACACCACTACGTGGGTGACATGACAATCTTCCAGTGGTAAATTTTCCCACTTGTTACATAACTCTGCAGAGAGAGGGTAGCAAGCTAAGGCCCATTCAGAAAGACGGAATTTCTTCCCTGGATCAGACCATGGTTCCTGCCTGATGTCAACCAAATGGTCAGAATGGGGTAACAGATTTTTAGCCACTGTCTGCTGTTTAAACATGTCAGTTTTCCTGGTGACAGTAGTGGTTCCTCATCATCAGTGATTTGTAGGATTTGCTTAATAGCAATCACTAGAGCAGGGACGTCAACTTGCACTGTAGAATCCTCGTCAGATACGCCTGATTCAGTGTCTGACAGGACAGTATGCTCCCCCTCCTCTTCAGATGAAACATCTTAGAGATTTGTGGATTGTGAGGAGGAAGCAGTCTGCTTAGATGACCCAGTGACACAGGAGTGACCGGAGGTAGATTTTTGTCTGATCAAGGAATGAGTCAACTTCTGCAACTGGTTAAACAAGTTTTCCACCCAAGTCGGATTAACCATAGGGACTATTTGAGACTGTAATGGTACAGGTGGTCCCATAGGGGGAATTAGGTGTTTCACTAGAGTACCCAGTAGGATTGAGAATGTGTCCCAGGGTGGCTCCTGATTGGATACCGGAGTTGCGGACTGACTGGAGGGTGTATGACACATGGTACACAGACCATCATACACAGCTTCCCCCCCTGGTAAATCTTTGGGGCATACTCTGCATGATATAGGTTCATCTACAGATTTACTGCCCTTCCCGTTAGACATTGTGCACAAATGCAACAGAGAGCGGTTTATGCAACAGAGAGCGATAAAGCCAGACAGAGTATAATACCTGTGAATAAATCCGATAGTATGAGATTGAGTCACAGGTACACAACACCTGCAAATAAATTTGGTATTATGTGACTGAGTACACAGTAGAATACACTGAATAGGTAAATACTGTGACACACTATATAAACGACCTTGATGCACCTAGTCCCTTAGGGTACAGAATAAAGTGATAGATCTCTAGGAAACACTGAAAGTGAAACCCCACAGCAGATACAGGCACACAAATTCACATTAGCAATGCAGATAATTACTAGTATGACAATAAAACTGCACTGAACTATATATATATATATATATATATATATATATAAAACACAGAAAGGTCCTAGACCAGAGGTATATATCAGAATACTCGTACAATATATTCTGTATTTGGTACACTTTTTCTTAACTAACACTGTCTGTATAGAAACATGTAAAATGCTCAAGTGTTTGTAAAGTCATAGTTCTGTATACAGGTGGCTTTACAAGGGAGACCTTGCCCTGCAGTCCAAGAGACTAGCCGCAGCTCTACTCCTAAGATGGTGCCTAGCATCTCAGTCAGGGAGTGCGGGAGAATGAGAAGAAGCTCCAGGGTGGAAAAATCTGCAGTAGATGTCGCCCTGGGCCGGTACTATGGAACCTTATCAAAAGGGGCGTTAGTACACCCGGCCTGTACTCCTATGCCCGGCGGAAATAGTGGGGTCCCTGCTCGGTGATAGTGTCCATGCCAACATCGCAGTCCATCACCCTAGACTGTGATCAGGAACGCAATTTGGTGGCGGGTCCCACCTGGGGGACCTCTTACCTCCTCCCCGTAGCAGCCACGCGAACCAGGAAAGTATCTGCGACTGTGTGCCTAAAACCGTAGCGTCTCTGCTGCAATTACCCAGGAACTCTGCCACGGGAGTATGCAACACCATTTGGGAGGTGATAGAGCTGCAGCGCGGAAGTGTCAAAATGACATACAGTGCTGACAGCCCAGTTTTGGAGTAATTTTCTGTCAGAAAAATCTTCTCCTGTTAGGTGACCTGCTGCGACAGGCACCAACTCGAAACTGTGCTCAAAGTGCCTGGAAGTGGGGTTATAGAGGAGGCCCCAATGCATCCTGGGATAGCCTGTATCTTTAGCTTGTTGGCGCCTCTGGAGCAAGATCCACCCTACACTCCCCCCCCCAATGTTTTTCTGTGGAACACAGTGTACCCGCTGCAGAAATATGCATGTTTGCACTGTTGTGCTCACCCTGGCCTTCCTGTGTGTGTATATCACTCCTTGGAGATGGGCGGTGTTGGTGGAGTGTCCAGACCAGAGAATTGGAGGCTGAGCACGGCCTTATCGGCTCTCTGTGTGACAGGGCCGGCCCACCAGCCCATTGGCCCTTCTGGCATTTGACAGAAGTGAGAGATGGGAAGGCAGGCCCTGCATTGGAGTGTCCAGGCTGTGGGCATGTCATGAGTTTAACATGGCCATGTGCACAGAACAAAGACATCTAAAGCTTGTACCTAGGTGAAGGTTGGTGCACATTATGATACACAGTATGATACAGTATTATCAGACCTCAGCTAAATCCATCTATGTCAGGTGAGATTATTCCTATTATTAGCTCAATACACGCTACAGTATGTTAGCCTGATACAGTGTATTCTAACACACATCAATTACATTCAGCTGAAATATGCAGATGGTGTCACAAGACTTATTCTTATCTCTAATCCCAAGATTAAGGGCCAGTACACACGGGGAAATTAACCCAGAGATATGTGCTAAGTGATCTAGCGCAGACTGCTCAGCACACACCTCTCCCTCACTCAGCACACAGCGTGACGTGTGCTGACCGAGGGGGGGGGGGGGACGCAGGGGGGTGCTCATTTCACCCAACAGTGAAATAAGCGATGTGCTAGATTGTGCCTGCATACAAGCCAATCTAGTACTGGCGATAGCGCCGCATGGGGCCGCACATAGCTATCGCTGTGGGGCATACATACACGGAGAGATCTGTGCTTAATTTCTAAGTAATCTAGTCAGATCGCTTAGACTTTAAGCATGGATCTCTCCGTGTGTACCCCCTTTAACTGAACGTCCTTCTCCATGCAGCAACAATACTGTAATTAATTTGCTCAGGTGTCCAATTCTTCCTCAATTAAGTAACTGACATTTTTTCTCAACAAAACTGCTCTAAAAGTTTTATTTTTATTACTTAATAAAGTTTAAACATTACTTTTAAGAAAATACAATAACATATGTTATTATAAAAAATGTATAGGGGTTGTTTGCACCCCTCTAACCCCCTCCCCCAACCATGTAGTGCCGTAACTAGACATTTCAGCACTGTGTGCAAGAAACAGCATTCCCCACCCAATATTTAAAACAGGGTCACCGTGTGCCATAGGTGCTCGCAAAAATATAGGGGCATGGATTGGCTTCATGGGCAAGGGGCGTGACCACAAAATAATACCAGTTCATATTACGCTGCACAGTAGTCTCCATTACTCAAATTACACTGCACAGTAGCACCACTTACACACATTTTACCATATAGAGCACTTTTACACATTACACCAGGTAGTGCCCTTGTCACATACTACACCAGGTAGTGTCCCTTTTACACATTATGCTAGGTAGAACCCCTGTCACACATTACACCAGTTAGAGCCTATGTCACACATTAAGCCAGGTAGAGCCCCCTTTTACACAATGCACCAGGTAGAGAAAATAGGATTTTGGTTACCTACCAGTAAATCCTTTTCTCTTAGTCCGTAGAGGATGCTGGGGTCCATATTAGTACCATGGGGTATAGACAGGTCCACCAGGAGCCATTGGTATTTAAGAGTTTGAGAGTGTGGGCTGGCTCCTCCCTCTATGCCCCTCCTACCAGACTCAGTCTAGAAACTGTGCCTTAGGAGATGGACATCTTCAAAAGAAGGACTTAACACAGATAGTGGCGAGATTTATACCAACTCACACATACAAGGCCATCAAGCTAACCTAGCTTGAAAACTCAGCAACTGCTGAGAACATTACTTACCAAGTAAACAACGCAGTACTTAACTAAAAACAAAGTTGTACTGAACCAGATAACAATTGCAGGAAAACAAAGTGCTGGGCGGGCGCCCAGCATCCTCTACAGACTATGAGAAAAGGATTTACCGGTAGGTAACCAAAATCCTATTTTCTCTTACGTCCTAGAGGATGCTGTGGTCCATATTAGTACCATGGGGATGTTCCAAAGCTCCCAGAGCAGGAGGGAGAGCGCGGAGGCTCCTGCAGGACTGATTGACCAAACTTCAAATCATCAGAGGCCAAAGTATCGAGCTTGTAGAACTTTGCAAACGTGTTCGACCCAGACCAAGTTGCTGCTCGGCAAAGTTGAAACGCCGAGACACCCTGGGCAGCCGCCCAGGAAGACCCCACCTTACGTGTAGAGTGGGCCTTGCAGACGTAGGACACGGCAAGCCTGCCGTAGAATACGCATGCTTGATAGTGAACCTGATCCAGTGAGAGATCATCTGCTTAGAAGCAGGACACCCAATTTTCTTGGGATCATACAGGACAAACAGAGAGTCCTATTTCCTGTGACGAGCAGTCCTCTTCACATAGATTTTCAGAGCCCATACAACATCCAAGGACTTTGATTAAATTGAGGAGTCAGTAGCCACTGGCACCACAATAGGTTGGTTGATATGAAATGCCGACACAGCCTTTGGAAGAAACAGCTGACGTGTCCGGAGCTCAGCTCTATCTTCGTAGAAGATCAAATATGGCTTTTACACAATAAAGCCCCCAACTCCGACACACGTCTAGCAGAAGCTAAAGCCAACAAAGTGACAGCTTTCCACGTAAGAAATTTGACTTCAACCTCCTGTAGATGCTTGAACCAGTCCGATTGGACGAACTGCAACACCACGTTAAGATCCCAAGGCGCCGTAAGCGGTACAAAGGGAGGTTGGATGTGCAGAACTCCCTTCAAAAAGGTCTGAACCTTAGCGAGGGCAGCCAATTGTTTATGTAAGAAAACAGATAGGGCCAAAATCTGGACCATCACAGATCCCAACTTTAGGCCCATATCCACAACAGCTTGTAAGAAGAGGAGAAACCTTCCCAGTTGAATCTCCACCGCAGGAAATTTCTTGGACTCACACCAAGATACATATTTTTCCCAAATTCGATGGTAATGTTTAGACATTACTCCTTTCCTAGCCTGTATCAGGGTAGGAATAACCTTGTTTGGAATGCCCTTCCGAGCTAGTATCAGGCATTCAACTTCCATGCCGTCAAACGTAGCTGCGGTAAGTCTTGATAGGTGAATGGCCCCTGCTGCAGCAGATCCTCTTAAAGAGGAAGAGGCCTCGGCTCTTCTTGCAGTAGATCCAGAAGATCCGCATACCAAGCCCTTCTTGGCTAGTCTGGAGCAATGAGGATCGCTTGAACCTTTGTTCTCCTTGTGAGCTTTAGAACTCTTGGGATGAGTGGAAGTGGAGGAAACACATACACCGAATGAACACCCACGGAGTCACTAGGGCGTCCACCACCACTGCTTGCGGGTCCCTCGATCTGGAACAATACCGCCAAAGCTTCTTGTTGAGATGAGAGGCCATCATGTTGATCTGGGGTACGCCCCAAAGATCTGTTACCTCCTTGAACACCTCTGGATGTAGACCCCACTCCCCTTGATGGATAGTGTGTCTGCTGAGGAAGTCCGCTTCCCAGTTGTCTACTTCCAAAATGAAGATTGCTGACAGCGTCAATGCGTGCTTTTCCGCCCAGAGGTTGATTCTTGTCACCTCTGCCATTGCAGCTCTGCTCTTCGTTCCGCCCTGTTGGTTTATGTAAACCACTGTTGTCACATTGACCGACTGCATTTAAATGGCCTGACTTCTCAAAAGATGGAACGTTTGAAGGAGACCGTTGTAGACGGCTCTTAGTTCCAGACTGTTTATCGGCAGGCTGGATTCCAGACTTGACCACCTTCCTTGGAAGGTTTCCCCTTGAGTGACTGCACCCCAGCCCCGGAGACTTGCATCCGTGGTTAGAAGGATCCAGTCCTGAATCCCGAACCTGCGGCCCTCCAGAAGGTGAGATAATTGCAGCCACCAGAGGAGTGAAATCCTGGCCTTTGGCAACAGATGAATTCTCTGGTGCATGTGTAGATGGGATCCTGACCACTTGTCTAGGAGATCCAGTTGGAATGACCGAGCATGAAACCTCCCATACTGCAGATTCTCGTAAGAGCCCATCATCTTTCCCAGAAGGCAAATGTACTGATGAATTGATACCCAGGCTGACTTCAAGACATCCCGGACCATTGTTTGAATCACCAACGCCTTTTCCACGGGGAGAAACACCCTCTGCACCTCCATGTTTAGGATCATTCCCAGAAAGGACAACCTTCTGGTTAGTTCCAAATGTGACTTTGGAAGATTCAGGATCCAAACATGTTTTCTGAGCAGCTGAGTCGTGAGTGCTATAACAGCTTTTTCTTGGACGATGCCTTTATCAGCAGATCATCCAGATACGGAATTATGTTCGCCCCCTGTTCACCCCCAAGTAACATGCCTGACCACTTTACTATAGCTTTGGCAATCCAAGCACTGGCAATAGTGGGATGTAGGATTGCCCCTGAAGCCGAGTACATGGATTTGAGCGTATTATCAATTTTATGATCAGCCGGCTCTTTCAAGGTGGTAGATCCTGGAAACAGATAAAACCACCTTTTTTGAGAGTCTGGATACTGACGCGTCAACAATAGGCGAGTTTTCCCATTTTTTCCTATCCTCTACCAGGGAAGAAAATGCTATCAGAACCCTTTTAGGTATCTGGAATTTTTTATCTGGGTTTTCCCAAGCCTTTTCATATATAGCATTTAATTCCTTTGACGCAGGGAAGGTTAGCGAGGCTTTCTTATTTTCAGTGAAGTAAGCCTCCTCAACCTGCTCATGTGTTGTATCAGCAATATTCAACACATCCCTAATAGCCTCTATCATCAACTGCACCCCATTTACAAGTGATGCAGCCCCCTGCAACATATCCCTGTCACCGTCTGTAGTATCAGAGTCGGTATCGGTATCATCCTGCATGATCTGAGTAAGAGCACGTTTATGGGAATATACAGTGGGGAGCCCTGATGAATCAGAACTGGGCCATATTGCCATAGAGTTCTGTAAAGCCTGAGTTGCATATTAATTTTGTGCAACCCTATTTGAAATCTGAGAAATCATAGATTTGATAGAGGATAACCACTCAGGCTCCCTTGCTAGAATCTGTGCTAAACCAGTGCAATCCTGATTACATGGAATGGGATCATCCTGATAGGACATATCTTCTGCAGCATATGACACAGAGTCCCTGGACATTGCTTAATGGAGACCACAGACACTCCACACACACACACACACACACACACACACACACACACACACACACACACAAACACACACACATACACACACACACACACACACACACACGAGGGCAGACAGAGTTTTACCCCCAAGAATGGCAAGAGAGACACAGAAATTGGAGCCAACCCACACACAGCGCTTTTAATGTAAAGGGAGACCCCCTATCAGGGCTGACTGTGCACCTTAATAGGTTACACAGTCGTTTTGCAGCCTTTCCCCCTTCTACAAACCACTGGTACCGTGATAGATAGCTAGAGTTGCTGTGGAGGGACTTGCTCTTCACTGACAGCGCTGTGCAGGCAGGTAAATAGTGCTGAACACTGCTGGGTCCGCTCTGAGGAGAAGCTCCACCCTCAAAATGGCGCTGTCTTCCCGCTCTTCACAGGATTATACTGGCCTGAGGATTGATGCTGGCTGAGATCCGGGGACCCCAACAGGCTGTGTAACCAGTGTAAGGTGTAGTTGCTGGCCTCACAACGCCACACTATGTACCGCTGAGCCTCCGGAGCGCAGTTAATACTGCGCTTTTACCCTGATGCCACCATATTCACACCGGCTCCCTGCTTGCTAGGGGGATTGGTGACTCACTCGCCAAAATCTTCAGCTCTGTAAGGGGGTGGCGGCATGTTGCTGGGGTGAGCGATCCCCTGCGGCAGAGAATGATCTATCCCCTCTGGAACTCAGTGTCCAGTCAGCGGAGACAGTGGCTCAGACCCCACCGGGCGGACACTGCTCCCCCCCTCAGTCCCTTGATGCAGGGAGGCTGTTGCCAGCAGCCTACCTGTAAAATAATAAACTCTAAAACTAAACTTTACTAAGGAAACTCTGGAGAGCTCCCCTAGCTGTGACCGGCTCCTCCGGGCACATTTTGTAAACTGAGTCTTGTAGGAGGGGCATAGAGGGAGGAGCCAGCCCACACTCTCAAACTCTTAAAGTGCCAATGACTCCTGGTGGACCCGTCTATACCTCATGGTACTAATATGGACCCCAGCATCCTCTAGGACGAAAGAGAAATATAAAATAATATACTTGTTTTAAGCATCACTCACCACCTCAAGCTCTGTGACTGCTTGCAGGCAAGGAAAAGGTCACTGGAGGTCTGACTCTGGACTCGCTGGGCTGCTGCTGCACTGTGAGCTAGAATGCCTCCTCCTCAAACCCTCATGTCATCAGTGTCTCTCCCTGGAGACACTGCAGGGGGTGGAACATACGATCCGGAGGAAAGGTGGCAAAGTTATAAAGAGGGAGCAAGGAGGAAAGAGAGGTTGTTACACAGAGGGACAGAGGAGGAAGAGAGTGTTATATGGAGGGAGCGCAGAGGAAGGAGAAAGTATTATACAGAGGGAGAGAGGAGGAAGGAGAGTGTTATACGGATGGAGAAAGGAGGAAATAGATTATATTATACAGAGGGAGAAAAGAGGAAGGAGAGAGTCTTATACACAGAGAGATACGAGGAAGAAGAGTGTTATACGGAGGGAGCGAGGAGGAAGGAGAGGCTGTTATAGAGGGAGAGAAGAGGAAGGAGAGAGTGTTATACAAAGAAAGAGAAAAGGAAGGAGAGAGTGTTATACAAAGAGAGATACGAGGAAGAAGAGTGTTATACGGAGGGAGCGAGGAGGAAGGAGAGGCTGTTATAGAGGGAGAGAAGAGGAAGGAGATAGTGTTATACAAAGAAAGAGAAGAGGAAGGAGAGAGTGTTATGCAAAGAGAGACACGAGGAAGAAGAGTGTTATATGAAGGGAGCAAGGATGAAGGAGAGGGTGTAATACAGAGGGAGAGAAAAGGAAGGAGAGAGTGTTATACAAAGGGAGTGAGGAGGAAGGAGAGTGTTATACGGAGGGAGAGAGGAGGAAATAGATGATATTATACAGAGGGAGAAAAGAGGAAGGAGAGAGTCTTATACAAAGAAAGAGAAGAGGAAGAAGAGAGTGTTATACAAAGAGATACGAGGAAGAAGAGTGTTATATGAAGAGAGCAATGATGAAGGAGAGGGTGTAATACAGAGGGAGAGAGGAGGAAGGAGAGAGTGTTATACAAAGGGAGTGAGGAGGAAGGAGAAGGTGTTATAAAGAGGAAGCGAGGAGGAAGGAGAGGGTGTTATAAAGAGGGAGAGTTGAGGAAGGGGAGGGTGTTATACAGATAAAGAGATGAGGAAGGAGAGAGTGTTATACAGGGGGAGATAAGACAGGAAGACTGTTATACCGAGGGAGAGATAAGATAGGACAGAGTATTATACAGGGAGCAGATAAGATAGGGAATAGGGTTATACAGGGAGAGAGATAAGATAGGGGAGAGGGTTATAAAGAGGGAGAGATAAGATAGAGAAAGTGTCATACAGGGGGAGAGATCAGGTAGGTGAGAGTGAAATACAGGGTAAGAGATAAAATAGGGGAGAGTGTTATACAGGGGGAGAGATAAGATAAGGGAGAGTGTTATACAGGGTAAGAGATAAGGTAGGGGAGAGTGTTATACATGGGGGAGATATAAGATAAGGGAGAGTGTTTTACAGTGTAAGAGATAAGGTAGGGGAGAGTGTTATACACTAGGAGAGATAAGATAGGGGATAATGTTATAAAGGGGGAGATATAAGGTAGGGTTGAGTGTTATACATGGTAAGAGATAAAGTAGGGGAGAGTGTTATACAGGATAATAGATAAGGTAGGGGAGAGTATTATACAGGGAGAGAGATAAGATAGGGAAGAGTGTTCTACACTAGGAGAGATAAGATAGGGTAGACTGATATACAGCGGGAACGATAAGATAGGGGAGAGTGTTTTACAGGGTAAGAGATAAGGTAGGGGAGAGTGTTATACAGGGGGAGAGATAAGATAAGGAAGAGTGTTATACAGGGTAAGAGATAAGGTAGGGGAGAGTGTTATACACTAGGAGAGATAAGATAGGGGAGAGTGTTTTACAGGGTAAGAGATAAGGTAGGCGAGAGTGTTATACAGGGGGAGAGATAAGATAAGGGAGAGTGTTATACAGGGTAAGAGATAAGGTAGGGGATAGTGTTATACACTAGGAGAGATAATATAGGGGAGAGTGTTATATAGGGGGAGAGATTAGGTAGTGAAAAGTGTTATACAGGGTAAGAGATTACATAGGGGAGAGTGTTATACAGGGGGAGAGATAAGATAGGGGAGAGTGTTTTACAGGGTAAGAGATAAGGTAGGGGAGAGTGTTATACACTAGGAGAGATAAGATAGGGGAGAGTGTTTTACAGGGTAAGAGATAAGGTAGGGGAGAGTGTTATACAGGGGGAGAGATAAGATAAGGGAGAGTGTTATATAGGGTAAGAGATAAGGTAGGGGAGAGTTTTATACACTAGGAGAGATAATATAGGGGAGAGTGTTATATAGGGGGAGAGATTAGGTAGTGGAAAGTGTTATACAGGGTAAGAGATAACAGAGGGGAGAGTGTTATACAGGGGGAGAGATAAGATAGGGGAGAGTGTTTTACAGGGTAAAAGATAAAGTAGGGGAGAGTGTTATACTGTGGGAGAGATAAGATAGTGGAGAGTGTTATACAGGGGGAGAGATAAGGTAGGTTAGAGTGTTATACAGGAGAAGAGATAAGATGGGGAGAGTTTTATACAGAAGAGATAAGAGAGGGGAGAGTGTTACACAGTGGGAGAGAAAAGATAGGGGAGAGTTTTATATAGGGGAGAAATAAGGTAGGGGAGAGTGTTATACAGGGTTAGAGATAAGGTAGGGGAGAGTGCTATGGGAGTGATAAGATAGGGAAGTGTTATACAGATGAAGAGATAAGATAGGGGGGAGTGTTATACAGGGGGAGAGATAATGTAGAGGAGTGAGTTATACAGGAAGAGAGATAAGATGGGGAACGTTTTATACACGGGGAGAGATAAGAGAGGGAAGAGTGTTATACAGTGGAAGAGATAAGATAGGGGAGCGTTTTATACAGAAGGAGAGATAAGAAAAATAAGAGAAGGGAGAGTGTTATACAGAGGTAGAGATGAAGGAGAGAGCTATACAGAGGGATATGAGGAAGAGATAGACAAACTTGCACACTTCCTGTCACCAGTACTCCTCCGGAGTGGACCTTCTGTCTCTTCCTTCTGCCCGAGCTTGGCACCGCCCCCTGACAACCTGAGAGCTCAGCTCCCAGCAGCGAGGGCTGTCTCTGTGCCACCGGTCCTGTGGTGACAGGCCGCAACAGTAACAGCAGAGGGGCTGCATCACACAGCCGGACCCACTCTCTCTGACTGTGATGAAACTGGAAATAAAGTACAGCTACCAGCAGCCCTTGCCGCCAAAAGCTTCCAGAAGCAAGAACTTCTGGGAGCTGTAGTTTATTTCCAGAATCTTCACTAGTGCTGTACTGCAGAGCGGTGGGCGCCTCCTGCCAGATTAATTCCTATTGAGTGGCCGTGCGGGTGATATGCGCTGTGGGCAAGGCACCATTGGCACACATCTAGTCAAGGCCCTGCTCCCATGCCCTTAAGCCCCCATTATAAAATAACTTCCCATTCCTCATTTGCAATAGACCTCCTATTGGTCTTAAATCCTAACAATAGTACCCCCACATCCCCAAAATAGCATTATTAAAAATCCATATTTTAGAAACCCCCTGTAAAAAAAAAATACACTGTGACCAAAATATTTTTTTTATTGTACCCCCCTCTACCCCAGCATCAATTAACTATTTACCTTTATCTCAACCCTCCCCCACCCCCACTGGTTATACAGTATTCCCCCTCTGGGGGTTACCCACCCACCCCCATGAGCACATACGCCCCACCTCTCCAATATGTAGAGCACAGCTAAGCATGTGTCACGGGGAACTGATGATCAATCGCCTCTGCTTCAGCTGATCTCTGCACATGCTGAGATTAGGCAAATTGTGCTGGGTGAGGAACTAATGGGCCCTACACATTAGGTGATATGCTGCCAAGGTGCCCGACGGCCAATACGAAGTTTCTTCACTCCCCCCATTACCCAGCCCCATAGCAATGCATGCTAATATGGATGAGATTGTCAATATTGGCCTGCATGTATAAGCGACCCAGCACCAACGATGAATGAGTGCAGAGCCGCGCATCGTTCATAGTTGGTGCCTACACACTGAACGATATGAACGAGTTCTCATTCATTAATGAACAAGAACGTTCATATCATTTAGTGAAATCGTCTAATGTGTAGGGCCTATTAGTTAGTCTCCCCACAGTGCAATCCCTGGGGAGAAAGAGTGGGGGACAGTGGAGAGAGAGATGAAGATTTTTAAATATACAGTAGTCATCTCTGTGTGACACACACACACTCCCTATGTACACTGCACCCCCCAACATATATACTGCCGCTATATACACTGCACCCACATCCGCTTCCATATTCTGCACCCTCCACCACATACTGCCTCTGTATGCACACTGCAACCCCATACCCCTCCATATAGTGCCCCCTATATACTGAGCACCCCTTCCTCCATATACTGCTCCTGACATACACCCCATAATCTGCACCCCCTCCTCCATATGCTATGCTGCAACCCCAGGTTACTTACCATCCTGAGACTCTGCAACAAGTAGCAGCAGTAACCAGGAAACCGATGCAGGAACCACCAGACGGTCCTGCAGCACTCAGAGCAGAGGCATCGGAGACACATGTGGTCACTTACCGTGAGGGGAGAAGGTGAATCAGTCTGGCAGGAAGAGGTGAGACCCTGTGTCAGTTGAGCAGTAAGGTTACTGGGAGGAGGCAGTGTCGATGCTGGGGCGGCAGATGATGCAGGTGAGGAGGAGGCAGATAACCAGCTCAGTTGATTTGGAATCGGTATGAAATACCTCCAATCAAAATCCCGACAGCAATTAACCAAAGGTTTATCCCAACAAGGTCAAAATCCCGACATGGACAAAATACCGACTTTAAAATACCGACAAGGTCAACATACTGACATGCAATTTTCATATTTTTTTTGTGTATGTCGACATAGGTCGACATGGACACCCTATAAGTGTACCGCGTCCCCTCGCATGGCTTGGAATTACCCCCACAGTCTATAGTTTAATGAAAACTGCTGAATCATACAACTAATATTTCAATCTGAGCATGTTATCCTGTTTTATTTAACTGTTCAGTGACCACAGATAATGGTGAGTACCCACAAGCCATTCTGCTACTGTCATGCTTGTGTGCATAAGCTAATTATGTAATCAATTTATATGAATGTAAAGTTTGATGCTCATATTTCCTCTACATCTGAATTTAGAGATCATAATATGATTGAATTTACTACAGCAGTCTATTTTTTGATGTATGAATATTAGCACTGCTTCAACCATATTACATTGCATTTCCTATACTTCAAAATAAAATAGCACAAAGTTATTTACTATTTTTTCCTACAGGGGTTACTGGTTAATGTTAATTTCTATCCCATATATAAGCAAACTCTACTTAAATACATAAATGTAGTGATCCGCATGTTTTGGCTTTGCTTATAATTCATCATCAGGTTTTTGTTTTGACAAAAACGCCCTTACGTGTTTTGATTTTATCAAAAAATGCTAAAAATATGCTAAAAATCTGCTATTTCAGACAGTTTTTGTTCCCACAGTTTTACTAACCTCAATAGCATTAATTTCCAGTTATTTTTACACAATTTTGACCAACTCACAGCTCATAATATTTTCCCCAATATATATATACATATATATATATACCTGTGCAATTGCCCCTGCACTCTGGTTATCCACTGCGGGATACGTCTTGCTCCGGTGCCCTCCCCTACCGAGGGTCCCCCCCTCTGATGTAGACAACAGCGAAGAACGAGGCAGCACTCGGAGACTATGCAGCAAACGTGTATTCAAAAAAAGTGCAATCAACGTTTCGGGGACCAGCTCCCCTTCTTCAGGATCCTGAAGAAGGGGAGCTGGTCCCCGAAACGTTGATTGCACTTTTTTTGAATACAAGTTTGCTGTATAGTCTCCGAGTGCCGCCTCGTTCTTCGCTGATATATATATATATATATATATATGTATATATATATATATATATATATATTCACTTTCACCAATATCAGCAAAAGGCTGCAGCAAGCTGGCTGGTTACTGTGTGACAGAGCAGCTGCACAAACACAGAGCAGTTTATAATATATCTGTGAAGCATTGCCATATAACAGTGTCAGAAAAGAAAAGTTCTGCAAAGAATTGTCCTTGGGACCTCCCACACAACTTTATGTTGGATATTTAAAAACGTCAAGCACGGTTTAACAAACCAAGTACTTCACTAAGAGGGACTGCCACTTTTGTGACTGAAGTGAATGGTTTGTTTGGGCTCCAATTTTTTTTTCTTTTTCGTCCACTAGGGGGCACAGGATTCATTACACTAGGTTTCAGCTGGATAGGGAGCTAGGCAGGAACCAAAGAGTCACTTTCATCTTTCCAGCATGCCCCAGCCTCCCTGTTCCCTATATCCCACCCGCAACCCAAGGCCTGCCAAATTTTACTTTGGTGCCGGACAGGGGTCACCTTTTAAGAGAGGGGGCTGTATATCAGCACTGATTTACTTTATTTTGTTTTTCTTTTCTTTTACAACATCATAAGCAGCGGTGCAGGCGGACACTGCAAGCACCCGCACAGCCGCTTCGACACCCAGCGCTGATGGCGGTAGTACCGGCGACTGGGTCGATGACTTCCACCAGGACCTGCAGCTGCAAACAGAGCAGGGACGATGAATAAGACCAGCTACCTGTTTGCAGGGAGCCACGACATGGCGGTGTTCCCCCTGCTATAGGTAGACAGCGGGGGACAGGTGAAGTGGAGGCCTGAGTAAACTGCACATTTTTTCCACTAAACCACCAGGGCATTTGCCACAGGTCAGAGCTGTATTCCCGGGGGTTTTGCACCTGGGGGAGGTGAGCCTAGCAGGCCCGGCGAGAGTGGGGGTCATAGGGGACTGTCATACGGGGACCCAAGGTTCAGGGGGCCCCAACAATCAGGGCACAAAAACTGCGCTGCAGCACTGCAAATTAAATAAAAATACAGTCTGCACCAAGTGATCCGATCTAACTCTCCCCCCGTTACCTCATCACTTGGTACAGTCCTGGCTGTCCTAAGTGCATCACATTACATGATGCTACGCTGCCCCTGCCCTATCTGTAGCCCTGCTGCCGCCAACGAAGAGCCGGGAAGCCCGGCAGGAAAAAAAAAACATCCACCGGGCACACTGTCAGAGAATCCACACAGCAGCTGACAGCAACCACACTGCTGTGTACCTCCATCCCCTAAAATGACATACTGGCTGTGGTGAGTGCAGTTACTGTGTCATCACTGACATGTATGTTAATACATGTATACTGTGTCTGCAGTGGATTTTTTGTACATAGTCCCTGAGAGCCAACCATTTCTTACGTATGTGTATATAAATATATATATAAATATAAAAACATACAAAATTGAGCTGCACTCCCAGGACTTATAATGAAAAACGGGTTCTCAGCCCATCAGTAGTTTGCAACATTTCGGTCATTTTATTTCAACCGTCGTCAGGCACTATGCCGTTCAATTTCGTATGTTTGTACAGTGGGTTGCTCTGCATGAGAAGGCACCGGGCATTATATCGACATAGTCTGGAGTGCCGACTGCTTGGACATTGACATTTATATATATATATATATATATATATTTATTAGTGATGTGCACCGGAAATTTTTCGGGTTTTGTGTTTTGGTTTTGGATTCGGTTCCGCGGCCGTGTTTTTGATTCAGACGCGTTTTGGCAAAACCTCCCTGAAATTTTTTTGACGGATTCGGGTGTGTTTTGTATTCGGGTGTTTTTTTTACAAAAAAACCCTCAAAAACAGCTTAAATCATAGAATTTGGGGGTCATTTTGATCCCATAGTATTATTAACCTCAATAACCATAATTTACACTCATTTCCAGTCTATTCTGAACACCTCACACCAGACAATATTATTTTTAGTCCTAAAATTTGCACCGAGGTAGCTGTGTGACTAAGCTAAGCGACCCAAGTGGCCGACACAAACACCTGGCCCATCTAGGAGTGGCACTGCAGTGTCAGACAGGATGGCAGATTAAAAAAATTGTCCCCAAACAGCACATGATGCAAAGAAAAAAAGAGGCGCAATGAGGTAGCTGTGTGACTAATCTAAACGACCCAAGTGGTTGACACAAACACCTGGCCCATCCAGGAGTGGCACTGCAGTGTCAGACAGGATGGCACTTCAAAAAAAATAGTCCCCAAATAGCACATGATGCAAAGAAAAAAAGAGGCGCAATGAGTTAGCTGTGTGACTAAGCTAAGCGACCCAAGTGGCCGACACAAACACCTGGCTCATCTAGGAGTGGCACTGCAGTGTCAGACAGGATGTCACTTCAAAAAAAGTCCCCAAACACCACATGATGCAAAGAAAAATCAAAGAAAAAAGAGGAGCAAGATGGAATTGTCCTTGGGCTCTCCCACCCACCCTTATGTTGTATAAACAGGACATGCACACTTTAACAAACCCATCATTTCAGCGACAGGGTCTGCCACACAACTGTGACTGAAATGATTGGTTGGTTTGGGCCCCCACCAAAAAAGAAGCAATAAATCTCTCCTTGCACAAACTGGCTCTACAGAGGCAAGATGTCCACCTCCTCCTCATCGTCCGATTCCTCACCCCTTTCACTGTGTACATCCCCCTCCTCACAGAGTATTAATTCGTCCCCACTGGAATCCACCATCTCAGGTCCCTGTGTACTTTCTGGAGGCAATTGCTGGTGAATGTCTCCACGGAGGAATTGATTATTATTCATTTTGAAGAACATCATCTTCTCCACACTTTCTGGAAGTTACCTCGTACGCCGATTGCTGACAAGGTGAGCGGCTGCACTAAACACTCTTTCGGAGTACACACTGGATGGGGGGCAACTTAGGTAAAATAAAGCCAGTTTGTGCAAGGGCCCCCAATTTGCCTCTTTTTCCTGCCAGTATACGTACGGACTGTCTGACGTGCCTACTTGGATGCGGTCACTCATATAATCCTCCACCATTCTTTCAATGGTGACAGAATCATATGCAGTGACAGTAGACGACATGTCAGTAATCGTTGGCAGGTCCTTCTGTCCGGGCCAGATGTCAGCACTCGCTCCAGACTGCCTTGCATCACCGCCAGCGGGTGGGCTCGGAATTCTTAGCCTTTTCCTTGCAGCCCCAGTTGCGGGAGAATGTGAAGGAGGGGCTGTTGATGGGTCACGTTCCGCTTGACTTGACAATTTTCTCACCAGCAGGTCTTTGAACCTCTGCAGACTTGTGTCTGCCGGAAAGAGAGATAAAACGTAGGTTTTAAATCTAGGATCGAGCACGGTGGCCAAAATGTAGTGCTCTGATTTCAACATATTGACCACCCTCTGCTGTAAATGGGAGGTCAAGGAGGGTTGCGGGGATATATTTTGTATCAGGCCCCAAGATTTCTATGGCCGGCCCTGGAGCCTAGCCTGTAGTACCTCCCTTACCACTGAGGCTTGTTTGAAACCTGGCTTCTTGCTTGCCACAGGATTACAGTACTTCTTCCTCTCACCTGCACCACATAATTAAAGCAGGTGCTGTAGGTTAAGATCATTGTACTAGCAGGAGTACTGTGTTGGTGGAATTTGGAAATTACCACATTACTACACCAGCAATAAAGGAGAGGGAGGTTTGGGCACTGTCTCCCCTGTACCTTGCTCTTAAAGCCTTTCCCTTGCATCACTCAGTCCTGCAATCTATAGCTGGACAGTTGACTATAATTGCCCCCTATTAGTGCATTAAGAGGTGTCTGTGTACTTGGGTGTGGAGATTGTATGGTCTCCCATTTTGGTGGTAAATTCCCTAGGGTCTGAAAGTTAGTATCCATTTGTGCATAACCTATGGATATCCTGCTGCTACCACACTAACTGTTGTTGAGGTATGCTTTACTCTCTTGTACTCCTAATTTGTCATGCACTCTGTTGTTTCACTAGTGTTTGACACTTGATTTTGCACTGCATTTTATGTCTTTCAGGTGCCAGTAACCAGGGAAGTTAGTGCCTTGCACTTATAGTGTTGGTGTCAATTCTTTCTTTCTTTCTTTCTTTCTTTCTTTCTTTCTTTCTTTCTTTCTTTCTTTCTTTCTTTCTTTCTTTCTTTCTTTCTTTCTTCTCTTTCTTTCTCCTACTGCCACGCCACACTGGACATGCCCAATCTCATCTGATCTTGGAAGTTAAGCATTTTTGGCCTGGTTAGTACTTGGATGGGAGACCACCTTGGAATACCAGATGCTGTATGTCATATTGCTATGGGGGATGGGGGGGGGCGGCTGTGGAGGCAGTACTCTGCATGGTACGTGCTGGGCCACCTCTGTGCAGATACTGCTTGACACAGCCTCCCAAAGGTTAGGGACGGACTATTCCTCTGTGGGAATAGTCCCCATTAGCTTAGGGGGCTAGAGGGTCTTTGGCAGAGGAGGCAGTTCACTCCTGCTCATCGGGCAGGGCCCCAGGTTTCAGGTACAGAAGAACTCCTTCTTTGGCTTACCTAGAGACCTCCTAATGGGTACATAGTATCAGCCGATTTTCTGTGAGCCCAGGGCATGAGGCTTCGCTTAACCTATTTTCAACGCTTGGTCTCTCAGAGATCCACTGGATCCAATGGAATGAAATCGGGAGTATTTTCTGAGGACTGCTCTTCTCAGATAGAAGTAGAGACCCCAGAATACCTACAGCCACATCACAGTGCACATGCCCAATCACATCTTATCTTGAAAGCTAAGAAGTGTTTGGCCTGGTCAGTACCTTGAATACTGTGTACAGTTCTGGGCACCGTACTACAAAAAGGATATCCTGGAGCTTGAAAAGGTACAAAGGAGGGCGACCAAACTAATTAAGGGCATGGAGACGATGGAATACAAGGAAAGGCTTGAAAGACTAGGCATGTTTACATTGGAAAAGCGGAGACTAAGAGGGGATATGATCAACATCTACAAATATATAAGGGGACAATACTCAGAGCTTGCGCGGGACCTGTTTTTGGTTAGATCAACACAGAGGACTCGTGGACACTCGCTCAGGTTAGAGGAGAGGAGATTCCGCACAATACGGCGTAAAGGCTTTTTCACGGTAAGGACAATACGTGTTTGGAATTCCCTGCCCGAGGGAGTTGTAATGGCGGAATCTGTCAACACCTTTAAGAATGGGTTAGATAAATTCCTATTGGATAAGGATATCCAGGGGTATGGTGCATAGTCATGCATTATAGTTACTATTTAGTCAAATCATCATGCAGAGGACACCACAAATAGGTTGAACTCGATGGACAATTGTCTTTTTTCAACCTCAGATACTATGTTACTATGTTACTATGTTACTTAGATGGGAGACCACCTGAGAATACCAGGGGCTGTAGGTCTAATCAGCAGAAATTCTAACACAGGGTAGTGGACATTGATAGGGGACAGACCTTGCCCCACCTTACAAGGTTCCATGCAGCACTGCACCTTTACTCTCAGGGACACAAGCTGTGCTTCCGAGTCTTATCCTATACCACTCCCTTTTATCTAGGGCATAGAGTTAAGGACATTGTTAGTTGGGTGGTAACTACAGATGGAGCCATGCTAATCGTGGATCCATCTGCGACTGAGTGCGTCCGGCGAGGCGCACTGCTGGGAATTAATGGGATACGAAACTGTCATACACGTGCCCCATTCAAAGAGCATCGGAGCATCTCTGTATTCTCCCCAGTGTGCCTGGGCACAGGCGCATCCAGGAATGCCACCCGTCCCAACCTGTGATATAGCCACACTCAATGAGCATGGCTCCATCTGTAGGGATGAGCAGGTTCGGATCCAAGCATTAAGGGTGTACAAATTTGTAGGCTTTGGCCCCTAGTTTTTCAGTTTGTCCAGTAATTTGGTAATTATACATCTGCTTGGTTAAAGTCCTTTCTGTTCCACACCAAGATAGGAGTGGAGGTGAAAGCCCGTGTGTTGTTCCTAATTGTGTGTGCCTCTCTTATTTTTAATCACCTTCTAGACACTTTCCTCTTTCTCTTGATTCTTCTCATAATGTGAAAAGTCATCAAATATGGAGGTGGTATGTTTGTAGCTAGCTATGATTCCTAGAACTTGGCAAACTTTTTCCAGGGGGACCACCTGTCGCTGAAATTATGGATTTATTAAACTGTGCATGTCCTGTCAAAACTGCCATCCTGTCTGTCACTTTAATGCCACTCCTAGATGGGCCATGTGTTTGTGCCGCCCACTCGTGTAACTTGGCTTAGCATCCAGCTACCTCGGTGCAACCTTTTGGCCTAAAAACAATACAGTGAGGTGTGAGGTATTCAGAATAGACTGGAAATGAATGTTATTGAGGTTAATATTATTGATGGAACAAAAATAAATAAATCTGTGATTTTAGCTGTTTTTAGGTTATTTAAAAAAAAAATACAGATTCAATACCAATACCCGAAAGGGTGGTTTTGGCAAAACCAATTCAGATCCAAAACAGGAAAGGAGATCCTGATCCAAAACTAAAACACAAAACCTGAAAAGTGTCTGGTGCACATCTCTAGTGGTAACACTGGAGTGCCTTCTCTATGAAGCCAGTAAGACAGAGTTGCTGACTCTGGGTTTACATCTAGAAAGGCATTCACCTACTCGGTGTGTGCAACCAGGTCACACAGCTTACACTACACTATGCATGCCCAATCTCATCTGTTTTTGGAAACCATGCAGGGTTGGGCCTAATGAGTGATTGAATGTGAGACCACCAGAACATACCAGTTGCTGTAGGTTTGGACACTGGAGGGTTATCCTTCAGGCAGTTGGTTGCCATGGTAGTGACCAGGCGCACCGTGTGCCTTTATTCCGGGCATATGGACTCCACCCCTACCAAAACTTGGATGGTCCCCCCTGTGCAACATGCATGGCAGGAGATGATACCCAGTGGCGTCTAGAGAGGGGGGGAGAGGGTACAAATTACCTGGGCCCAGGTCTGATGGAGAGGCCCAGTGTGGGCCCAGGTCCTCTTCCTCCCCTTACCTGGAAGCAGCAGCTGCACCTTTTCTTCTCAGCCAGCACACACTGCTGTGTGCTGGGCTGCAATGTGGCCAGAGAAGTGCTTAATTTTTTTTTCTAAGGGTGCATGGCCATGCCTCCTTTGTTCAATAAGTATTTGGTCGTTTGATTGAACAGGAAATGGGGGGTGTTCTATTGTGCTAATTGGGGTTGAGGGTATATAAAGCATTGTTTTGTTGCATTGTGTATGATTGGCTTGATAAACGCACTGAGAAGTGCTGAAACATTGCCTAACAAGCTGTTGTCAGAGTTTTTCTTTATTCTATCCTGAGTGCCGCCACTGGAGACTCTATAACACATGGCCTATGGGCTATTGCTGAGGAAGGCACAGGGTACAGTACATTGCAGCTTCCAGGGAGTGCCAGAGCTTGGAGATTATATATATACATATATATATATAAATTTATATATATATATATATATGTATATATATATATATATATATATATATATATATATACACACGCACACACGCACACACACACACAATTTTCCCAATATACTTACAACACAAAAACAGTTTATGGGGTAAAATGCCTTTAGTGTAAAAGTAATATAAAGCTGGGAGGCAGTCAATTGACCACCAGACAGGATCCCGACACAAGCTGCAATACCGGCAGTCGGAGTCCCGACCGCCAGCTGGTTTCCCCGCTTAGGGGAATTGTACCCTGTGGCGACCGAAGGGCCCAAAGCGGGCGGAGCACAGCGAGCCCACAAGGGGACACGCTGCACTTGCCACTGGGATCCTGGTTGTCGGGATCCCGGCATCAGTCTGCTGTCTGCCAGAATCACGACCGCCGGGATCTCATACTGATCCCATAAAGCTATTTGTACTTGATATCCGTATACTTATGATTACTTTGGAAGTATTTCACATTTATGTTTTAAGATAAAATATATGTAACCTATTTTTAATATTTGTTAATCTTATTTATTTACTTCCTTATAATCAATAATAAGCAACAATCTTCTGCAGAAAAGTCAGTTATGAGCATTAAAGATTTAAGTGCAATCAATATGATACAGTACATTGATACAAACAAATGACATGTCCCTGATTTATTTCTTACAACATACTGTATTTCAAAACACATTGCTTTGAAGCTAGAAAAAAAGTACATTTAATAACAATAAAGGTTTCAACATTTGCTTAACCTTTTGAAAAACAATGAATATGCAGAAAGCAGATATCTGTTTATCTTTCATATTTGTCCTTTCCTGTAACCATAAATATAAATGCTCATGTTTTATGGGAAGTTATTAATCATGCATCAAATAAGGCAGCCATTTCATTTTCCTCTTCTTTGATTACCAAATAGCCAGCCAGACGACTGAACATCCCTGGACAGGTTTATTGGCTATCAGTCTCTGCTGTTTTTCTTGACTGGTTGTAATGCTCAGCAGGGAGCATGTGTTCCAACATGCTTTCTGAAATATTAATACACAAAATTGTACTGAGGTTTCAGATAGTAGCAGATTTGTTGCTCTGTGGTTTTCTGATTAGAGGTGTATTGGTGATTCCGAGAAGCTAGTGGCGCCTAAATGGGTTAAGCCTAATAAGGTTTTGAAAGCTGATAGCATAATTTAAATGGGCTCAGAGTCACAAAGCTGGAGACCTGTCTGACCCTAGCAAATTACAATGTTTGGTAATGTCCTTTTATAGACATCTTCTAGTCAACCCATTGAAGCTATATTAAGTGAAGAATTGAATTGCGGTTCACAAAGATATGCCAGCTTGCTGGCTTAGTTTTGACAGTTGTTATTCTCAAATTTAAAGACAGTCAGAGTGGCCTATTTTTTCCCGGATTCTTGGGAATTCAACCTTCAAAAATCACTTTACTTTGCCATTAAAGAAACATAATTACCTCAAAAATATTAACATAAAAAAGCACACTATAGTTCCCATGGGAAATCTAAAAACAATTTACAGATAGGAAGACAGGGAAAAAGCTGGATGCTTTGAAATGAGTGATTATTGTATAACTGTAAAGTGTCTGAGTGGAAATATTGAACCCCTTCAGCTCTGAATTATATTGCCACTGATTTTTTTTCCCTGCATTTATCTAAACACTGTTTTAAATTGTTTATGGTGTAGAAACAAATTAATTCTATATGATTTAAAAGCCTGTCAGAAATTTTGCTGTAAAATTCATGCTTTATTTATTTGAAGTTAAAGACCAAAACATATATTATTAATAAAGTAACCAAAGAACATAATAGTTTATTGACTTACACTACTATAGCAAAATATGTTCTAATATTAATAACGTCAGAACCGGCCATAGGCATAGGCAAACTAGGCAATTTTCATTGCTATATGGCTAGGATGCACAAGCAGCTTCTGCTGATTAAAAAGATATGCGGCATGCCTATATTCTGTGTGTAGGATTTCATATGCAAATACAGCCCACAGTCTCACACAGTATATAGGCATGCTGCATATCATTTTATCAGCAGAAGCTGCTTGTGCATCCTAACCATATAGCAATGAAAATAAGATGCATTTTCATAAAAAAGGTGCCTGACGTTAGCACTTGGGCAAGATTTATGAGGACACATCTGTATCCAAGCAGAGGCAGAGGTCACAGTGTTAGTGGCAGTGTGAGTGCTGTGTGCATGTGAGTGGGTTGGTTGTGCAGTAGTGTTCGGAATATGTGTAAGGAGCATTATGTGTGTCATGTAAAAATTAATTAATTATGTGCAACATATGTGTAAGGGGCACTATGTGTGTCATTATGTGTATAAGGGCATTAATAATGTGCGGCACATGTGTAACAGGGTACTACTGTATGTGTGTCATTATGTGTATAGGGGTACTAATAATGTGCGCAAATGTGTAGGGGGCACTATGTGTGTTATTATGTGTATAAGGGCATTAATAATGTGCGGCATATGTGTAAGGGACATTATGTGTAAAAGGGCATTAATATAGGTTGTCATAATGTGTAAGGCGCATTATGTTTATAAGGACATTAATAATGTGTCTCATGTGTGTAAGGGGCATTACTGTGTGGAATTATGTGTATAAATGCATTACTAATGTGTGGCATTATGTGTATAAGGTGCTCTACTATGTGGCGTTGCATATAGAAAGGGCACTACTGTGTTGTCTAATGTGAATAAAGAGCATTAGGGTGTGGTGTAATGTGAATAAGGAGCAATTCAGTGTGATGTAATGTGAATAAGGGGCTCTACTGTAAGGAGTAACGTTTAAGGTAAAGTGATACTACTGTGGGATGTAATATGAATTATGGACACTATCGCATGATCAAATGTGAATAAAGTTGCAGTACTGTGTGGCGTAATTGGAATTGGGGTTACTATTGTGGAGCCATACTCCTAGCCTTTTTGGGCTGTGCGCAAAATGTGCGAAATGTTCCTATTTAAAATATAGGGGGTACAAACCCCAAAATAAGGACTGCTATGGGTGAGGGGTGATGTTGCTGGGAAAGAGGAGCAAGACCGGAATCGGAACCAGGGGTTGTGCTAGGGGGCACCAGCCAAAATCTTGCCTAGGGCATCATATTGGTTAGGGCCGGCTCTGAATAATGTTGTTCAAATATAGTTGTTATAAAAATATGGGAAGATTTATCTCAGCTTAGAGAGAGATAAAGTAACAGCCAATTAGCTCCTAACTAGAGACTATTGGACCATTTTTGCTGGATTTAGATTTTGCTTTTGATTTGGATTTTTCCAAACCGTGTATCGGTTTTGAATTTGGATTTATTTTCAAAAATGGACAAAAAAACCCCTAAAATCACATATTTTGGGCCTTTATTTGTTCCTAGAGTATTATTAACCTCAATTACATTAATTTCCAGTAATTTCAAGTCAATTTTGATGAACAATAGATCTATATTTTTTTTTTCTGTTTTTGAGCTTGCAGCTCAGTTCAAACTGCATGGATCACAGGGCGTATAGATGCACGCAAACAAAGCACACTAGGGAAAAGCACACAGTGTGCTTTGTTTGTAAACAGTACAAACAATAAATGTATTTTTTTGTTTTTCTGTTTTTCAACTTGCAACTCGGTTCAAACTGTGTGGATGCCAGGGCTTATTGATGCACATGAACAGTCTGTAAAGCACATCAAACAGCACAATTTACAGCAGAGTACAGTACAGCATACAGCATCATGCACTGTGTCTCCTATACACAGTCACTATACAGCATAGGCATAGCCACTTGTGGATACAGCACATCTAATACAGCAGAGTCAGCGCAGCAAACGGCAGCATGCACTGATCCTCTTATACACAGTCACTATAGGGCATAGGCCCAGTCAGCGCAGCAAACAGCAGCGTGCATTAATCCCCCTATACACAGTCACTATACAGCATAGGCATAGCCACTTGTGGATACAGCACATCTAATACAGCAGAGTCAGCGCAGCAAACGGCAGCATGCACTGTTCCCCCTATAAACAGTCACTATAGAGCATAGGCACAGTCAGCACAACAAACAGCAGCATGCATTGTTCCCCCTATACACAGTCACTATATAGCATAGGCAAATACACTTGTGGACAAAACACATTTAATACAACAGAGTCAATGCAGCAAACAGCGGCATGCTTTAATGTGAAATTGCACCGAGTCCCAGCCACAGTGCCTTATATAGAATCCAAGTTCCATGATAATCTGATGCTAGGAGGATGATGTTCGGACTCAATGTGGGATTCAAGTCTGGCGGCAACACCCGAGTCGAGGCTTGGGTGGACTTGGATCCCCAATGTTCAGAGTGGTCTTTATTCCTCATCTCTACTCTTAACTGACATTTTTCAAACAGTCTGTAAAATGACAGAAGCTGGTTGTTAGTACTTTATCGCTCAATACTGCACCTCTCTTCAAGCTTTCATAAATCTCCCCCATGTAACAAATTGAAGACACTTGTTATTCTTCAATGAGAAAAGGTACAGGGTTTAACATTGTGCAGTTTGAGCTACATATCTGAACAGCCAGAACTAAATAACCTTACTGAAGAGGCACATTAAATATACTGTATGTATTAAGTTGATACTAATTAATTCTTAATTAAGGTTCACATACAATTACTAAGTACATTTATGGGATACAATCATTAATGAATTTATAATAAATAATAAAAATAATAATTTTTAAGTTAATAAAATTATTATTATTTAAACACTATTACGGGGACATTATTTTTTATTACTTAAAAGAATGGGGAAATATATATTTTTCAAATACTTTATATTACTGTAGGTAGGTCACAGTATGAAACAGTAACCACTACATTCAGAGTGCACACAGCCAAAACAAAAATACATGACAAGTAACAGGTCTAATAGAATATAAGCTGATGAGTGATTCAATTTTAGGAACAGGAGAAGATGAGGAAAGTTCCCTCACATCCAGCAGAATGGCAAACAGAAAAAAGAGACAAAAAAAGAAGGGGAAGAGAGGAAAAATAGTAAGAAAAAGAACCCATGGGGTGGGACCTCATGCCAGGAACTAATAAAAGGAGCGATTGAAGTGGGCCATTACCTAAGAAACAGAGATGAGGTGTTTTGGGAAGCTAACCAGGGACTCCATACCTTATGAAATGATTTGGCAGAGTAAGTTATTATGCTAATTATATTTTCTATGTTATGGATATACCAAATTCTGGAAAGAACAGATTGCAAAGATGGAGGGAAGGGCATCTTCTAGTCTGCTGCTATTTGACATATTGTGGCAAAGATAATATGGTGCATTAACTTATTTTTGTGTCTGGACAACTCAGGGAGCCCCAGGGAAATTTTTTTTAATATTTAGGGTTGGAAGGAACAGAAACATTAAGCACTTGCAAAATGAGTGTTATGACTTCTCGCCAGAGTACAGTTATCTTTGGACAAGACGACCAGATGTCCATAAAGGTGCCCTCCTCAGAACACCCCTCAAACATCTGTCATAAGAATCAGGGTACATTGCTCGCAACCTGGAGTATATTAAAACCTATACAATAATTTGTATATATTTTCCATTATTTTGTCACAAATTGAGCTGGGGCAGGTTTTCCTAAATCTCCAACCATTCCTCAGTATCCAAGCTAGTTCCGAAAAACTTTTTCCCAGGATCATTCATAAGAGTCCTGAGTGAGTAGCTTCTAGTTAACAGGGGATTTTTCATTTATTCCAAGTGAATGTGAATGAAACATCCAGAGAGAGTTTGATTTGTGCAGGTACATATCTCTAGAACTCAATCACTTCTAACTGCCATTCATTTTGTAGCCTGAGCAAGTAGTGTTAAGCTCAATCTCGAAGAGTAGAGGCTGCAGGGCTTGTGCAGGGTTAGTGAGAGAGATTAGGACATTGTCTGCATAAATAGCTATTTTATGTTCTGTGAGTCCAGTTCTTACCACAAAAATCAAAGCATTGCAGCGGATCCTTTCCGCCATCGGATCCATAACTAAAGCAGAAAGTAGGGGCAAAATCGGACAACCCCATCTAATACCATTGGCAATTCCAAAGCCGAAAGAGGTAACTTGGTTGACCGAAATCCTTGCCATAGGGAACAATGTAATGCAGAGAAACCATCATAAAATTTACCATAAAAGCTCATCTTTTTGAGTACTTCAAAGGTGAAGAACCACAAATATGCGGTCAAACACCTACTCCACATCCAGTGCCAGAATGAACTTGTTAGTTTCTATTTATGATTAGAGTTAATCAAATCAATAGCCCTTCTAGTGTTGTCAGGTGCCTGATGACCTGGAATGAAACCAACCTGCTCTGGATGAGTCAAATGGGAGAGAAGGGGAGCCACACGAGTGGCCAAGATTGTAGCATACATTTTCAAATCTGCATTTAGGAAAGAGATTGGCCTGTAGTTATGGCATAGTGTAGAGTCTATATCAGACTTCAGAATTACCACAATATCAGCCTGCGTGGAGGCATGGGCAAAGGATGCCCCTTCCACAATTTCTTTGAAAAGAGAGGTGAGATACAGAGCTAAATCCATTACAGATAACTAAAAATGGCAGCATTCATCTCCTCTTCTGAGATACACTCATACAATATGGAGAGCAGGGACTCTGAGATACATGGTAGCAGGGCAGTAGAGAACCTGATTGGGCCAAGATACTTTTCAGGGGGCATGGCCTAATCACAGGAGGCATGGCCATGCACAATTAGAAAAAAATACAGAAAAAATTATATTTTAAGCACTTCCCTGGCCAATCTGCAGCCCAGCACACAGCAGTGTGTGCTGGGCTGAGAAAAAAAGCTGCAGCTGCTGCATCCAACTAAAGAAGGGGGAGGGGGCTGGGACCCACTGGGCCCCTCCATCAGACCTAGACCCAAGTAGTTTGTTCCCTCTTCCCCCCTCTTTTGGCATGGTAGTGGAACTAACAACTGATAGGAACAGATACTAGGAATGAGGTCACACAAGCTAATTGATGGTATCAATAATGTATACAGAAAAAATGGACCCCCAAATTATTTATCAAATACATATTAATTGTAATAGGTGGAGGGTAAAGTACATCAGATAATTGGAAGAGAAGAAATGTCCAATAAGTGGGTCACATTGTGATTCTCTTGTATTAAAATTAGAGGTGTGCTCTCTGTTAGCTGTATCTGACAAAGTGATGCTCTGTGCTGTATCTAAAAAAGGAGTGCTCTCTCTGTCTGCTGTATTTGAAAGGGGTGCTCTCTCTGTCTGCTGTATCTGAAAAAGGGGTGCTCTCTCTGCTGTATCTGAAAAATAGGTGCTCTCTCTGTCTGCTGTATCTGAAAAAGAGGTGCTCTCTGTGTCTGCTGTATCTGAAAAAGGCGTGCTTTCTGTTTGCTGTGACTGAAAAAGAAGAGCTCTCTCTGCTGTTTCTGAAAAAGGCGTGCTTTCTGTCTTCTGTATCTAAAAGGGGTTATCTGTCCATCAATTCAGGGGCTCTGGCCCAGTGTAAAATTAACACAATAAAAGCTAAAAACAAAAATCCTAATATTATAAACAAAATATGTATATTTTTTGTTTGTGCTGGACCACAATGTACTGTGTCATTTTTATTTTATTTTCATAAGTATTGTGACACTGCTGGTAAGACCGCAGTATATTATTTCATACTCATACACGTAATGTGTGACGCTGTCAGTGAAGTCAACTGCAGTGTGTAATTATTATATACATTTATGACTCATTTGTGCAATGCTGTCGGTGAAGTCAACCACAGTGTGTAATTATTATATACATTTCTGACTCATTTGTGCGATGCAGTCGGTGAAGTCAATCCAGTGTCAGACCGGGGACTGGGCCATGAAGGGCCCGCCAGGGGAATGCTGTTCTAGGGGTCCATGCTTAAGGGTGTGACGATGCCCCACTGGCCCATGTTCAGCCACCACAGAGGTTTGGCTAACCATTACAGAGTACGTGCTCTGTGCCCCTTGGTAAATATATAATAAACCAGATTCTTTTGAAGTATAATGCAACATAAGTATAATGCATAATTCAAGTGCACTAGAATAGAGTCTAGAACCTGATCCCTAGAGGAGGAGGAGGGCCCACAGTCAGTGGGACCCACTAGGGGTTTTCCCTGTTCCCTTGTGGGCTAGTCCGACCCTGAGTCAACCACAGTGTGTAATTATTATTATATTAATTTCTGAATAATTTGTTTGACGCTGTCAGAGAAGTCAACCACTGTTTGTAATTATTACATTTCTGACTCATTTGTGCGACGCTGTCAGTGAAGGCCAACCCCACTTTGTGTTGATAGAAATGGAGGCTACTACAAGTGCTGAAGCTGCTGCCACTAGTCATGACATTGACAATGCAAGTCCGTCAACATCATCTGCTAAGGCAGATGCCCAGGGGCATAGAGGACTTAAGTCAGGGTATGTAAAATTATTTAATTTTAGAGTAGTAAAGAAAAAAAAAATCAAAAGGAAAGTTAGCTGCAGGGGCAGTAAGACAAACTGCTCATTCAGTATCAGAACCATTAGACATTCTTGAGGAATTTTTAGGGGTGTCTACATCAGCTATGTGTGAATCTGACATTTCTCACACTGTCCTCATAGAGTAGCCTCTATCCACCATTACTGAACCATTTGCACATGTGGGGAATAGTACAATTAAAAATGGTGATGAATCTGATGAGGAGGAAGATGAATCTGATGAGGAGGAAATAATACAATTTGAGGATTCGTGTGTTGAAGTGGGACAGGATAAGGGGGATATGTGTGTACTATCTGACAGTGAGGATGTTGATGATGATGTTGTTTGTGTTAGTAAGCCACCGGTGACTACAGTTGTTGACCGTGATAAAAAGAAAGCCATTGCAGTGCCTTGGCATAAGACCAAAAATGCCACCTCTTGGGTGTGGAATTATTTTTACTCCAATCCTGAAAATATTTATAAAAAGCATCTGCTCCATTTGTGAGGCAAAATTTAGTAGAGGTACTGTAGGAACGTTAGCCATCTAGGTACCTCCTCCATGTTACGTCATTTGCGGACATGACATTTATTGCATAAGATTATAATGTAATTACCCCAATCCTGAAAATATTTATAAAAAGCATCTGCTCCATTTGTGAGGCAAAATTTAGTAGAGGTACTGTAGGAACGTTAGCCATCTAGGTACCTCCTCCATGTTACGTCATTTGCGGACATGACATTTATTGCATAAGATTATAATGTAATTAACATCTCATCATCAACGTCCTCAGAGTAATTACTTAACAGAGCAAGTGCTTCTAAAAAATAGTTTTGTGGGGAACCAAACAAACAATCGTTTCAGCCACAAGTGACAGCCCCTGTTGTTGAAATTAATGGTTTGTTAAACTGTACATGTCCTGTTTATTATATACAACATAAGGGTGGGTAGGAGGGCCCAAGGATAATTCCATCTTGCCTCTTATTTCTTTGTTATGTGTTCTTTGGAGCATTTTTGGGGCATAATTTATAAAACTGATATTCCGTCTGCCACTGCGGCGCCACTCCTGGATGTGCCACATGTTTGTGCCACCCCCTACTATGGCTTATCTTAGTCATCCAGCTACTTCAGTGCAACCTTTTGGTGTAAATTGGAAAAAAACAATATTGTGAGCTGTGAGGTGTTCAAAATAGACTGAAAATAAGTTGAAATGAATGTTATTGAGGCTAATAATACTGCAGGAACAAAAACACCCCCAAATTATGTGATTTTTGCTGTTTTAATTATATATTAGAACTAGATATGTGCACAGGAAATTTTTCGGGTTTTGTGTTTTGGTTTTGAATTCGGTTCCGCAGCCGTGTTTTGGATTCGGACGCATTTTGGCAAAACCTCCCTGGAAATGTTTTGTCGGATTCGGGTGTGTTTTGGATTCGGGTGTTTTTTTTTCAAAAACCCCTCAAAAACAGCTTAAATAATAGAATTTGGGGGTAATTTTGATCCTATAGTATTATTAACCTCAATAACCATCATTTCCACTCATTTCCAGTCTATTCTGAACACCTCACACCTCACAATATTATTTTTAGTCCTAAAATTTGGACCGAGGTCGCTGGATGACTAAGCTAAGCGACCCAAGTGGGCGGCACAAACACGTGGCCAATCTAGGAATGGCACTGCAGTGTCAGACAGGATGGCACTTAAAAAAATTGACCCCAAATATCACATGATGCAAAGATAAATAAAAAAAAGAGGTGCAAGATGGAATTGTCCTTGGGCCCTCCCACCCACCCTTATGTTGTATAAACAGGACATGCACACTTTAACAAACCCATCATTTCAGCCACAGGGTCTGCCACATGACTGTGGCTGAAATGACTAGTTGGTTTGGGCCCCCACCAAAAAAAAGAAGCAATCAATCTCTCCTTGCTTAAACTGGCTCTACAGAGGCAAGATGTCCACCTCATCATCATCCTCTGATTCCTCACCCCTTTCACTGTGTACAACCCCCTCCTCACAGATTATTAATTCGTCCCCACTGGAATCCACCATCTCAGGTCCCTGTGTATTTTCTGGAGGCAATTGCTGGGGAATGTCTCCACGGAGGAATTGATTATAATTCATTTTGAACATCATCTTCTCCACATATTGTGGAAGTAAACTTGTATGCTGATCGCTGACAAGATGACCGGCTGCACTAAACACTCTTTCGAAGTACACATTGGAGGGGGGCAACTTAGGTAAAATAAAGCCAGTTTGTCCAAGGGCCTCCAAATTGCCTCTTTTTCCTGCCAGTATATGTACAGACTGTCTGACGTGCCTACTTGGATGCGGTCACTCATATAATCCTCCACCATTCTTTCATTGGTGACAGAATCATATGCAGTGACAGTAGACGACATGTCAGTAGTCATTGGCAGGTCTTTCAGTCTGGACCAGATGTCAGCACTCGCTCCAGACAGTCCTGCATCACCACCAGTGGGTGGACTCGGAATTATTAGCCTTTTCCTCACAACCTCAGTTGCGGGAGAATGTGAAGGAGGAGCTGTTGACGGGTCACATTCCGCTTGAGTTGACAAATGTCTCACCAGCAGATCTTTGAACCTCTGCAGACTTGTGTCTGCCGGAAAGAGAGATACAACGTAGGCTTTAAACCTAGGATCGAGCATGGTGGCCAAAATGTAGTGCTCTGATTTCAACAGATTGACCACCCGTAAATCCTGGTTAAGCGAATTAAGGGCTCCATCCACAAGTCCCACATGCCTAGCGGAATCGCTCTGTTTTAGCTCCTCCTTCAATCTCTCCAGCTGCTTCTGCAAAAGCCTGATGAGGGGAATGACCTGACTCAGGCTGGCAGTGTCTGAACTCACTTCACGTGTGGCAAGTTCAAAGGGTTGCAGAACCTTGCACAATGTTGAAATCATTATCCACTGCGCTTGAGTCAGGTGCATTCCCCCTACTTTGCCTTTATCGTAGGCAGATGCATAGGCTTGAATGGCCTTTTGCTGGTCCTCCATCCTCTGAAGCATATAAAGGGTTGAATTCCAACTCGTTACCACCTCTTGCTTCAGATGATGGCGGGGCAGGTTCAGGAGTGTTTGCTGGTGCTCCAGTCTTCGGCACGCGGTGGCTGAATGCCGAAAGTGGCCCGCAATTCTTCAGGACACCGACAGCATCTCTTGCACGCCCCTGTCATTTAAAAAAAATTCTGCACCACCAAATTTAATGTATGTGCAAAACATGGGACGTGTTGGAATTTGTCCACATGTAATGCCCGCACAATATTGGTGGCATTGTCCGATGTCACAAATCCCCAGGAGAGTCCAATTGGGGTAAGCCAATCTGCGAGGATGTTCCTCAGTTTCCGTAAGAGGTTGTCAGCTGTGTGCCTCTTATGGATAGCGGTGATACAAAGCGTAGCCTGCCTAGGAACGAGTTGGCGTTTGCGAGATGATGCTACTGGTGCCGCTGCTGCTGTTCTTGCTGCGGGAGGCAATACATCTACCCACTGGGCTGTCACAGTCATATAGTCCTGAGTCTGCCCTGCTCCACTTGTCCACATGTCCGTGGTTAAGTGGACATTGGGTACAACTGCATTTTTTAGGACACTGGATGAGTCTTTTTCTGATGTCTGTGTACATTCTCGGTATTGCCTGCCTAAAGAAGTGGAAGCTAGATGGTATTTGGTACCAGGTACACACTACCTCAAGAAATTCTCTAAGTCCCTGTGAACTAACGATGGATACCGGACGCACGTCTAACACCAACACAGCTGTCAAGGCCTGAGTTATCCGTTTTGCAACAGGATAACTGCTGTGATATTTCATCTTCCACGCAAAGGACTGTTGGACAGTCAATTGCTTACTGGAAGTAGTACAAGTGGTCTTCCGACTTCCCCTCTGGGATGATGATCGACTCCCAGCAGCAACAACAGCAGTGACAGCAGCAGTAGGTGTTATACTCAAGGATCCATCGGAGGAATCCCAGTCAGGAGAGGACTCGTCAGGACTATTGGCATTCCTGTCTAAGGAGGAAATTGACACTGAGGGAGTTGGTGGTGTGGTTTGCAGGAGCTTGTGTACAAGAGGAAGGGATTTAGTTGTCAGTAGACTGCTTCTGCTGTCACCCAAAGTTTTTGAACTTGTAAATGACTTCTGATGAATGTGCTCCAGGTGACGTATAAGGGAGGATGTTCCTAGGTGGTTCCTGTCTTAGGAGGAAATTGACACTGAGGGAGTTGGTGGTGTGGTTTGCAGGAGCTTGTGTACAAGAGGAAGGGATTTAGTTGTCAGTAGACTGCTTCTGCTGTCACCCAAAGTTTTTGAACTTGTCAATGACTTCTGATGATTGCGCTCCAGGTGACGTATAAGGGAGGATGTTCCTAGGTGGTTCCTGTCTAAGGAGGAAATTGACACTGAGGGAGTTGGTGGTGTGGTTCGCAGGAGCTTGTGTACAAGAGGAAGGGATTTAGTTGGCAGTAGACTGCTTCTGCTGTCACCCAAAGTTTTTGAACTTGTCAATGAATTCTGATGATTGTGCTCCAGGTGACGTATAAGGGAGGATGTTCCTAGGTGGTTAACATCCTTACCCCTACTTATTACAGCTTGACGAAGGCAACACATGGCTTGACACCTGTTGTCCGCATTTCTGTTAAAATAGTTCCACACCGAAGAGGTGATTTTTTTTTTTTGTAATTTGACCAGGCATGTCAATGGCCATATTCATCCCACGGACAACAGGTGTCTCCCCGGGTGCCTGACTTAAACAAACCACCTCACCATCAGAATCCTCCTTGTCAATTTCCTCCTCAGCGCCAGCAACACCCAAATCCTCATCCTGGTGTACTTCAACAGTGACATTTTCAATTTGACTATCAGGAACTGGACTGTGGCTGCTCCTTCCAGCACTTCCAGGGGGCATGCAAATGGTGGAAGGAACCACCTCTTCCCGTCCAGTGTTGGGAAGGTCAGGCATCGCAACCGACACAATTGGACTTTCCTTAGGGACTTGTGATTTAGAAGAACGCACAGTTCTTTGCTGTGCTTTTACCATCTTAACTCTTTTGAATTTTCTAGCGGGAGGATGAGTGCTTCCATCCTCATGTGAAGCTGAACCACTAGCCATGAACATAGGCCAGGGCCTCAGCCGTTCCTTGCCACTCCGTGTCGTAAAATGGCATATTAGCAAGTTTACGCTTCTCCTCAGAAGCTTTTAATTTAGATTTTTGGGTCATTTCACAGAACTTTAGTTTTTTGGATTTTACATGCTCTCTACTATGACATTGGGCATCGGCCTTGGCAGACGACGTTGATGGCATTGAATCATCTCTGCCATGACTAGTGGCAGCAGCTTCAGCACTAGGTGGAAGTGGATCTTGATCTTTCCCTATTTCACCATCCTCAATTTTGTTCTCCATTTTTTAATGTGTGGAATTATATGCCAGTAATATTATTATATCAATAGCCTACTGTACTGTACAACTATATAGTGTTGGTCACCAAAATGCTGCACTGTACTACTATATATACTGCTCACAAAAATGCAGCACAGATATGGAATGGATACTTGCAGTGACACAGAGCTACAAGATACAGCAATGGCCTACTGTACTGTACAACTATATACTGTTGGTCACCAAAATGTTGCACTGTACTACTACATATACTGCTCACAAAAATGCAGCACAGATATGGAATGGATTCTTGGTCACCAAAATGCAGCACACTGAGCACAGATATTTGCAGCACACTAAGCACAGATATGGAGCTTTTCAGGCAGAGAACGTAGATATTTGCAGCACAATGAGCACAGATATTTGCAGCACACTGAGCACAGATATGTAGTTTTTCAGGGAGAGAATGTAGCCACGTCCTCTCCGTTCAATCTCCAATGCACGAGTGAAAATGGCGGGGATGCGCAGCTCTTTATATAGAATACGAATCTCGCGAGAATCCGAATGCGGGATGATGACGTTCGGGTTAACTGAGCAAGGCGGGAAGATCCGAGGCTGCCTCGGAACGTGTAAAAGGGTGAAGTTCGGGGGGATTCGGATCTCGGAGAACCGAACGTGCTCATCTCTAATTAGAACCAAAACCAAAACACAAAATGGTATTTTTTCCCCTAAAACTAATCCAAAACCAAAACTCGAATAAGAAAAAAACAAAACCTGAAAAATGGCCAGGCCCTTAGAAATCTCAAAAAAAGGTCAGACATTATAATAAGAAAAGCGGATAAGAGTGGTGTTGTGGTGATTTTAGATTTTAAATACTACATGGAAGAATGTGATAGCCAACTAAATGACATGGCAACATATAAAAAGTAGGAACGGTATATGCAATTGCTGTTGAATTGCCGCAAATGTCAAAAAACGGGGCATTTTCGACACAAATTTTTTTTTGACAATGCAATACAGTACTTTTCGCCCAAAAAACGTCCGTTTCAGATTCGACTTTTTGAAATTCGACAGTTGTCAAATTCGACATGTCTGCAATAGTAAAAATGAGGCTTTTCGACAAAAGTATATTCAATTGAAGAATGTCGATTCGACAACAGTGCTTTTCGACAGTCATTTCGTCAATTTCAGTCATTCTCATTTTGGTGGCGGAATCTAATAAAAAAATTTAAAAACATGTTTTTTTTGTGTTTTTGTTGTTGCTAATAGCATATCTATTTATATTAGAAGGGAGTATCTACTTGGTTTGTCTATTAGGAACCACAAGTATTATTTATATATTTTTTAAAAGAATATTGGCCCTCATTCCGAGTTGATCGCTCGCAAGGCGATTTTAGCAGAGTTACACACGCTAAGCCGCCGCCTACTGGGAGTGAATCTTAGCTTCTTAAAATTGCGACCGATGTATTCGCAATATTGCGATTACAAACTACTTAGCAGTTTCAGAGTAGCTTCAGACTTACTCGGCATCTGCGATCAGTTCAGTGCTTGTCGTTCCTGGTTTGACGTCACAAACACACCCAGCGTTCGCTCAGACACTCCCCCGTTTCTCCGGCCACTCCTGCGTTTTTTCCGGAAACGGTAGCGTTTTCATCCACACGCCCATAAAACGCTGTGTTTCCGCCCAGTAACACCCATTTCCTGTCAATCACACTACGATCGCCGGAGCGAAGAAAAAGCCGTGAGTAAAAATACTATCTTCATTGTTAAATTACTTGGCGCAGTCGCAGTGCGAATATTGCGCATGCGTACTAAGCGGAATTTCACTGCGATGCGATGAAAATTACCGAGCGAACGACTCGGAATGAGGGCCATTATTTTTTTTACTGACTAAAATAATATGAAGAGATCAGAGTATGTTTTTCAGTGGGAAGGGGTGGGAAGGGGTTAAAAATCAAGAAAAAAAAATGTGTGGGGTCCCCCCTGCTAAGCATAACCTGCCTCGGGCTCTTCGAGCCGGTCCTGGTTGTAAAAATACGGGAGGGAAATTGACAGGGGATTCCCCGTTTTTTTACAACCAGCACCGGGCTATGCGTCCGGTCCTGGTGCAAAAAATACGGGGGACAAAAAGCGTAGGGGTCCCCCATATTTTTAGCACCAGCACCGGGCTCCACTAGTCAGAGAGAATATGCCACAGCCAGGGGACACTTTTATATCAGTCCCTGCGGCCGTGGCATTAAATCACTAACTAGTTACCCCTGGCCGGGGTACCATGGAGGAGTGGGGACCTCTTAAATCAAGGGGACAGTCGATTTTCCCATTACACCTTTCTTCTACACAGTACCCAAAGTACACAAAAATGCCAGAGGGTCATTATACCAAACAATATCTACATATTTGGACACATTGTTAAACCCCTGTATTCAGCAAACCAAGCCCTATTTAAAAGACTACTGCATTGCTGCAGCATTTTGAAAATTTTCAATTAGGGACCTCAGACATGGCCATGTGTAGTGCGGATGTCACTAGCCTGTATACTGGCATCCCACATTATGCAGGTATACAGGCATTAAGTGAGTTATTGACAAACAATCCATACTATAAAATTCCTTGATTTTTTTTTTTTAATTATTAATGTTGATACTTATTAGGAATTATTTTATGTTCAATGGTGAGTTTTATTTACAGCTCCGCAGGTGTGCGATGGGGTCCAATGTGGCCCCATCGTATGCCAACATGTTTAGGTGTCAAATTGAACAAACTTTGATATATACAGTAACTAGCCATTCCACTAGTTCTGTTGCTTTATACCTACAGTTCATAGACGACCTCCCTATTTTTTGGAAGGGAAGCATTACAGCATTAAGGGAGGTTTTAGAAATACACAATATATCTAATAGTATGGTTAAATTAACCTATGATATGAGTACAAAACAAATCCACTTTTTGGATGTCAATATTATAATCATAGATGGAGAGATCCACACAATTTATATGTCAGGAGGCTATGTAACAGGCACTCGGAAATCTTAATAAATTAGGAAAAAACATTGTTTCGCAGACACAGCATGGAACCACTGGGAAGCAAACATATAATGGCTGACTTCTGCATTATATCTTATGAAAGCTCATTAAATTCCATTTCATGAAAGCTTTGTAGACAAACCATAGTTTTTTATTTAAGATAAATTGGAATACAAAGACACAGCTGACATTTAACTCAAGGCTGTGATATGGCTGTTCATTACAAAAGGTGAGAAGGAGCACTTTCTATGAAATTCTGGAAAGAGTCGGTGGTATTAACATTTTTAATATAATTAATAAAACCATAACTTTTTTATGTATAATAATTAGATATGTAATATAAACAGATTCTTTTTATTATAGATTTTAATAACAGAAATGTTATATTGTATATTTGTAGCTATTAGGCTTTAGGGGGTAAATTTAATAAAGAGCGATTAAAAACACGATAAACATCAACAGAGTGTTTCAGGGACAAAATTCAATATTTACCAACTGTTGAAGATTAACTTAAATTTTTAAAAAAATCTATCAAAAATCAACTACCTCTTCCTAATTTTCTATTGGACAAAACATACCATATGCAAGAAGCAGCTGTGGATCCTTAAACTCTGTTTTTTGCACATGTCAAATGTTGGGGCACATGTGATGGTTTGCATACATGTCTGATGGTGGGGTGCATGTGCAGAACGGGTCCCACACTGTTGCACGTAGTGCCACCTAAGCCGCAGCTTATCACCGCTTGGGGGCAAGGAATCCAAACACAACAGCAATGTACACTGTGTCCATCTCTGACTGAGGCCCATGCAATAATTCATACATCCACAATGAACCATGTGGTTGGGTCCAGTGGTGGATTATACCTATAGGATGCAGGACTGCAGCCCCCCAGTTAAAATCTGCCACCTCAGCTCAATGAGCCAGATGCAGTCCACCAAGAGACTGCACTGGCTTTACTGTGACTGGCAGTGACTTCCTATTGGAAGTCCTACCTGAGAGTCACCCGCAGGACAGGCAGTCCCATTGGGAGGTGCTTCCTCCTTCCAGGACTGCCAAACCGGACTGCGATTGGCAGAAAGCTGTCATACTGTAGGATGCCTATCTGACTTCTATGGACTACAGCTGATTCAGTCCATATAAGCCAAAGTTTGTGCATGACCACTCAAGCCATCACCTGTGTGCAAGCACCGGATCCTGGCGTCTTTCAGCCCTATTGTGCAGGTGCGGGGACACAGGAGTTGGACTGTCCTCACCTGACATAGCAGCAGTCCCCCTACCTAAAAAAGGTAGGAGCCGCCACTGGTTGGGTACACAGATCCTCAAGTGTTTCTTGAATTCTTTAAAATTTGATAGAAGCATCTGGCCTGATTCATTAATGGGTGTTATGGCGATCACACCTGCGATTGTGTTTGATGAGAATGTATGAAAATATTTAAAAAAAAACAACAGCCCTGAAAAGTATAGAGAAGCAAACCAGAGCAATCATAAAGGCACAGCAACTGCATACACATTCCCAGAGCACACGCAGAGCCTTCGATAATCATCAGAGCTCAAGTAAATCAACGACCACACAGCATTGCAGCCTGAACAGATGCCAAAGCCATGCTGTTTGTGTATGGTTTCACAAGCACAGTCAGCAATATGCCCCAAATGCAGCCACTACACGCCTACATTTTTTATACCACTCCCCTTCAATGCCCAGTCACTGTCAATGCGTGAAAGTAGACATTGTGCATGCACAATTTACTGCTAATCGCTCAATTACAAAAACATTGGCATACCATCTATTATCTCTACTTTTATATGCATCAAAATAAAGGTTTAGGCAATAGAATGTATTTTACAAGTGAAAAACACCTGTCATTGATTAGTCTATTGTTTAGTTGATTTTATGTTTGATTTTCAGTCAAATGATACTTAAATCGACTGTTAGTAGATATTCGTTTTGCATTGAGTTCTATGACTAGCAAACAAATTTGAGCAGAATTGCAAATTTACTATAAGCTCAAATACAACACTTCCCACAACCAAGTAAGTCATCTATCCAGGAGCCAGGATAGACCCCACAAACATCTACTCTAACTACATTAGTCCAGCAAGACAGTGGACCTGAGGAGGATAGAGGCATGTAATGACAAGGCTCCCAGACATTGAGGACCGTTAAAAATAAAAAAATGTTTTGTTGAGTATGATAAATATTGGAATATGCTTGTCACAATTACCAGCAATATCCATTCCCCACCACCAAGGGATCACCGGATTCCTAATGCAACTTAACTCTCGGCCTAATTCAGACCTGATCGCTGCTGTGCGTTTTTGCACAGCAGCGATCAGGTCTGAACTGCGCATGTACCGGCGCCGCAGTGCGCCAGCGTATGCCAAACAGCCAACGGCTGTCTCAGCACTGTGATTGACTCTGCCTGATTGACAGGCAGAGGAGGTCGCTGGTTGGGAGGGGGCGGTCCGGCGGTGTTTGGCCACTGTTATGGGGGCGGGCACGGTCCGGGAAATGCAGGCATGCCTGGACCGTTGGGAGGGCGGGCCGCAGCGGCTGCATGACATCACACACAGCTGCTGCAACCCTCACAGCGATGAGTAGCTCCTGCCAGCGTGCAGGAGCTGCACTGGCAGTGAGCTACTCCTAAAGTACAAAAGCATTGCCATTTTGCGATGCTTTTGTACTTGTGCAGCGGGGTAGGGCCTGACATGCGGGGCGGACTAGCCCTGTGTGGGGCGGACTAGCCCTGTGCTGCATGTCTGTGCGACTGATCATAGATGTGCTAAAAAAGTTATTATGTAAAATGAGTGATGTTCCCTCTAAGACAAAGTTATTCTTATCTACCGACATTCCCTCTTTACTCATAAAATAGGATAATGCTTCTAGACCTAACTGATGGTTAATCACCATATATAAGGAAGGATTAAGTATCCGGAACAGAGTTGACGCTTCTAAAGGAAAGGAATAGGGGTGCGGACAATCAAAGATTCCAGGACGGATTTTGGAGTTTACCAATTAGGACTATGATTGTTTTTATTTACTTCAGTTTGGATCATATTTAAGGATTCGATGTTTGAAGATGTAAATTATTATGAGAGAAATATAATATATTTAAATTGGGGATTATAATGATGCCTTTTGAGATGTAAAACTGCTATTGTTGTCTCATTGGTTGAGGAAATAGAGGAAAAGGCTCAGTGGGGTTTAAAAAGCCAACTGGGTTAGTCCTACAACATGCCCTGAGGAAGGAATCTTTTTCCAAAATGCGTTGGTACTGATGTTTTTTAGCCACAGGTGGTAAGGTTTTTCCATATTTATAACCCCATATTGAGGACCGTTGGTGAAGAGATTTTCTGAATTTTCCCTGTGTTTTATTTGGAGTAATTTCTCCCATCGGCTTCCTAGGGGATTATTGGAGGACCAACCCAGGCCGCCTATATTTAGGGGTTTGTCTTAATGTTTTTCTTTTAATGTTTTATGTTGCAAATATATTTTTGGTGTTGTATTTGGAATACATTTTTATACCGATTTCCATTGGATTTCTGCTGTATAACCCATGAGAATTAACCATTCTGATGCAAGATGTGATGTTCTCATAGAAGGGATCTGAGGCAGGATATGTCGAAAGAAACCTTTCAAGGATTATAGGGCACCATTTTCAGGTGAGCGTCTCGTTGGAGGGAGAAGGTGATCTCCAAATGTTGTGAATATAAAGTGTTTTATGAAGACCAAAGAGAAAGAAACCTTTCAAGGCACACAGGGCTCTGCATTGAGGTGAGCGTCTATACTGAGGGAGAGAGGAATCTCAGGAAACAAACAAATCAGAAGTGGTGTGAAAGAAACCTTTTGCTGTATGTCCCCTGTTGAGAGGAGGTCAGTTTAGACACTGAGGAGATGACTGATTGAACATTAAAGAAGCTCTTGGTGAACTTCAATTTATCTGTATATTGTAGCACTTGTGAACTACTCCATGTTGTTGAAATATGTGCATTTAGGAGCGGTGATCCTAGGGTGTAGTGCAAAGCAGCTGCAGGGCGCAAGTTACATCCCTCTTGTTTTATTTTGGTATTCGGTAAACACCACTAGGGGTGTGTCTTGCAGCCCATCAAGAAAATGTTCTCACATAGGACTCAAAGGAAAGCCCAGATGGAGGATGTATTTGGGAATAATGGTCATCATGATTTAGTTGATACTAATCTTGATAACGTTATGTACAAATTGGAGAAATTATTAAGTAAAGAAGGCAAACTATGGTGGGAGTTGGTTTTCTTGGAGAGGTATTGTATGGATAGATTGATACCTAGAGGTTTAAAAATCAATAAACTCCCCTCTTTTGAAAGAGAATCAGGAGAATTTATTGAGGCTTGGCATAAGATTATAGACTCCTGTTCTTTTTTGCTGATGTAATTGATTATTCAAGAAAAGAAAAAGAATTACAAGAAGTTGAGGGGGAAATAGAGACCTTCAGATCATTAGCAGAACCATATGTAGGTTTGAAAAAATATAAAGAAATGGAAGAGGTTATCACCATTAGGGTTGTGAAAAATGAGAAGGAAATTAGAAATAAGAAACAGAAAAAATATAATAGGGATAGAAATTACAAAAATGTGGAAAACATGGAACCCCCCAAACAGGTCGATCAAGATAATATTGGTATATATCAAAAAGGCTTGCCCAGAAGATCCCCCCAGTAAAGGTTTGGTAGATTTATAGGAAGAAAGGATGCTCCCCCAAATCATAGGAGATGGAGGGAGGACTCTTACTCAAAAGAAGGTAATTATAGTAATAAATATAGGGGTGAGTCCAGAGACCGGACAATTAGGAATTATGATAAAGAAGAAAGAATAGACAGAAGGAATAGAATTGATTCTGGGAAGGAGAAAGAGGAGAATAATTTCAGAAGAAGACAAGAAAGGTTTAAGGAATCTCACAGGGAGGAAGAAATAGGGACAGTATATAGAGATCAAAAATGGGGAACTAAGGACAGGAACTTTGGGGAGTTCTCCAGACTGCAGGATCCCACTCCCTCAACCTCCTCTTCTTTTTTAGAGAAAGGAATTTACAAGCCTCCAAGAAGAAAATAAATACTATGAAAAAACGGGGGAATAGAGGTGGGAAAAGTAGACTCCTTAATAAGAAAAGAAGGACACGGAAGGGAAAGAATAGGAACAGCATGGAGAAGGGTAAAAGTAATGACAGTACAGCAGATAGTGGGAATCCCGAGGTCAATAAGACCGGGACCACTAAAATCTATAATGTCAGTAAGCATGTACTCACTGTACACGAGACAGCTATCCTTGAAAAAGGATTAAAATTTGCCCCCACTAATAAGTGTAACAAATTTGGGGTCCTTATAGATATTGAAAAATTTGTTAGAAGACGCACCCTAAAAAGGTTCTTTAGTGATATCCAAGATGGAAATACTGGGGTAAATACTGGTACTGTAACAAAATTTAAAAGAAAATTGACATTTTATCCCAAACTTAAAAAAGGAAGCTTTATTGAATCTTTTGAAAAAGCAGTGAAGGCGAACTTAGAAAGTGTTATATTTAAACCCAATAGGCAAGTCAACCTTACAAAGGAAGAAAGGAGGGCTATTACCAACCTTAGGAACAACAAAGGAATAATAATCAAGCCTGCAGATAAGGGGGGAGCATTATTGTTATGGATTTGGAAGCCTATAATAAAGAGGTTATGAGACAGCTGATGGATGGTACCACTTATCAAAAACTAAGGGGTAACCCGAGTGACAGTATCAGTAAAAAATTGGAAGTTTTTTTGGAATTGTATCTGGCACAGGGCACTATTACAGAAGAGGAGTATAAATATATGATTATAGATAACTCCTCTATACCGGTTCTGTATGTCCTGCCCAAGATACACAAGAACAGGAAACACCAGGACATCCAATTGTGGCGGGCACAAATTCAAGTTTATCTAATTTATCTTGCTATATCGACCTTATTTTACAGCCTATGGTCAAAACTACACGTTCCTATTTAAAAGACATGATAGCCACTATCAATAAACTTATGATGGTTGATTGGAAGCCTGGGTTTTTGTTCGCCACTGCGGACATCACGTCCTTATATACGGTAATTAACCATCAGTTAGGTCTAGAAGCCTTATCCTATTTTATGAGTAAAGAGGGAATGTCGGTAGATAAGAATAACTTAGAGGGAAAATCACTCATTTTACATAATAACTTTTTTTGGTTTGATGGTTCATTTTATTTGCAGTTGACGGGAACAGCAATGGGCACCAGACTGGCGCCAAGCTATGCAAACCTTTTTATGGCCCACTGGGAAGACCAACAGGTGTGGAGTGGCCATGAGCTTGGTGCCAGTCTGGTGTCGTGGAATTGTTACACTGATGATATACTCTTTATATGGAGCGGTTACCGTCATTCATTAGATATTTTTTGTGAACATTTAAATTACAATCAATATAATATACATCTAACCTTCAATATTAGTGAGGTTGAAGTCAATTTTCTGGACCTACGGGTCTATGTAGAGGAAGGCAGGGTTAAAACTAGTAATTATACTAAATCCACTGACTGTAACTCATATATAGACTATACAAGTAATCACCACCAGAATTGGTTGAGAAGTATTCCTATCAGCCAGTTTCAAAGAATCAGGAGAAATTGTATGGATGTGGAGGTTTACTGGAAGCAGGCACAGACACTACAAGAACAGTTTATAGCAAAGGGATATGATCAGGAAAAGGTTCAATCAGCAATGGACATCACTGGTGAATACAATCATATGCAAATGTTAACTAAGACTTCGACTATGAGGAACAAAACCCCAGGGGATGTATCTTTCATTACATCATTTAATAGTCACCACAAACAGGTTGAAAAAATAGTAAGACGACATTGGTCTATTTTAGGAAAAGATCCATGCCTTAAGGAAGTTGTTACCAAGGTCCCCAGATTTATTTATAAAAGGGCTAAAAACCTGAAGGAAAGTATAGTAAGTAGTGTAGTAACGTCTCCTAGAATGCACACCAGAAATAGATCTAAAGGTTTTTTTTAGGTGTGGCCTTTGCATTATGTGTAGGGCATGTAAAAACAAGGAAGGGAAAGTAACCCAATTTAGATCCACCCAAACCAAAAAGGTATATAACATCAAAGACTTTATAACGTGTAATACTAAAAATTGTGTGTATCTCCTAGAATGTTAATGCCGGTCACAATATGTAGGCAGAACCACCCGAATGCTTAAAACAAGAATGGCGGAACATGCCCGTAACATCAGAAAGGGGCTCGAATCTCACAATGTGTCATTACACTTTAGTAAGACACATGAGTGCAATATTAACCATCTAGTCAGTTTTTGTGGAATCAAAGTGGTTGCTCCAAATTGGAGGACAGATGATAGAGAAGCACAACTGGCGAGAATAGAAATGAGAACCATATATGAGCTTGGAACTTTGGTTCCAAAAGGACTCAATGTGGAATTCGAAATGAAGTTGTTCCTGTGAGAGAATTGGCCTTGATTTAAATTTGCTGGGTAAATATGGGAGAGGGAATACGAAGCAAGAATTAAGTATGATTTAGCTCCCAGGTATATATATGTAAAAAGACTAATAACAACTGTCATGGTGAAAATGTTTATTTGTTAACATTGTTAACACAGGGGAATAGCTTTTAAAATTTCTATTGATATAAAAGGGATTTATACATGCTGATCTCTAATCAATTTTTTTTCCTTGTGCTTGTCTTATCCTTTATATGGGAGTCTATGCACTTTATAAGTGCCAAGAACATCTATGGTTTGTCAGCGCTAAGGAGGATTGGTGCGTTCCAGCTCATTGCAATGCCTCTTTACCGACTTCCTGTTTGCGTCTCACTGAATCGGAAGTGCGTCATCACGGGGTCCGGGAAGAATGACGGCGGCACAGCTATACCTCGGAACCTTGCAAATGCACGGGGGGACTCCTTTCCAATAGGGACTATGACGTATTTATGTCTAAAGCGACCGGAAGTGATGGACTGCTGGGGAATTGAGGTTATAGCTTTATTATGGATTAAGAATCCGGTACAGAGTTGACGCTTCTAAAGGAAAGGAATAGGGGTGCACACAAGGAAGGATTCCAGGACAGATTTTGGAGTTTACCAATTAGGACTATGATTGTTTTTATTTACTTCAGTTTGGATCATATTTAAGGATTCGATGTTTGAAGATGTAAATTATTATGAGAGAAATTTATGTAAATTGGGGATTATAATGATTCCTTTTGAGATGTAAAACTGCTATTATTGTCTCAATGGTTGAGGAAATGGAGGGAAGGGCTCAGTGGGGTTTAAAAAAGCTGACTGGGTTAGTCCTACAACATACCATGAGGAAGGAATCTTTTTCCAAAACGCGTTGGAACAGATGTTTTTTAGCCCCAGGTGGTAAGGTTTTTCTATATTTATGTACAAGAAGGGGTGAATGGCGCTCGTGCGTCTGGATACTTTGTGTGGGCTGCAACCTGTGAATGAAGCACCTCCAAAAATACTTCACGTAGACAATAATGGTAATGGGTTTTCACAGGTGCGCCTGGTATCTATGGTGTCTGTAAAGCGGTATATAGTGGTTTAATTCCTAAAATAATATATAATTTGATGTCCTTAACAGAATAAATGATATGGTATGATATCGAAATATGCAATAAACAGTATTGAAATACAAAACTCTGTTTTTATTTTGTGAAGAATAATAAATGTTAGGAATAAAATAAAGAAAAACGGGGGGGGGGGGGTTCTTTTCTCCTCCTTTCACCGGATACAAAGACATTTAGTTACTTCACCTGAAGCTCTGGACATTGAATTTGCACATAGTATAATTCACTCAGAGGTGGGACGCCACTCTTCTGAAGTGATCAGCATTATAGAAAATTTGACGTATTTAACAAGGAACTCCATTGCTGTTATTGACAGCAGAAGATTGCCTACATACCCACTTACCGTATCCACATCTTCCCCCCTCCCCAAACCCCCCCCCCCCTTTTTCTTTATTTTATTCCTAACATTTATTATTCTTCACAAAATAAAAACAGAGTTTTGTATTTCAATACTGTTAATTGCATATTTCGATATCATACCATATCATTTATTCTGTTAAGGACATCAAATTATATATTATTTTAGGAATTAAACCACTATATACCGCTTTACAGACACCATAGATACCAAGCGCACCTGTGAAAACCCATTACCATTATTTTCTATATTTATAACCCCATATTGAGGACCGTTGGTGAAAAGATTTTCTGAATTTTCCCTGTGTTTTATTGGGAGGAATTTCTCCCATCGGCTTCCTAGGGGATTTATGAAGGACCAACCCAGACCGCCTATATTTAGGGTTTTGTTTTAATGTTTTTCTTTTAATGTTTTATGTTGCCAAATATATATTTGGTGTTGTATTAGGAATACATTTTTATACCGTTGTCCGTTTGGATTTATGCTATATAACCCATGAGAATTAACCATTCTGATGCAAGATGTGATGTTCTCATAGAAGGGATCTGAGGCTGGATATTTCAAAACAAACCTTTCAAGGATTATAGGGCATCATTTTCAGGTGAGCGTCTCATTGGAAGGAGAGGGTGATCTCCAAATGTTGTGAATATAAAGTGTTTTATGAAGACCAGAGAGAAAGAAACCTTTCAAGGCACATAGGGCTCTGCATTGAGGTGAGCGTCTATACTGAGGGAGAGAGGAATCTCAGGAAACAAACAAATCAGAAGTGGTGTGAAAGAAACCTTTTGCTGTATGTCCCCTATTGAGAGGAGGTCAGTTTAGAGGTGCGAACCCCACTGAGGAGATCACTGATTGAACATTAAAGAAGTTATTGGCAAACTACGATTTATCTGTATATTGTAGCGCTTGTGAACTACTCCACGTTGTTGAGATATATGAGCATTTAGGAGTGGTGATCCTAGGGTGTAGTGCAAAGCAGCTGCAGGGCGCACGTTACATCCCTCTCGTTTTATTTTGAAACTCCCAGTGTTTGTCTTGTACTGTATCTTCTGGCCCAGTGAAGAACTTCTGCCTGCCAGTTCTAAGGAAGAACTTTGTTCTGCTGGTCCAGAGTCTGCTGCCCTGGCAAAGGGTTCTGAGTCTGCCCACCCAGGAAGGGGTTCTGAGTCTGCTGCCCAGCTTGAGTAGCATTGTAGTATTGCCACAGCTCAAGGATGGGTCTCTAGTACCACAGTCCCAGGAGAGGTCTCTAATGCAACAGTACCAGGAGGGGTCTTAGTGCCTCAGTCCTAGTTGGGGTTCTTGTCTGCCCATGGACATGAGATTCTATCTACCCTTGCCTTTGGGCATGAAGAAAGTGTCACTGTGTTGACCAACAGTCCAAGTGCTGCTGTGTCTGTCACCAGTCTGTGAGCCTCCCGATCACCAAGGCTTTTAATGTGGTCCAGGTTCTGAGTGTTTTCAGGTTGGCCAAGTTTCAGAGTGTTATCCAATCAGTCAAGATTCCAAAAGATGTCCATTCAGCCAAGTTTCTGAATATTGTTCAGTTGGCTAAGGTTATGAGTGTTGTCCAGTGGCCAAGGTTCTGATTGTTGCCCAGTTAGCCAAGGTTCAAAGTTTTCAGCAGTCTCCATCTTATACTCCATCACATCATACTGGAAATTCCTTGAGGATTCCTATTACAAGTTCAGAGTCTTTAGCAATCAGACTGTGCCTTGGTTACCTTCAAATTCCTTCAAATTCAGCCCGTTGCCAATGCTGGAAATTATGCTAGGAGGAAAAAGAAGATGATAGCGCTTTGTCATCCTCTGAGTTCAGGTCATTTGGTGACTTACCATTTCAACATGAGGATACTATATTTTGTCCTCTACCATTTGACTAAGGGTACTGTCCTGATTGTCAGCAGTATCCATTCATAATCACCAGGGGTCACTAGATTCCATGTGTAATCTGACTCAGTGGTTATCTGTTAGGTAGTTGCCTAATCACCTGCATGGACACACCTGACTCCTTGCTATTTATGGCTGTATGACCCCACACTTTATAGTATGATTATTCTGGATTACCTTATGTCTGTGTACCAGTTCTCATAATATATATAATTGTGTGAAAATTTTACCTTTTCTTGTGACTGTGCAACTGCCTGGGGGGTTCCTGACAAAGGGCCTAATTCAGACTTGATCGCAGCAGCAACATTTTTCTCTAATGGGCAAAACCATGTGCCCTGCAGGTGGGGCAGAGAGAGTTAGATTTGGGTGGGGTGTGTTCTAACTGAAAACGAAATTGCAGTGTAATAATAAAGCAGCCAGTATTTACCTTGCACAGAAACAATATAACCCACCCAAATCTAACTCTCTCTGCACATGTTATAGCTGCCCCAGTGCCGTAACTAGGCATTTTAGCACTGTGTGCAAGAAACGCCATTGGCGCCCCTCCCTAATGCAAGTTAGGGGCAGTGCGCAAAAAATGGGGCAGGCGTACAAAAAATGTATAGGGGCATTGCTTCATGGGGAAAGGGCGTGGCCACAAAATAATACCAATTCATACTACGGTGCACAGTAGTCTCCCTTATCAAATTACGCTGCACAGTAGCGCCACTAAACCAGGTAGAGCACCTTTTACACATTATGACAGACAGTCCCCTTTTTACACATTACGGCAGACAGCGTCTCCTTTTTACACAATACGGCAGACAGCGTCCCCTTTTTACACATTACGGCAGACAGCGTCCCCCTTTTTACACATTACGGCAGACAGCGTCCCTTTTTACACTTTACGGCAGACAGCGTCCCCTTTTTTACACATTTCGCAGATAGCATCCCCTTTTTACACATTACGGCAGACAGCGTCCCCTTTTTTACACATTTTGGCAGACAGCATCCCCCTTTTTACACATTACGGTAGAAAGAGTCCCCTTTTTACACATTACGGCAGACAGCATCCCCTTTTTTACACATTACATTGCGCTCACTTAACTCACCAGTCTCCAGAGCTGTCCTGCTGCCTCTTCCTTGTTTCCTGTCTCCCCATTCTTTCTGCATCGCAGCAGTGTACTCTCCATCGTCAGCGCTGCCTGCTATCCTCTACTGCAGACAGCGCTGTCCTGTGCAATATGCCCAGAGCCGGATTAAGGCTATAGGGGGCCCGGGACACTTCAGACAATGGGGCCCCTAATAAAGAGGCAGGCAGATGAATTTTATATATAATATACATATATATAGTGGTCGGAGTGGGAATTTTAAAGTGAGGGTATGGAAATTTAAAGGGGTATAGTTTCCACTCCGGGGTGTACTGTTGCGCACATCAAAGGCACGTGCGCTGAAAAAGGGGTGTGTCCTTAAGAGGCACTGGATGAGAGGGAGGACACATGGTGAAAGAAGGACGGAGGGGGATGGGGGCATTGGGGGTGAGGAGGACATAATAGGGAGAGGGACAGAAGAAGGGAGGGATGCTGGGTGGGAGAGGATGCAGGGTGGGAGAGGGACATATTGGGGATTGGGACACTGCGTGGGAGAGGGTTGCAGGGTGGGAGAGGGGCACCAGGTAAGAGGGGGTGTGCAGTGTGGGAGAGGACGCAGGGTGAGAGGGGGGTGTGCAGGTTGGGAGAGGATGCAAGGTGAGAGGGGGGTTTGCAGGGTGAGAGAGGATGCAGGGTGAGAGGGGGTGTACAGGGTGAGAGAGGACGCCCAGTGAGAGGGGGTTGTGCAGGGTGAGAGGGGGTGAGAGGGGTAAGAGCGGACGCAGGATGAGAGGGGGATGTACAGGGTGAGAGGGAGGTGTACAGGGTGAGAGAGGACGCCTGGTGAGAGGGGGTTGTGCATGGTGAGAGGGGGGTGTAAAGGGTGAGAGGGGGGTGTACAGGGTGAGAGAGGAGGCAGGGTGAGAGGGGGTTGTGCAGGGTGAGAGTGGGGTGTTCAGGGTGACAGAGGACGCAGGGCAAAAGGGGACGCAGGGTAATAGGGGGGTGTACAGGGTGAGAGAGGACGCAGGGTGAGAGGGGGGTGTACAGGGTGAGAGAGGATGCAGGGTGAGAGGGGTGCGTACAGGGTGAGAGAGGATGCAGGGTGAGAGGGGAGTGTACAGGGTGAGAGAGGACGCAGGGCGAGAGGGGGTTGTGCAAGGTGAGAGTGGGGTGTACAGGGTGAGAGAGAACGCAGGGTGAGAGGGGACGCAGAGTAAGAGGGGGGTGTACAGGGTGAGAGAGGACGCAGGGTGAGAGGTGATGCAGGGTGAGAGGGGGGTCTACAGGGTGAGAGAGGATGCAGGGTGAGAGGGGGCATACAGGGTGAGAGAGGATGCAGGGTGAGAGGGGGGTGTACAGGGTGAGAGAGGACACCAGGTGAGAGGGGGTTGTGCAGGGTGAGATGGGGTTGTGCAGGGTGAGAGTGGGGTGTACAGAGTGAGAGAGGACGCAGGGTGAGCGGGGGTTGTGCAGGGTGGGAGAGGAACATATATGTATGATGATTTTGAATTCATATGAAAGCCTACCAGACCACTAGGTGCACTGCATTGCTCTAGCGGCATCAGGAACCGGGTGCACCGTGCACCCCATGATGTGGGAGCCCAGCAGCAGCAGGGACGAGAGCTGGCGCATCGCACGTGGGTGCCCGGCGGAGCTACAGCAGGGACGGGAGCAACATCTATAAGCGCAGCAGGCTGGCCACTGTCTCCACCTCCTGCTGTGCTCACCTGCCCTGTCCTGTCTTCTATGCAGCGCTGGCGGCTACGAATTTGCCTGCCAGTGCCGCGGGGATCAGGGAGCGCTGCAGCTCGGATAGGTGAAGATCCGACCTGTGGCGGCTGACAGGGGCGGCATGGCATTCTCCATCTTCAGCGCTGCCTGCTCTTCTCTACTGCAGGCAGCGCTGTCCTGTGCCCGCTGCCTCTCCCTCCGCATTCAGTGTCCCGGGGGGTGTTTTTCGCGCTGCTGATTTAACACCGGCTTTGGGGGGAAAGGCGGCGGAGATGGTATATACAGTTACATTTTGTTGGTGGCTGGATTCGCCCCAGCTCATACTGCGCTGTGTGCAAGGCACACAGCGCACATACCAAGTTACGGCACTGATCTGCGCCACCTGCATGCACATGGTTTTGCCCATTAGAGAAAGATTTTGCCTGCTGCGATCAGATCTGAAGTAGGCCCAAAGTTTGTATATTCCATTTTGACTTCAGTAAAACTTATGTGTTTACTTAAATTTGATATTCTTTATTTTTATAAAAACAATATATAAACACACATACTGTAAATCAAAAAAAGTAATCATGTTGTGTTTACTTTAATAGGTATGAACTACTGTATACAGTAAACCATGCATTACCCTACATCTGACAAATTTAGTATGTAAACTTAATCTATATAACATGTTTATACTTTTTAGGTCACGTCAGGCATTTCTCAGAGTGTAATTTTTGGAGTAAATTTTACAAACTTATTAATATAAAGGTGAGAGTGAGGCCAGAACCCTACATAGGAAGATTGACAAAATATCAGTTTTTTTGTATATTTTTTTTTTTATCTTTTAAATGTAATGTTCAAACACACAGTAAGATACTGTAAGCATGATATTTAGTGAGATGGCCTACGGATTGTTTTTTATAGGCTTTAAATGTGCTTAAATAAGCCACATATGTGAGCTAATAACCCTTGGATGCCATATTTAATCAATCTTGCTACCCTGAGGCCAGCATATTATTTTCAAATGTACTGTGAAGCATTTGAGGTGTTTTCAACTAGCCGACTAGTACAAATGGTTAATTCTATCGTTAACAGCACAAATATCTGGAGGATGACTTGCTTTATGGTAAGGTTGATTGGAATGGGATACATACAATATACTGGCAGATGGGATGCGGGCAATCAGTATACCAACAGCGGCATCCCGTGTGACGGAATCCCGGCAGCAAGGCAGCGACTCCCCTTGCGTGCTCGCTGTGCTCGCCATGCTCACTGCGCTCACCACAGGTTCTGTTCCCACTCGGTTGGTGACGTGGAGCAAGACACCATGGGGGTCATTCCGAGTTGTTCGCTCGCAAGTGAATTTTAGCAGATTTGCTCATGCTAAGCCACCGCCTACTGGGAGTGAATCTTAGCATCTTAAAATTGCGAACAATGTATTCGCAATATTGCGATTACACACCTCGTAGCAGTTTCTGAGTAGCTTCAGACTTACTCGGCATCTGCGATCATTTTACTGCTTGTCGTTCCTGGTTTGACGTCACAAACACACCCAGCGTTCGCCCAGACACTCCCCCGTTTCTCCAGCCACTCCTGCGTTTTTTCCGGAAACGGTAGCGTTTTTTCCCACACGCCCATAAAACGGCCTGTTTCCGCCCAGTAACACCCATTTCCTGTCAATCACATTACGATCGCCAGAACGATGAAAATGCCGTGAGTAAAATTCCTAAGTGCATAGCAAATTTACTTGGCGCAGTCGCAGTGCGGATATTGCGCATGCGCATTAAGCGGAAAATCGCTGCGATGTGAAGATTTTTACCGAGCGAACAACTCGGAATGACCCCCCATGCCCGAAGTGTGGAATGCGCAGCAAGCACACAAGGTGATATGTTTCAAGAAATGGTGATCACAGTTGAGAACAGAATAAAAATGTACCTAAAACGAACAAGAAGGCTGTTTACTATCTGTGTGTCAACCATTGTCATGTCGACCTTTTTTCCCTATCAACCTTTTACATTGTGTACCTTTTACATGTGTATCTTTTATTACTGACGACCTTTTGACCATGTCGACCATAACCAGTTACAAGCTGTACCTTCTCCCTGCAGTTTCTATTTCACTCTCACTTTCCCCTGTAACAGTGGCTCTGTGCAGGCTGATCAGCAGCTTTATGCGGGAAGGCTGTATTCTCTCCCTCCCAGTGACAGCTGCCAGCCACAGCACCCCACTGCAAGCGCGTACTTGACAAATCTAAAGCAGATGTCACTGTGCAAGGAGCTGTTTTGGTCTGGGTTTCACTCTGAGCTCCATGGTAGGTTGGACTGGCCACTGTAAAGAAATGTTGGAGAGGCAGGCCTTGATATGTGTGATGCCCGACCTCTCAGTGCCATGGTTGCAACTGGGTTTTTGCATAGTATGTGGCAGCTTGAGCTTTTGCAGACATTGTTACCATAGTGAAATAGGCCCGGTATCACTGACCTGGTTTGGGATTGTTGTGGACTCGGGTATCTTCCGAAGATCGGGAAGAGGAACCACAACTGGGCCGCAACAGAGATGGCCGAATGTAGGTTTCCTCATACAGGATTCGGACAGCAGGCAGGAGGCACGTGTTGGATATTGGAGATCTCCTGAAAAACAAGAACTTGAAAGGGCTGATGAATCCTCTGCAGACAGACGATAATGAACGTGGCTGGAGAACAGGAAGATTGAGAGTAGTAACCGTGGCTGGAATGCACGATGCGTAAGCCTGTGTTTGCTGGACGCACGGTAAATTAGAGGTACAGGATGCGGAAGGCACTGACTGTGCTAGGAGATACAGAAGTGCTTGGCGGCACTGAGGTGCTGGAGGCACAGAGGTGCTTGAGGCACGGAGGTGCTCGGAGGCACGGAGGTGCTCGGAGGCACGGAGGTGCTTGGGGCACGGAGGTGCTTGGAGGCACGGAGGTGCTGGAGGCACGGAGGTGCTTGAGGCACGGAGGTGCTTGGAGGTACGGAGGTGCTGGAGGCACAGAGGTGCTTGAGGCACAGATGTGCTTGGGGCACGGAGGTGCTTGGGGCACGGAGGTGCTTGGAGGTACGGAGGTGCTGGAGGCACGGAGGTGCTTGGAGGCACGGAGGACTGGTGATCACCACTCTGGGGAACTGATGATACTCAGGCACTGATGCAGGGCCTGGCGCCTGAATTTATACTTCCCACCACCGTCTGATTGGTGGGAAGTGCCTGATGACGTCACCCGCCCAGACGCCGGACAGAGAGCCGGGAGCCGGGAGCTGCAAGCTGCCAGCGAGGATGGCCGCAGAGAGGACCAGAACGCCCGGAGAGGTAAGTATGGCGGGCGGGGCAGCGGCGTGACAGTACCCCCTCCTCTAGGGGTGGCCCCTGGACACTTCCCAGGTTTCATAGGGTGCTTGGCATGGAAAATCCAGATTAGTCGAGGAGCTGAGACCTCAGAAGCTCCTATCCAACTTCTCTCCTCAGGACCATAAACTTTCCATTCTACCAGATATTGCAGGTTCTTATGATGATAACGAGAGTCCAGAATAGTTTTGATCTCGAAGTCTGTCCCAGTTTCAGTTTCTACCGAAGTGGGGCTTGAGGGCTTAGAATGAAAACGATTAAGGATGAGAGGACGAAGGAGAGAAACATGAAAGGCATTCGGTATGCGTAGATGAGAAGGAAATCCCAACTTGCAGACCACAGGATTCAGGACTTGTAGCACAGGGTATGGACCGATGAATCTTTGGGCGAACTTCATGGTGGGTACCTAAAGCCGGAGGTTACGTGTGGAGAGCCATACCCTGTCACCAACCTTGTATTGAGGAGCGGCTTGCCGTTTCTTGTCCGCGAAGAACTTGTATCGGACAGAAACCTTTTTAAGACTAGCATGAACCTTACTCCAAATTTGTCTGAAGTGTAGTAGAGTGGAAGTCACAGCTGGAACCTCTCCTGTTGGAAGAATTGGTAATTCCGGAACTCGTGGGTGGAAACCATAGTTGATGAAGAACGGAGATTCGCCAGTGGAGGAATGAAATGAATGGTTATGTGCAAACTGTGCCCAAGGCAATAACTCTACCCAGTTGTCTTGTGAAGGGGAGAGATACAGGCGGAGGAAAGTCTCCAAATCTTGATTGACTCGTTCCGTTTGCCCATTAGTTTGGGGGTGATAAGCGGACAAAAACTTAAGTTTAACTTGTAAGGCCGAGCAGAGAGCTTTCCAAAACCTTGCGGTGAACTGTACCCCTAGATCAGAGGCTATTTCTTGAGGCAACCCATGCAACCGAAAATGTTCTCGGACGAATAATAGAGCTAATTTAGGAGCTGTCGGCAGACCAGTCAATGGAACGAAGTGCGCCATCTTCGAAAATCGGCCGACGATCACCCAGACAGTGTTGTAACCTTTGGAACAGGGCAAGTCGGTGATGAAGTCCATGGAAATGTGAGTCCAGGGTTTCATAGGAATGGACAGAGGACGATGCAACCCAGCAAGAGGCAGGCGAGGAGATTTATGCTGTGTACACTGTGTACAAAAATTATCGTAATCCTGTACATCCTATCTCATGGTGTCCCACCAGTAAGATCTTTGCAGAAACTTGTACATCTTCTGGGCGCCGGGATGACCGGAAAACTTAGAGATATGGGCACACTGTAGTATTCTCGGCCGGAATTTAGCTGGTACGGACATTCTTCCAGGGGGAGGACCTGGAGTAGTTGAGGCAGCGGAGACAGAAATTAGATTCAGAATTAAACTCCGCTCAAAAGAATCCTCTTCATCTGTGGGAGTTTGTGAACGGGACAGCGCATCCACTTTAGTATTGAAAGTCCCGGCCCGGTACTTGATAACAAAAGAAAATCGAGTGAAGAAGAGTGCCCATCTAGCTTGGCGAGGATTCAAGCACTGTGCGGTTTTTATATACAACACATTTTTGTGATCAGTGTAAATGGTAATCACATGTTTGGCCCCTTCTAAGAGATATCTCCACTCTTCCAAGGCAGATTTAATTGCCAAGAGCTCCTGGTCTCCAATAGTGTAATTTTGTTCGGCCTGAGAGAATTTACGAGAGTGGAAGCCACACTGATGTAATCTCTTATCTGAGGAGTACTGAGAGAGAACGGTCCCAACTCCGACCGAGGATGCGTCAACTCCTAGAAAGAAAGGTTCCTCGAAATTTGGTTGTTGGAGTACTGAAGCGGACATAAAAGCTGATTTCAAGTGGGAAAAAGCCTCTATGGCTTCGGGAGGCCACAAACCCGGTTTGGAGCACTTTCTCGTCAAGGCGGTAATGGACGCAACAATGGTGGAGAAACTATTAATTAATTTTCTGTAGTAGTTCGCAAAACCCAGGAATCTTTGTATTGCTTTCAAGAAGAGTGGCTGTGCCCAGTCCCGAATGGCGGAAAGTTTCTCCGGGTCCATGCGAAGCTCCGTCCCCGCGATGATATAACCAAGGAACGGTATTGATGTTACTTCGAAGGTACACTTGGAGATCTTGGCATAGAGATGATTCTCACGTAAACAGCGGAGTACCTCCTTGACCTGTGTCCTGTGTTCAGCAAGATCTTTGGAAAAAATCAGTATGTCATCCAAATATACCACGACACTTCGGTATAACATGTCTCAGAAGATTTAGTTGACGAATCCCTGGAAGACAGCAGGAGCATTGCTAAGACCGAACGGCATCACCAGATACTCATAATGCCCATCCCGGGTATTGAAGGCGGTCTTCCATTCATCTCCCTCTCTGATGCGTATAGGGTTATAGGCCCCCCTCAAATCGAGCTTGGAAAAAACGTGGGCACCACGAACTCTATCAAATAGCTCTGTGATTAGGGGCAAGGGGTATTTATTTTTGATGGTAATATCGTTTAGGCTGCGGCAGTCGATACATGGTCTTAACCCCCCGTCCTTCTTTATCACGAAGAAGCCCACTCCAGCCAGGGAGATAGAGGGGTGAATGAATCCCTTGTGAAGATTGGACTTGATATAGTCTGACATAGCTTTTGTCTCTGGAAGGGACAGAGGATAAATGCGACCCCGGGGCGGCATTTTCCCTGGGATGAGGTCAATGGGGCAGTCCCAAGGCCTATGGGGTGGTAACTGGTCAGCCGCCTGTTCCGAGAACACATCCTTGAACTCTTGATACGCCTCCGGGATAAGTTCTTCCTCTGCCTTAGTAGAAACACGAAGCGGACAGACAGGGGTGAGACAGTTAGCGTGACAAAAAGAACTCCAAGACAGAATCTGTGGGGATTGTGAATTTTGAGCCAAGGCATTCCGAGATCCAGATCGTGATGCATTTCCGGAATCACCAGGAACTTCAAATATTCTTGATGTAGAGCCCCGACCTGTAGTTTAACTGGGACCAAGCGCCCTGTTATGATACCCTTGGATATCCTAGTACCATTGATAGCTGTCAATGAAATAGGCCGCTCGATGGGCCGTACTTTCAAATTCAGGCTTTGGACACAGAGAGAATAAACGAAATTCCCCGCAGCCCCGGAGTACAACAGAGCCTCAAAAGACTTGGAAGTAGACTTGGTGGTTAAAGATACAGGGAGCAAACAGTCCGAAGACGGAGAAGATTTGGTCGTAACCCCCAACTTGACTCCTCCGGAACAAGCTAGGCCTGCCCATTTCCCGGACGGGATTTGCAGGACTTGATGAAGAGACCTGCAGCTCCGCAGTACAGACAGAGTTTACCCTCATGACGATGCTGTCGCTCTTCCGGAGACAATCGGGGTCGATTAATCTGCATGGGTTCGTCCGGACTTGGGACCACCGCTTGCCTTGCAGGAGGGAGCCGGAACCTAGAACGATCCGATCGACTACGTTCACCTCCACGTTCCTGCTTCCGGAGATCTACCTTGACGCAGAGAGAGATCAATTCCTCTAAAGAATCCGGATGCTCCCGAGTGACCAACTCATCCTTCAGGCGATCAGAGAGACCGTTCCAGAAAGCAGCTCTCAGGGCCTCATTATTCCAGCGAAGTTCAGAGGCAATGTTTTGAAAATGAACCACATACTGACCCATGGATTGGGAGCCTTGACGGATGCGGAGCAAGTCAGAAGAGGCCGAGGTCATCCTGCCGGGCTCGTCAAAAATTATTCGAAAAGACGTGATGAATTCGGGGGTAATTGGAAACCAGTGAATCAGATCGTTCCCATAATGGAGACACCCAATCCAAGGCAGATCCTTCCAGCAGAGAAATAATATATGCCACCTTGGACCGGTCTGTAGGAAAGTTATGTGCAAGTAGCTCGAAATGAACCTTGCATAGGTTTAAAAAACCACGACAATTTTTAGGATTCCCATTATAACGGGACAGAGTAGGCAGTTGAAGGCGCGGAGTGGCACCGGCCGATGGCTGAACATTGCTGGAAGCGGCAACTGGTGCGGCTACGGGAACTGGTGCTGGAATTACCGAGGCTAGGGATGCTTGAATCTGATCCAAACGCCCGGACAACTCCTGGAGATACTGCATCATCTGACCTTGTGCCACTTCCTGACTTTGTACTCGGGAAGCCAGATTCTGGATAGCACTTGATTCCATGTTCCGATCCCCCGGGTCCATGTGGCCTGAGTATACTCTCACTGACCTGGTTTGGGATTGTTGTGGACTTTGGGTATCTTCCGAAGATCGGGAAGAGGAACCGCAACTGGGCCGCAACAGAGATGGCCGTATGTAGGTTTTCCTCATACAGGATTCGGACAGCAGGCAGGAGGCACGTGTTGGATATTAAAGATCTCCTGAAAAACAAGAACTTGAAAGGGCTGATGAATCCTCTGCAGACAGACGATAATAAACGTGGCTGGAGAACAGGAAGATTGAGAGTAGTATCCGTGGCTGGAATGCACGGTGCGGAAGCCTGTGTTTGCTGGACGCACGGTAAATTAGAGGTACAGGACGCGGAAGGCACTGACTGTGCTAGGAGATACAGAAGTGCTTGGTGGCACTGAGGTGCTGGAGGCACAGAGGTGCTTGAGGCATGGAGGTGCTCGGAGGCACGGAGGTGCTTGGGGCACGAATGTGCTTGGAGGCACGGAGGTGCTGGAGGCACGGAGGTGCTTGGAGGCACGGAGGTGCTGGAGGCATGGAGGTGCTTGAGGCACGGAGATGCTTGGAGGCACGTAGGTGCTGGAGGCACAGAGGTGCTTGGAGGCACAGAGGTGCTTTGAGGCACGGAGGTGCTTGAAGGCACGGAGGTGCTTGAGGCACGGAGGTGCTTGGGGCACGGAGGTGCAGTGCTTGAAGGCACAGAGGTGCTGGAGGCACGGAGGTGCTTGGAGGCACGGAGGACTGGTGATCACCACTCTGGGGAACTGATGATACTCAGGCACTGATGCAGGGCCTGGCGCCTGAATTTATACTTCCCACCACCGTCTGGTTGGTGGGAAGTGCCTGATGACGTCACCCGCCCAGACGCCGGACAGAGCACCGGGAGCCGCCAGCGAGGACGGCCGCAGAGAGGACCAGCACGCCCGGAGAGTTAAGTACACCCGGCATGGGGGAAGCTTGATTTTACCCTTTAAAATCCTTCACCATTTCACCCCTGATAAAACAGAATTTCTTCTATAATATTTCTACATATGTATGTAGCAAGATAACTATAACACATAAAGATAATGATTGATGATAGGCAGAATATTCAACATTTACCAGAAATGCATATGATATTCAGATTAAAATAGATCAGAATTTTTTTTTGTGCCAGTAGGGTAACTGAATGTTATGTGTTTGTGTGTGTGTGTGTGTGTGTGTGTGTGTGTGTATGTGTGCGTGTGTGTGTTTTAAAGTGACATTCACTTATTGCTCCTCATTTTCATATCCTAAGCCAGCTATCACCAACTATTGACCTTGCTGATATCACTAGAAGGACTATAGCTGGGTGACAATGCATCCTGGGTCAGCCCCACCCCCAGCATGCGGAAGCTCATGATGTCATAAAAAGTGGGTCAGGCCACCAGGACCAGGGAGAAACTGGAGTATACTAAGGGGCTGCAGGGCTGCCTGCCCAGTAAAATCCAGAATCCCCATTGAGCCAGTGAGTCCATGCTGCATCCGATGCAGACCCTAGAAGCTGGTGTTTGAGTGCATATGCTTGTCACATTCCTGGACTGGCGCCTTCCAGATCGGGGCCTGGGACTGTCTCCTCTTCGCTTTGCAAAATGGGCAGCCCCTCTTATCTAAGAGGGTAGGAGCCGCTGCTAGTAATATGTCATCTTATTAATTCAAATTTTCGGCACTAGGGTACAATTTGTGACTACTATATGTCTATGAAAACTTCACAGAACTAGCGTAGTCTTACATTATGTATTTTGTTAAATTCCATTAGCTAGAATAATTGTAAATAACAAATATTAACTACTAATAATTAGTGATGAGCGGGTTCGGTTTCTCGGAAACCGACCCACCCGAACTTCAGCCTTTTTACACGGGTCCGAGGCAGACTCGGATCCTCCCGCCTTGCTCGGTTGACCCGAGCGTGCCCGAACGTCATCATCCCGCTGTCGGATTCTTGCGAGATTCGGATTCTATATAAGCAGCCGCGCGTCGCCGCCATTTTCACACGTGCATTGAGATTGATAGGGAGAGGACGTGGCTGGCGTCCTCTCCGTTATAGTAGAAAAGAGTGACTTAGTTATAATTGTGGGGAGGATTGGGGACGGGGAGCAGCTGTTAGGGAGTACAGCACAGGGTTTTGATTATAATACCACCAGTGAGTTTAATCCGTTGTTTCTCTTCCTGGAAAAAACGCTCCACCATATCTATGCTCAGTGTGCTGCACTGCTGCATGATATATCTGTGCTGAGTGCACTGCTCACACTGCCTAATTGTGGGGACTGGGGAGCAGTTATAGCAGGAGTACAGTGCACAGTTTTGCTGACAGTGACCACCAGTCCAGTATACGTTTGTCTGCCTGAAAAACACTCCTGTGGTGGCTTTTTTTTTCTTCATACTAGTTTAGCAGTCTGCTGACAGTGTCCACCAGGTCCGTTGTTATTATTATGCAGTATATTATATATATATATATATATATATAGCAGTACGGTAGGCCACGGCTGTACCTACCTCTGTGTCGTCAGTGCACTCGTCGTCCATAAGTAATATAATACTATACTATCCATCCATCTACATTGTATACCTGTGGTGGCTTTTTTTTTCTTCATACTAGTTTAGCAGTCTGCTGACAGTGTCCACCAGGTCCGTTATTATTATACAGTATATTATATATATATATAGCAGTACAGTAGGCCACGGCTGAACCTACCTCTGTGTCGTCAGTGCACTCGTCGTCCATAAGTAATATAATACTATACTATCCATCCATCTACATTGTATACCTGTGGTGGCTTTTTTTTTCGTCATACTAGTTTAGCAGTCTGCTGACAGTGTCCACCAGGTCCGTTATTATTATACAGTATATTATATATATATATATATATATATATATATATATATATATAGCAGTACGGTAGGCCACGGCTGTACCTACCTCTGTGTCGTCAGTGCACTCGTCCTCCATAAGTAATATAATACTATACTATTTATCCATCTACATTGTATACCTGTGGTGGCTTTTTTTTTCATCATACTAGTTTAGCAGTCTGCTGACAGTGTCCACCAGGTCCGTTATTATTATAATACAGTATATATATATATATAGCAGTACGGTAGGCCACGGCTGTACCTACCTCTATGTCGTCAGTGCACTCGTCGTCCATAAGTAATATAATACTATACTATCCATCCATCTACATTGTATACCTGTGGTGGCTTTTTTATTCTTCATACTAGTTTAGCAGTCTGCTGACAGTGTCCACCAGGTCCGTTATTATTATACAGTAGATTATATATATATATATATATATATAGCAGTACGGTAGGCCACGGCTGTACCTACTTCTGTGTCGTCAGTGCACTCGTCGTCCATAAGTAATATAATACTATACTATCCATCCATCTACATTGTATACCTGTGGTGGCTTTTAGTTGTGCGCATTAAAATATGGAGAACAAAAATGTGGAGGTTAAAAAAATAGGGAAAGATCAAGATCCACTTCCACCTCGTGCTGAAGCTGCTGCCACTAGTCATGGCCGAGACGATGAAATGCCATCAACGTCGTCTGCCAAGGCCGATGCCCAATGTCATAGTACAGAGCATGTAAAATCCAAAACACAAAAGTTCAGTAAAATGACCCAAAAATCAAAATTAAAAGCGTCTGATGAGAAGCGTAAACGTGCCAATATGCCATTTACGACACGGAGTGGCAAGGAACGGATGAGGCCCTGGCCTATGTTCATGGCTAGTGGTTCAGCTTCACATGAGGATGGAAGCACTCATCCTCTCGCTAGAAAAAAAGAAAAGACTTAAGCTGGCAAAAGCACAGCAAAGAACTGTGCGTTCTTTGAAATCACAAATCCCCAAGGAGAGTCCAATTGTGTCGGTTGCGATGCCTGACCTTCCCAACACTGGACGGGAAGAGCTTGCGCCTTCCACCATTTGCACGCCCCCTGCAAGTGCTGGAAGGAGCACCCGCAGTCCAGTTCCTGATAGTCAAATTGAAGATGTCAGTGTTGAAGTACACCAGGATGAGGATATGGGTGTTGCTGGCGCTGGGGAGGAAATTGACAAGGAGGATTCTGATGGTGATGTGGTTTGCTTAAGTCAGGCTCCCGGGGAGACACCTGTTGTCCATGGGAGGAATATGGACATTGACATGCCTGGTCAAAATACAAAAAAAATCAGCTCTTCAGTGTGGAATTATTTCAACAGAAATGCGGACAACAGGTGTCAAGCCATGTGTTGCCTTTGTCAAGCTGTAATAAGTAGGGGTAAGGACGTTAACCACCTCGGAACATCCTCCCTTATACGTCACCTGCAGCGCATTCATCATAAGTCAGTGACAAGTTCAAAAACTTTGGACGACAGCGGAAGCAGTCCACTGACCAGTAAATACCTTCCTCTTGTAACCAAGCTCCCGCAAACCACACCACCAACTCCCTCAGTGTCAATTTCCTCCTTACCCAGGAAAGCCAATAGTCCTGCAGGCCATGTCACTGGCAAGTCTGACGAGTCCTCTACTGCCTGGGATTCCTCTGATGCATCCTTGAGTGTAACGCCTACTGGTGCTGGCGCTGCTGTTGTTGCTGCTGGGAGTCGATCGTCATCCCAGAGGGGAAGTCGAAAGACCACTTGTACTACTTCCAGTAAGCAATTGACTGTCCAACAGTCCTTTGCGAGGAAGAAGAAATATCACAGCAGTCATCCTGTTGCAAAGCGGATAACTCAGGCCTTGACAACTATGTTGGTGTTAGACGTGTGTCCAGTATCCGCCGTTAGTTCACGGGGAACTAGAGAATTGCTTGAGGTAGTGTGCCCCCGTTACCAAATACCATCTAGGTTCCACTTCTCTAGGCAGGCGATACCAAGAATGTACACGGACTTCAGAAAAAGACTCACCAGTGTCCTAAAAAAATGCAGTTGTACCCAATGTCCACTTAACCACGGACATGTGGACAAGTGGAGCAGGGCAGACTCAGGACTATATGACTGTGACAGCCCAGTGGGTAGATGTATTGCCTCACGCTGCAAGAACAGCAGCGGCGGCACCAGTAGCAGCATCGCGCAAATGCCAACTCGTTCCTAGGCAGGCTACGCTTTGTATCACCGCTTTCCAGAATACGCACACAGCTGAAAACCTCTTACGGCAACTGAGGAAGATCATCGCAGAATGGCTTACCCCAATTGGACTCTCCTGGGGATTTGTGGCATCGGACAACGCCAGCAATATTGTGCGTGCATTACATCTGGGCAAATTCCAGCACGTCCCATGTTTTGCACATACCTTGAATTTGGTGGTGCAGAATTATTTAAAAAACGACAGGGGCGTGCAAGAGATGCTGTCGGTGGCCAGAAGAATTGCGGGCCACTTTCGGCGTACAGGCACCGCGTACAGAAGACTGGAGCACCACCAAAAACACCTGAACCTGCCCTGCCATCATCTGAAGCAAGAGGTGGTAACGAGGTGGAATTCAACCCTCTATATGCTTCAGAGGATGGAGGAGCAGCAAAAGGCCATTCAAGCCTATACATCTGCCCACGATATAGGCAAAGGAGGTGGAATGCACCTATCTCAAGCGCAGTGGAGAATGATTTCAACGTTGTGCAAGGTTCTGCAACCTTTTGAACTTGCCACACGTGAAGTCAGTTCAGACACTGCCAGCGTGAGTCAGGTCATTCCCCTCATCAGGCTTTTGCAGAAGAAGCTAGAGGCATTGAAGGAGGAGCTAAAACAGAGTGATTCCGCTAGGCATGTGGGACTTGTGGATGGAGCCCTTCATTCGCTTAACCAGGATTCAAGGGTGGTCAATCTGTTGAAATCAGAGCACTACATTTTGGCCACCGTGCTCGATCCTAGATTTAAAACCTACGTTGGATCTCTCTTTCCGGCAGACACAAGTCTGCAGAGGTTCAAAGACCTGCTGGTGAGAAAATTGTCAAGTCAAGCGGAACGCGACCCGTCAACATCTCCTCCTTCACATTCTCCCGCAACTGGGGGTGCGAGGAAAAGGCTACGAATTCCGAGCCCACCCGCTGGCGGTGATGCAGGGCAGTCTGGAGCGACTGCTGATGCTGACATCTGGTCCGGACTGAAGGACCTGCCAACGATTACTGACATGTCGTCTATTGTCACTGCATATGATTCTCTCCCCATTGAAAGAATGGTGGAGGATTATATGAGTGACCGCATCCAAGTAGGCACGTCAGACAGTCCGTACGTATACTGGCAGGAAAAAGAGGCAATTTGGAGGCCCTTGCACAAACTGGCTTTATTCTACCTAAGTTGCCCTCCCTACAGTGTGTACTCCGAAAGAGTGTTTAGTGCCGCCACTCACCTTGTCAGCAATCGGCGTACGAGGTTACTTCCAGAAAATGTGGAGAAGATGATGTTCATTAAAATGAATTATAATCAATTCCTCCATGGAGACATTCACCAGCAGCAATTGCCTCCAGAAAGTACACGGGGACCTGAGATGGTGGATTCCAGTGGGGACGAATTAATAATCTGTGAGGAGGGGGATGTACACAGTGAAAGGGGTGAGGAATCGGACGATGAGGAGGAGGTGGACATCTTGCCTCTGTAGAGCCAGTTTGTGCAAGGAGAGATTGATTGCTTCTTTTTTGGTGGGGGCCCAAACCAACCAGTCATTTCAGTCACAGTCGTGTGGCAGACCCTGTCGCTGAAATGATGGGTTCGTTAAAGTGTGCATGTCCTGTTTATACAACATAAGGGTGGGTGGGAGGGCCCAAGGACAATTCCATCTTGCACCTCTTTTTTCATTCATTTTTCTTTGCGTCATGTGCTGTTTGGGGAGTATTTTTTTGAAGGGCCATCCTGCGTGACACTGCAGTGCCACTCCTAGATGGGCCAGGTGTTTGTGTCGGCCACTTGTGTCGCTTAGCTTAGTCACACAGCGACCTTGGTGCGCCTCTTTTTTTCTTTGCGTCATGTGCTGTTTGGGAAATATTTTTTTCAAGTGCCATCCTGTCTGACACTGCAGTGCCACTCCTAGATGGGCCAGGTGTTTGTGTCGGCCACTTGGGTCGCTTAGCTTAGTCACACAGCTACCTCGGTGCAAATTTTAGGACTAAAAATAATATTGTGAGGTGTGAGGTGTTCAGAATAGACTGAAAATGAGTGGAAATTATGGTTATTGGGGTTAATAATACTATGGGATCAAAATGACCCCCAAATTCTATGATTTAAGCTGTTTTTTAGGGTTTTTTGAAAAAAACACCCGAATCCGACAAAAAAGATTCGGTGAGGTTTTGCCAAAACGCGTTCGAACCCAAAACACGGCCGCGGAACCAAACCCAAAACCCGAAAAATTTCCGGTGCACATCACTACTAATAATGTTTTACTCTATGAAATGTAGACAGTAAACTTGATCTAAATATTTTAGTAAATTTCCCTAAAATCTGCATATCCAAGATCATATGCTGAAACCACAAAAAAGTTTAACTGCACAACTAGTGAGATAATAATTTACACAAAAAGCAAACTGTAGGTCCAACAAAGGTTTGTCTACCACAAACATTTGTTGATTAATTCTGCAATAAATGCAAATTATATGTAATTTAGAATTAGCCTACATTGGGTCTAGTGTTAGTTTTATTATTATTATTATCATTTCAGAGTAATTTTAAATCATTTTATGCATGTACAACCATTATTCTGAAGTGTAACGATGACATGCATGTAGTATTGAACATACAACAGGATTTGTGTGGAACACAAGCACAGTTAATTTAACAGTAATACTAATTATCCAGAGTAGATTTCATAGCTGACAGTGACCTTTGTGAGAAAGATAGACTTGACAGTGGCAATTGAAAGTTTGCTAATGAAGACTACTGCACCCACCTTGGCAGAATGCTTAATAGTGTCTTGTACATGACACGCTTTATTCTTGTAAAGCTACCAAGGAAATGTCAACATTCTGCATCTTCTTAACACAATACATTTCTCAGTATAAGAATGAACGAAACTTTTAAATGAGGTGCTTAATTAGACTTTAATGTCAAGCTTGTTTAAATTGTTAAATACTCTAAATCCAGAGGTAAGGTCAACCTTTTCATTAACCAGTAGCTACAGTATATCTCTCTAATACTTACTAAAGAGATGCCAAAATATAAACATAGGTTACTAATTAAAATTGTACATTGCAAAATGCTTTAAAAATATCTCATTCAACATGAAGAATACAGCATGTGTGTTTTTTCATTGCAATTCACAAATTAAATGTTTTTCAGATGTAAAGCACAAGACAAATATAAATGGCTGTAACGCTCCCAAAAAATAATTGTATCATGACAGACTGGTTTATACAGACATGTCCTTATACATCAATGCCATGATATGTACTCACGGCACACGCATCGCAGCAGCGCCATGACCCACTAGGCTGCGACTACTCGCAGCGGCAGGTCTATAATGCAAAGCCTACGGGGTTCGGGAGCGTGCGTACGCATGGCTCCCCTATGCCGCGACCTGTGTGCTGTGATGCATTCGCATCTATAAATACTACTGAAATCACGGCTACAATTCAGTATACAGTAAGTATATGTTTGCAACCATGTTTGAAGTAATCAGGACACAGTATGATAAGAATATGCAGAAACAATTTGAGATAATGGGGCTGATTAATAAATGGGTGCAGTTCACACAGCAGCTGTTTCTTTGTACGCAGCTGCTGTGTGAAAAGATGCTAATGCCGCAGCAGGTTTCTTGTGTAATTTCTGATCTGATCCACTGCTGCATCCAAATTCACAGCAGCGGATCTTCTGTGAGAACATTAGACTTCTGATTAACTCAGGGTACTCAGGATGTCTGGTGTAATCACACAGCAAAGACAACAAAATCTGGAAAACCCAGACCCTGGCCTTGGCAAATCTACAAAACGTGGCAGGCACAGCCCTAGTTTGTAAAACACTCACCATTGCCATCACCGCCTGGCCCATAAACAGCTGTAGCATGTCAAACATGCTGCGGATTTGGTGACACTGAGACCATCGTCGCATCCACTGATCTGCACATGTGCAGTGCTGATCTTTAGCATCTACAGATAAATAACCATAGGAGATGTACATAAATCATTAGGTTTGTATATATCTCTGAATCAGGCTTATATTATTGTTATGCTTGGGGCCATGAGTTGTAGTGTAACAACATTCTTTCTATTAATGCCTACACATATTTACTTGCCAGGTGCTTTTGTTATAAACATATGGGGCCACATTTATCACCATCTGATGATGCGGATGACAGGTGATAAAATCAGCCATACTCGCAATGTTATACTTGAGTACATCGCATCGATGTCTCAATTATCGCATGCAGGGACTAAGGGGGTCATTCCGAGTTGATTGCTCTCTAGCAATGGTTTGCAGCGCTGCCATCAGGTTAACTCTCAGCAAAACTGCGCATGTGTATACACCGCAATGCGCAGGCGCTTTGTACGGGTACAAAGAGGATCGGTGCTGGGCGATGGATTTAACAAAGAATCCATTCGCACAGCCGATCGCAAGGTGATTGACAGAAAGAGGGCATTTGTGGGTGTAAGCTGACCGTTTTCTGGGAGTGTTTGTAAAAACGCAGGAGTGTCCAAGCATTTACAGGGCAGGTGTCTGACGTCAATTCCGGGACCAAAAAGACTGAAGTGATTGCAGCGGCTGAGTAAGTCCAGAGCTACTAGAGATAAGGAGGAAAATGACAACTCTCTTTGTTGGGGCACTCTTAATCTAATTAAGAGTGCCCCAACAAAGAGAGTTGTCATTTTCCTCCTTATCTCTAGAAGTTCATTTCACAACTCCTGGGAGCACCACCGGTTTCATAAATATCTACTATATATATATAAATCCTGGTCATTTAAGGATTATAATCTGTGAACATATATTAACCACCTTATCTGGTTTCTATAATTAATTATTCACCCCCTTTTGGGATAAACCCACTGCGCCATTTTCCATCCCCACCCAGTCTCCTTTTTTATAAGTCCAGAGCTACTCAGAAACTATAAAAAACTTTTTTATGCCGTCGGCTGCAAAAGCGTTCGCACACTTGCAAAGTGAATATACACTCCTCCATAGGCGGCGACTATCTGATCGCAGCACAGCAAAAAGTTGCTAGCGAGCGATCAACTCAGAATGACCCCATAAGATTGCTAGAAAGCTCTGTCCCTGCGAATTCCTCTGCAGCATTATCGGGGTATTTTTTTCAAAAAATTCCTTGGTGTCCTGCTGTGCATGTGCCGCCGTCCATCGTTACCGCCACTAACACCCCTTTCATGTTATGTTAGTATAAAAAAGCTTGATAAATCGGCCCCATAGTAACTCAAACTGTTCCAGTGCTGTGGAATATTCAAAGTCATTGCTCTGCCTGAAGAATTCCTTTCTCATTGTTAGCATATTATTGATGATACATGTCATCAAGGTTAATATTAATTAGATTACAATTAATTACAATTAAAACATTAATCAACAAAATCAATACACATCTCTATCAAACCAGTAAAAAAAGTGTATAACAGAGTAATCCAGTATATCATATATTAAATATTGAAAATGAAAATCTATGTGTAATATATCATTACCGGTAGTATAAGATGTACCACAATAAATAAAATAACTATTTTCACATAAAAGTTACTAAAGATAATGCTACAAAAAATTCTGGAACAAAGAAATAAACAAAAACAGAACAAATAATTTGTAAAGTATAATCAGATTTTTCTTAGGAGGAGGGAAAGCAAATCCTGATCGAACATCATGCATTGGTATGTATTAATGTCTGTAACCCTGGATTTTCTATCTAGCTATAAATATGTCCCATCCTCTCTGAAATGTATGTATAGTTTCTGCTTCAACAGTATATTATATAGTTTATTTGTTCTCATTCCCATGATAAAGTACCCAAGCTGCATATGTGACAGAAACTACTCATTCATCTGTTCCTGAATATATGTAATACAGCCAGCCCATCTCCCCAGATTGTCTAGGCAACTGCTAATGTTATGCCAAAAGAAACCTTTCACTACAATTTATTTTAGTATAATAGCTGTCCAATTTAACACACACACAGTCTTGCAATGAACTCACCATAAACTTGTAAAAAAAATTACCATCATCTTCTTACTGATTGCCCAAATAGAAAGGGCATATATAACTATTGGTGATAATACAAAAAAATCTTGATTGGAGTATCAATAACTCCAAGGTGGACAGATCCCTAAATGTTATACAGAATTATTTAGTGTGGTGGTGATGTGCTACTACACTTTTTAATACTAAGTCAAAAAAATACTAAATAAGGAGACCAATGTATTTTGATTATGAATCATAAGATAGTGGATAGACCAAGAGCAAGTGTCTGAGTGTCACCACACTTCTGCTGTTCTTCCGTCTTGCCAATAGGTATACATCAGATGGACAATGAGAGTGTGTGGTGTTGCTAACAGGCTTGAAGGAAAATTGAGAGGTGTCAAGCACAATGGATTTGGTGAGATAGTTGGAGAAGTTCAACCGCAGTGTTCGACTACCATTTCTGACTCATACACTTATTGTGTGATGCCCTTGGTTAATGTCAACTGCAGTGTTCGACTACCATTTCTGACTCATACGTGTATTGTGAGATGCTGTTGGTGAACGTCAACTGCAGTGTTTAACTACCATTTCTGACTCATGCACGTATTGTACAAAGCTGTTGGTGAAAGTCAACTGCAGTGTTTGACTATTATCTCTGATGGACACACGTATTGGGTGACACTGTAGGTTGTACATTTTTGTTACAAATTGTGGTGTAAGCTGGACCCCACTTTGTGTTTGTTGATAGAAATGGAGGACAAACAATTGAGAGGAGATCATGAACCATGTACTAGTGCTGAAGCTGATGCCACTAGTCCTGACAATGCAAGTCCGTCAACATCATTTGCTAAGGCTGATGCCCAGTGGCATAGAAGGCATGTAAAATCAAAGTCGGTGCATGTAAAATCAAAGAAGCAATATCAATTTACAGTTTTAAATAAAAAAAATCATAAGTAAATTTAGCTGCAGAGAAACATAAAATTGGCAATATGCCATTCACTACACGAAGTGTCAAGGAAAGGCTAAGGCCTTGGCCTTTGTTTATGACTGGTGTTTCTGCATCTCAATATGATGACATAAGCCCTTCTCCCTGTAATAGAGTAAAAAAAATTAAACTTGTTAAGGCACAGGAGCACACTGTGTGCTCAGAAATATCACCAATTCCAGAGGAGAGTCCAAGTGTGTCCGTGGGTGCCACTTGTGAGTCTGACATTTCCAATACTTTATTGGAAGAGGAGGCTCCTTCCACCATTTTCACACCTTCTGCAAGTGCAGCAGAAGTGAACATGCTGACATTGAAATTGAGGATGTCACTGTAGAAGTACACTAGTATGAGAAGGATATTTTTGTAGCTGTTACTAATAAGAATGTTAATGATGAGAATGATGTTTGTTTAAATAAGACACCAGTGGAGACAGTGGTTGCTGATGGTATGAAAAAGCCCATTGTCATGCCTGGGCAAAAGACAAAAAAATCCACCTCTTCTATGTGAAATTGTTACTACCCAAATCCAGGCAACAAGTGTAAAGCCATCTGTAGCCTTTGTAAATCCATACCAAGTAGGGATAAGGACCTTAACCACCTAGGAACATCATCCCTTATACGTCACTTGCAGCACATTCATCAAAAGCCATTGTCAAATTTAGAAACTTTGGCTAAATACGTAACAGCCAGTACATTGTCACTTAGCTGCTCCTTCTCTCTGTTAGATCCAAGGGCCTGCAATCTCCACCACCAACACCTGCATCATCAACATCCTCAGTCATAATTGGAAGTAGTCCTGCATCCAATTTCATGACTGACTCCTCTCCTATCTAGGATTCCTCAGAAGCATCCTTGACTGCTATGCCTGTTGCTGGTGCTGTCCAGAAGGGGACCAGGAAGATTAATTGTAGTAGTTTAACAAAACAATTGACTCTTAAACAATCCTTTGCAAGTGGGAACAAGTATGACAGCAGTCACCCAGTTTCACAGCGGATTATTGATGCCATAACAACTATGCTGGTATTAGAAGTGCATCCAGTATCCGCCATTAATGCATGGGGGGTTTAGACAGTTGATTGAAGTACTGTGTCCCTGGTACCACATCCTATCTAGGTTCCACTTCACTAGAAAAGCAATTCCCAGCCTGTACAAGGAAATTAAAAAAAAAACTTTATTAGTGTCCTCAGAAATACCATTGTACCCACTGTCCACTTAACCTTGGATATGATACTTGATCCTAGGTTAAATCCTACATTGTATCTTTCTTTCGAATGGACACAAATCTGAAGTGATGCAAAGAGCTGTTGGTGAGAAAATTCTCAGCTCAAGCGGCACCACGTGACATGGCAACATCTCCTCCTTCAGTTTCTCTGGCAACTGCGGCTGCAAGGAAAAAAATAAATTTTTCTAAGAAACCCGCTGGTGATGATGCATGTCAGTCAGGAACAAGTTTTGACATTTGGTCCCTCCAGCGTGTACTCATAAAGAATTTTCAGCGCAGTCAGGAGCCTTGTCAACGATCGGTGTAGGAGGTTACTTCCCCAAAATGTGGAAAAGATTATGTTTATCAAACTGATAAATAGGGGTGTGGCTTCTTCATAGGGAAGGGGCATGGTCACAGTTATCCCCTGTACTTGTGCCCCCCTGTAGATGTGCCCCCAGTAGATGTGCCCCCAGTAGCTGTATCCCAGCAGCTGTGCCCCCAGTAGCTGTGCCCCCAGCAGCTATGCCCCCTGTAGCAGTGCCCCCTAGCTGTGCCCCCAGTAGATTTGACCCTAGTGGCTGTGCCCCCTGTAGTTGTGCCCCCTGTAGCAGTGCCCCCAGCTGTGCCCCGGTAGATTTGCCCCCAGTATCTGTGCCCCCAGCAGCTGTGCACCCTGTAACTATGCCCCCAGTAGATTTGCCCCCAGTAGCTGTGGCCATTGTAGCTGTGCCCCCCCATAGCTGTACCCCTGTAGCAGGGTCCCCTGTAGCAGTGCCCCCAATAGATTTGCCACCTGTAGCAGTGACCCCAGTAGTTGTGCCCCCTGTAACTGTGCCCCAGTAGCTGTGCCCCTTGTAGTTTTGCCCCCAGTTGATTTGCCCCCAGTAGCTTTGCTTCTTGTAGCTGTGCCCCCAGTTGATTTGCCCGGGTTCACTACGGCTGGCCGGCTGTCGGGCTCCCGGCGACCAGCATACCGGCGCCGGGAGCCCAACCGCCGGCTTACCGACAGTGTGGCGAGCGCAAATGAGCCCCTCGCGGGCTCTCTGCGCTTGCCACGCTACGGGCACGGTGGCGCGCTTCGCGCGCCACACTATTTTATTCTCCCTCTATGGGGTCGTGGACCCCCACGAGGGAAAATAAGTGTCGGTATGCCGGCTGTCGGGCTCCCAGCGCCGTATACTGAGCGCCGGGAGCCCGACCGCCGGTATACAGAAGACCACCCGATTTGCCCCCAGTAGCTGTGTCACCTGTAGCAGTGCCTTTAGTAGTTGTGACCCCCGTAGTAGCGCCGCTTGCAAACACCCCCCCCCAAAAAAAAAAACAATACTTACCAGCCCCACTCCTGCTTCTGGACCGCTGCTGCGCTGTTCTCCATCTCCGGCCACCGGCTCCTCTCTATGGGACAGACATGATGATGTCTCTCCCATAGCAGCGCTGTACAAACACTAGAGATCAATTATGACCTCTAGTGTCTGTCACTGGAGCCAGCTGCAGCAGGCGCCCACACAGCCCATGGCGCCTGCTGCAGCTGGGGAGAGCGGGGTTCAGGGGTAGCGGGTCTTTCGTGGCAACGGCGCCCCAGGCAAAAAGCCTGCTTGCCCATGGCAAGAGCAGCTACTGCTTAAGATGTATGGTGACATCTTAGGAAGATAAACAATCTAGGGCAGCTGCATTAAGCGCCAGTGTAGCAGGAATCCTTCAATTCCTTTTGAAGCACATTATAAGTGGAGGAGTGCCATCCCTGTTGGATTTTGTGTATATATAAGAGATATGCACAGACCCCATGTTTTGATTTTGGTTGTGGTTCTGAATCATCAAAGAGTTTTGGTGTTGTTCCTTTTAAAAGATGTATTTTAATTTTCAATTTGGCGGGTTAAGAGGAATAAAGACAAACAAACAACAGTAAATTAAATATTCAGAAGCAAATGCAAATACAGGCAAAAAGGAAAACAAATGAAAATTATATATCCCTCTGATTGCATAGTCAATATAAAATATGTAAAATATTAGGAATAAAACACAGAATACATGTTCAGAAAAAAAGGAATGTTAAACAAGAAAGGGAAAGATAGGGAGGGGGAGCAAGATGAAATGCCCTGGGACGTGTTGTGTTTTGGTTTTGGAAAAACCACGCTCAAGTGTTTTGGTTTTGGATCTGCATTTTTTAAAAACTGATTAACAAAAAAACAACTAAAATTATGTAATTTTGACCTGTTTTTGATCCTACAGTATAAATAACATCAATAACCTTACTACCCAGTATGATGGAGAGAGAGACTTACATGCATTTCAAAATACGCAAGATTTGTCTTTTAGATCCAGGATTTAAACTTGGCTAGATGATCCAAGCCAGAAATCGGCTCGAAACCACAAAGTTCAGATGTGTTTGTCTTTTTAGCAAAATTGAACAGGTCATCTCTAATAGTTATATTAAAGTACAATAATGGTTTAATTACCACACCATTATATTTCACAATGCCCATCTATCCATGAGATGTTGTTGTTTTTTTTGTTGTTTTTTTTTTGGTCTCAAGCTCTACAATTATCCCAGCCCAATACTATTCTGTGTAGAGTTGGGAATACCCAAGATAAGGCATATGATTTAAATTGATCCCAGCCCTTGCAAAACATGAGACCATCGTGAGGGCACAGATATGAAAAAAAAACAAGATTTCATGTTGTGAAATAAAATACTTTATTCTGTTTTTAAGAATAAAGATTTTACATTATAAATTATAAGTCCCCCCAAAAATGAGATTTTTAAACAACTTTAGAAGTGCTGGAGATCAGGGGCCAGTCATTAATTGCAGTGACGCTTTCTGCATGCAGGCATACTGTATATGTGAAAAGGAACTTATACAGTATATGTGCAAATCCTAATGTAAAGAAATTAATAAAATGTACAAATTTGACGCTTGAAATTAAGATAGCTCAAATGTCTCCGATTCTTCATAACCTATGTTACGCATAATTCAGTCTTCAGCAAGCAGTTTTCTAGGAGAGAAAAGTAAAATACTGTATTTAAGAATTATGAGAGTGGTGAGAATTATTATAGACAGGTTTTGCTGGAATACAAAGTCTTATGATGGACTGTAATGGTTTTACAAATCTCCTGTTAAAAAGGGTGTGGTAAAAATGTTCACATTCAGGTATATCAGTAATGCTCAACAACAGTAGAATGGAAGTGGAAGAGAAAAAGGATTAAACTGGAACACATTGTTAAACTGGAAAAATAAAATAAAAATAAATCTTAAAAACATAAAACACGACATTCATATTATATAACAAGAATCAGCCAAATGTTGCTTTGTAGTAAAAAACAAAACAAAGATAAACAAAAAATAGGGATGAAGGTGGGAAGCATATAAAGAACAGAGGTATACAGTAGTTTCAAAACCAAGGGAACAGCCAGAACCCTGGCATAGAAACTTTCAGGATCGTAATAGGGGAACGAGAAACTTTGACATTTAGCAACCATGTAATTTTATATTGTAGTCTGGGGACATATCCATGGAGTCAGGACACCCCATAAGAATTAGGGAGCCTCTAACAAATTTTAATCCTGCTCCCCCCTCATCTTATAATATGAGTTTGAAAAAATCTTATATCAAACAATCTAACTGTACATTGATATTCTGTAAAAAAATATGGTAAATAAATTAACAATAAATACAGTAGGATTCCTGCAGCCCTCCTTGCCCCCATATTCTGTACTGTACATCAGAGCAACTTGTATGAATTACCTCTTCTGCTCCAATTTTCAATACAAATTCAGCAACTATATGTTATGTAGAGTGTACTGACTTCAAGGGACCAAATATTAAAATACATTAATTCCCACAAATTCTAGTATAAGGCAAGCTTTATAGTCCCAGTTGCTACTCCCAGCTCCACTACACATTGACAGCACCTTGCCCATGCAACATCAAAAGACATCCATAACCTAAAAAATACTGATACTAAAACATAGTAGATGAGTTGGAGGCACTGCTGGAGCCCCTCGATGTCCACCTCCCTAGGCTGTGGCCTGATCAACCTAATGTTTGATTAAGTACTGCCTGAATGGCCTAGGACACATGCGCCCTCTTAATCCACTGGATGCTAGGCGGCAGCCTAGTTTGCCTAATGGATGATCTGGCTCTGTGATGAATATAGCAAGACAACATAAGGGGACTCTGCCACAGGTGGAGGGTGAAAGAAAACAAATGAAAATTCTAGGGAGCAAAGGTTGCAAGAATATGAGACCTTTATCAATGTCATTGGTGCAGATCTTGCAAATGTAAAAGGTCTAAGGCCTAAAAAATGAGATTTAAAGTTAATATTCCACCATAATAATGAGATATAGGGTCACAAATTCCATCATAACACTCATGCAGAATATAGAGCTCTAAACTTAATTCCCTTTATATATACTGAAAGCCTATTATGTATATGGATACTAGTACCACAACTTAAATGTCTCTTGAGGGGAGTCAGTTGCTTCCAGTGCTTAGCAATGAGGGATTTATACAAAAATATACAAGCAGCTTGTTCTGGGGTTTGTAACATGTTTCACATGGCTGTTCATCAGGACTTTAGCAGGATTATTTGTATTATTATTATTATTATTATTATTACTACTATTATTCTTTATTTATATAACTATGGGGGTTATTCCGAGTTGATTGCTCGCTAGCCACTTTTTGCAGCTGTGCGAACTTAATGTTTCTAAAGATTAGTAAAGTTGAAATAACTTATTCAGCAAGATATTTTAGACAAATCATCTTATTAATTAGCTTAGCTTTGAACACATTTGTAGTTGTACATAGATGTGATTGATGAAACAAAATATGTAACTATTATATATTTTTAAAACTAGAGAATGCTTACTTCTACAATGTTAAGCGCCATATACACATTAGCATCACCTTGCCCTACTTTTGTTGTAGCAAGAACTGTAACTGCATGACCTTCATAGGACATGCTAATATGTGAAACTTGTAAGACAATGTATTGATCTATGACTCCACTATTTGAATTTAAATAATGTAATCACTTTTATCAAGACACTCACTAGCACTCAGTATTATTTAACCTTTGGCTGACAATGGAAAAGAATTTGACGACAATAAGGCAAAAACAGTCAACATTTGTAAAGAGCTAATATTGAAATCTTACATATTTATATGGAGTAGATGTATGAAAAATATAACCCTTACCCAAATTCTAAACCAATGAGCTTTATTTAATTTTGAAGAGTTCTCCCACCACTTTCTACACTATGCTGTTACAATAATTTAGGTAAGGATGTGCTAATATTTTATGAAAATAAAAAGGTTACTATTTAAATTATTGGATTACAGTGGATGAAGTGAATATAAAGAAATTTTATAAAGATTTACTATGAGTTACTGGTAATAAAGAGTGAGGACAAAGACACTTACTGTACTAAACTCGTGTACAATAATAGTTTCATTTATAGTCTAGGGCAGTTTCCCAAACTCCATCATTACAGTTCATGCTTTATGGATACCCATACTTGAGTTGCGATGGTTAAATCAAATTGACTGATGCATTAAAATGTCATCTGTACTCAAGTATTGACAGTTTTAAAACCTGAACTGTAATGGTGGAGTTTGAGAAACTCCATGCAATGTGTTTATTATCAAGTATTAAAATTCAACTAGCTCTTCCCATTGCAAGACATATTTGTTTCTCAGACATTAGCCAATCAAGAAAAAAATGATGGCCCAGCACTACGGGCCTGATATATGTTTGTAAGTAAAGCAAAAAAGCAAGCAACTGGGCAAAACCATGTTGCACTGCAGATAAGAAAAAGGTAATGTGCAAAGATATTTAGATTTGGTTAGGTTATATTTTTTCTGTGCAGGGTAAATACTGACTGTTTTTGCATGTATCCTAAAAATGTTAGCTTTCTTTTAACACTACAAAGCAGATTTCAGTTTGGACACATCCCCATCCAAATCTAAATAACAATCACACATATCCTCACATATTTTATTTTTCTTCACTTTCCCATCCTCCTGAACCCAGGCCAACATTGCTGTGTGATCATATCATACAGCCCACCAAGAACCTTTGCAATCTGGTGGACCATTATGCAATAGATAACATCTATCCTTGTGTAACAATGCCTACTTTCCTATAGATTATAAACTTACAAGCAGGGACTTCCTACCTCTGTTACTGTCTGTTATTACACGTTTTATTTTATCACTGTTGTTTCCAATTCTTTTTTTTATCAGTGTTGTTTCCAATTATAAATCACAACAATTTGCTGCACTATATAAGAAACTGTTAATAAATAATAAATAAATAATAAATTCACTCTGTTCTCAGGCGTGTTGCAGTGTGCTGGGCTTTGCTGGTTCAAGTGGCTGTGCTTTGCCCAAACTCCATACAAGTGGTTGTGCTGTGTCCATATAAGTGGCTGTGTTGTGTCCAGACTCCACTAAGTGGTTGTGCTATGTCCATCCACAAGTGCTGTGTCCATCCACAAGGTGTGTTTGGTACCCAGTCTAATTCTGTCACACAGTGGTGCTGCACTCACTCCACAGGACATACCCCACCAACTGCGTTCACATACAAGCACTAGAGTGTGTATTGTCAATTGCAAAAAAGGAAAACAAGTTAAAGTTAAAAAGATTGATTATATAAAGTTTGTGCAACTTGTGTGCACTGTACCCCAGAGCATTTGCTCACATACATACAAAGCAGTCTGACCACTTGGTGTGAGCAAAACTACGAGTAAAAAAATCTAAAAAATATATTATTTGATTGTTTGTACTGTTCTGGTGCACTGTACCCCTTTACATTTATTATCCAAATACATATAAAAGCCCTTTGATTGCTGCAGTGTAAGTTGAGCTGCAAAGTGAAATATATATTGTTCTATTGTTTGTACTGTTCTGATGCACTATATGCCTGTGCATTTATTGTTCAAGTACATAGAAAAGTTCTTTGAAATGCTGCAGTGTGAATTGAGCTGTGAAGTTAAAAATAAATATACTGTTGTTTTGTTTGTACTGTTCTGGCACATAATACTCTTGTACAATTATTATTCATGTTAATATAAAAGGTAAAAGCCCTTTGAATCACCACAGTGATCTCCAAATTGAAAAGTGGATAAGGTTCATTTTAAAGAAGAGAAACTGAATATTATCACTGTAGCTGCTGCCACTAGTCATGAAGATGATACTAGTCCTTCAACATCATCTACTAAAGCCGATGCTCAAGGGCATAGATGGTTTAAGTTAGGGCATCTAAAATAAAAAAAACAATATACAATGGTAAAAAAAAAACCACCTCTTCTAAAGGGCAAGTTTGGTGCAGAAAACATAAAATTGTGAACATAATATTCACCACACACAGTGGCAAGAAAAGACCCAGGCCTTGGCCTTTATTTATGAGTGTTGGTTCTACACTGTCAGTGAGGCATCTCCTTCTGTCTCTCATGATGATGCAAGACCTTTACACTCAGAGTCTAGAAGAGGTATCAAAAAAATTAAAACATTAGGCAGTAGAACAAACTGTGTGCCTAATTCAGACCTGATTATAGCAGCAAATTTGTTAGCAGGTGGGCAAAACCATGTGCACTGCAGCAAGGGCAGATTTACCATGTGCAGAGAGAGTTAGATTTGGGTGGGTTATATTGTTTCTGTGCAGGATAAATACTGGCCGCTTTATTTTTACACTGCAATTTAGATTTCAGTTTTAACACACCCCACCCAAATCAAACTCTCTCTGCACATGTTATATCTTCCCCCCACTGCAGTGCACATGGTTTTGCCCATCTGCTAAAAAATGTGCTGTTACGATCAGGTCTGAATTAGGCCCTGTATATTCAGAACCATAACACATCCCTGAGGAGAGTCTAGGGGTGTCCACACTAGCTATGTGTGAATCTGACAGTTCTCAAACTATCATCATATATAAGCCTATTTTGCCTCCTTCCACCATTTCTGCACATGTGGGGAGCAGTACAATTAAATATAATGATGAGGAAATAATAGAAATTCCTGATCTTTAGTTGAAGTGAAACAGGATGAGGGAGAGATGTGTGTACTACTACTATCTGGCATTGAGGATGAGGATATTGAAGATGTTGTTTGTGTAAATCAGCCACCAGTGGCTGCAGTTCTTGTCTGTGATAAAAAGAAAGCCATTGTGATGCCTGTACCTAAGACCAAAAACCCACCTTTTGGAAGTGGAATTATTTTTGCCCGAATCCTGATAATGTTTGTGAAGGCATCTGCTCCATTAGTGAAGCCAAAATTAATAAAGTTAGAGAGGTTAGACATCTAGGCACCGCCTCCATGTTATGTCATTTGGTGCAAATTCATAAAATTTATTTTACAAGATTATTATGTAATTAATACCCTCATCATCAACCTCCTCATTACTGATTGGACATAGTTCTTTAAAAAAAAAAATTTGTGAGGGCCCAAACAAACTCACAAGCCACTGAGCGGCTTCTTCCGTCTGCGAGTCCCGGTTGTTGCCTAGCAACCGGGGCACTGCGTCTTCCAGGCAACCAGGGTGCTACTCAGCTATTACATCCTTAGTAACCTAGCAATTCAGACGCTCATTGTCAGTGAGTATACATGCAGCTCTGCAGCTGCATGAAGTTGCTAATTGGGTATGCTCACCCAGGCTGGCTTTCCCCATCAGTTACTGTTTCTGTTAAAGGCCAGCCAGCCCAGCTCTCTGTTCCATTTACAGCTTGTGCCTTAAAGTATAAACTTCTCATCCTTGTCTCAAGACTTTGCTAATCCTGTAACTACTCTGCTGAATTTCCTGCCTCTTCATGTCCTGTTCCCTGCCCTGCCTGTACCTATCTCCAGCCTAGTATTTTCATCCTTAATTTTCCACTCCAGTGTACCTGTTCTCAGTCTGCAGGAGATATACCAACTGCACTTTGTCCATCTGTACATTGCCTGCAAGTCCTTCGAACAGTGCTCGAATTCCATTCCACAGTGCCTCACCTACTCTGGCATCCTGACCCAGTTCCAATCTTACTCCAGTTCATGTCTCATGGTCTTTAGTCCCTCATGTGAGTCCCTACTGGTAGATGTTTAAATCTAGGCGACATCCTAAGTACCGATGTACATGTTGTGTACTAAAGGAACAGAGGGGGCTGTCATTTGCAGAAGACCCTTTCTCTGGCTCTAGGGGTCTCACACGAATAGCACTAAAGTTCCAGACACAAACTAAGCACTTTAGCCACAAAAGTGGTAGTTACTTTCGCTGAAGTGTTTGCTTTGCTAAACTGTGCATGCCCTTTTTAATATCTAACATAATGTTGAGTGGGAGAGACCAAGGACAATTCCATCTTGCAAAGGTTTACTTTTCTGTGACTACTGTGTGGCAAGGTTTCCTAGATGTGCTATAAATTGCCACGTGTTTGTGTCACTGCTCTGTCACTTAGTAACCAGCCAGCTCGCTTCAGCCTTTGGTCTAAACTGGAAAAAAACAATAATGTGAGGTAGTCAAAATTGCACAAAAGATGATAATATATTATCAGAGAGCGCAAAATTGACTGGAAATGACTGAAAATTAATGTTATTGAGGTTATTAAAAAAAGCTAAAATGATTTGATTTTAGTTTTTTTGTAATTTTTTTAATTTTTTTGTAAAAAGTACAAAACCACAACCAGTCAAAGCATATTGGCAAAACAGAAAACTGGACGACAAATTAAAACTAGTAAAATGGTCTTGCGCACATTTCTTGTTTTATGGTGTTTCTGTGTGGTTTTTTAATATTAAATGTTTTACATGTTTGTAAGTGTATCCATTGCTTAATGACACATGGTAGAGCATTATCTAACATCTTACCGTAATTTCACCAGCACAGTGAAATTAATCCTTTTTAGTATTTGCTATCTGGAAAGGGTTTTTGCATACCCTAATTTCCCACTTACAGCTATGCAATTACAAAAGCTATAAGAACATTGGGGGTAATTCTGAGTTGATCGCAGAGGCAAGTTTGTTTGCAATTGGGCAAAACCATGTGCACTGCGGGGTGGCAGATGTAACATGTGCAGAGAGAGTTAGATGTGTACGGTTTATTTTGTTTCTGTGCAGGGTAAATACTGGCTGCTTTATTTTTACACTGCAATTTAGATTTCAGTTTGAACACACCACACCCAAATCTAACTATTTCTGCACATGTTATATCTGCCCTCCTGCAGTGCACATGGTTTTGCCCAACTGCTAAAAAATTTCCTGCTGCGATCAACTTGGAATTACCCCCATTGTTGTCAGAGTGTGGTAAGTCAATCTCCACAATTCCTTTTTTGTGGTTCTTGGTAATGGTGAATTTCCCTTTAGGTACATGCGGCATGTGCCTAGGGTTGGCACTTTTGGGGGGGCAGAACTTTGGATGCTTAAGTTGGTCAGCCCAAAAAGTACCAGTATCTGTAAATTAAAACCACTCTACTGTACTATATGCCATTTTACATGGAGTGTAAATGGGTAGTACATGTACATACTGCCCCTGTAAGCAGTATTTATAGATAGATTTATAGATATACATAATTAAAATGTCATATTCAGTGGCTTTTTTATTATTCTATTAAATTGGCTACCATCAAATAAAATAATAAAATTACTGTAGGGAGGCAAGGGGTGGCCATTACTTTTGTGTCCTTTGTTCACCCCTAAATCTGCCGCTGGTTCTTTGAAATATTCCAATAGAAAATAATGAAACCCTATAATTATGTCTCCTATAAGTTGATCATCTATACCATTATCTAAAGGCTAAATTTTTAGTATCGAACCATTATAAGCCTATACAAAGCTCTCGACTTGCCAAGTTTAATTGTCCACTAACACAAGATCCTTTAACATATTAATCAACCAACCAATTACATGTCACAAATCTCTATAAATATCAAGCCAAGGAATATAAAGGTGCTCACATCTATCTGAAATTCACTTACTATTCTGCCAGATTTGTTGCTGCAATCTCCCAGTGACAGAATGTTTTGCTGGTTTCTGTTTAGGGCATTGGAAGTCAAAAGCAGTCCTCAAGGCACCTCGATAGGGTTTAAAGATAGCCATGCTTGTGCATACAGTACATGGTATAATCAAACTGACTGAGGTGCTAATTAAGTCACCTGTACTTTAGCATGGATATCTTTAAAACCTGGACTGTTGGGGTGCCTTGAGGAATGAGTTTGGGAACCACTCATTTATGAAAGGGTGTGGTTCATTAGGTCGACATGAGTTAGGTCAACATACAGTGGGTCGACTGCGTTTTGTTGACATGCATTAGGTCGACATGTTCACTAGGTTGACATGTACTAGGTCGACATGGAAAAAGGTCAACATGAGTTTTTTAACTTTTTTGTGTTGTTTTCTTTGAAAAGTGACGGGGAACCCCAATTAGTACACCATAACCCCTCGCATGGCTTGCTTTGCTCGCCATGCTTCGGGCACGGTGCCTCGCTCCACTACTTCTGTGCCCAGCACAGGTTACTGTTCCCAATTATAGTCCACTTGGATTGTTAAGTATGAGAAAAGTCAAAAAATGAAGACAATTTGTGAAAAACTCATGTCGACCATTTTCCTTGTCGACCTAGTACATGTCGACCTAACAAACCCTGCCAGAACTTCTTCCAGCAATGTGTAGCCCATAGGCTACAATGGGCTACCGCAATCAGGAGGTTGTGTTAGCTGCGATGGTCTTTGCATTCCTGATATTGATACATTGGGCAGGCTGCAGGCGGCAATTGGGTGCAAGCTGCAGGTGGTAATGGAGGGATTGCAGCAGGTATCCTTCCTTCATACATTTGGGGGATACATAGTACTTGCGGCTAGCCCCCCAAAATGGCTGTTTTTGGGGACATAGCCACAAATACTGTTCGGTAAATGGGCTACTTAGAGCCTGGTGCAAAGTTGATGGAAATTGGGTACGTGCATGTGTAAAGATGCATACATTCAACTATATGCAGAGTTGAAGAACCTTATTATGTGGTTATCTGTATGCTTAATTGTATTATTGTCATAATCTTCATCAGTGTAAAAGATAAGTCTCCAAACAAGTTTATCTATACTTATGTTCGGGTCTGCACAGGCCACATTTGCAGCAATACACCCTCAGTAAACATTGCCTATGTACGTTTTTACCACTACATCCCAGTTCTACCTATTACCAGATAGGTTCAGTTATGATTACAGGTAATTTTTAGTGTGCTGAAGGGAAATGTAGGGGTGTGATTTGCAACCCCCCCCCCCTCTGTTTGTCTGTGACCCCTCCCCCTTTCCAGCACCTGATACATAATTATCTCCAGGAATGACCGAGCAACTACCATTGTTTGTCTTCTTGTGTGCGAGAGGCATTGAATGGGAGCATTATTTAGAAGGCATGCTGTTCCTTGTAGTGCCAAGGGGAGATCCTGGGGGTGGCTCCTGGTTAAGTTAGCTCTCTGTCTGGGTGTGTTATAGTAATAGCCTTTATCATGAGGCCTACTGTGACAAATTACATGGCCCTATGTGGGCACTGCTATTATGTAGTGTTTGGACTGCTGACATCGGAGAAGCCTTGAAGTGGCTCAGCAGCTTAAACATGTGTTTGCAAACGTGTAAACTAATTCTCAGAATTTCTATTACCAGGTAGGTTCAGTTATGGTTACAGGTAACTTTTAGTGTGCCGAAGGGAAATGTAGGGGTGGGATTTGCAACCCCCTACCCTCTATGTCTGTTTGTCTGTGACCCCACCCCCTTTCCAGCACCTGATACATAATTATCTCCAGGAATGACCGAGCAACCCCCCCATACATTACCAGGAAAGTCCAGGAAAAGAGCATTTTCTCCCTCATGGAGAGGGTAAGGTAGGCAAGTATGTGTTAGCCTCTTCGAGTTCTATGTATTTCTGGGGGGGTTTTGTTGTTTAAGATACCCATTGGCAAATATGCACCAAAAGTGTGTATGTAAATTAGAGATGTGATATTTGTTCTTTAGAAATCTGAACCCACCTGATCTGATCATAAACAAGTCTCTGTTCAGATCTTCCTGCAGCTCAGAATTTGGATTTTAACTTTGAATATTGGGTTTTTGATTACAAAAAAATACATAATTTTAGCTGTTATTATCCATTTCAAGAAGTCCAAAAGTGAATATTTGGATTGTAAATCTGAATTCCTTACCAAAACACTTAACCACCTAACTGACAATTTTATTTTTCCAAAAACTGCTCAGAAATTGAATTTTTTTTAGGAGTGAATTAGGTGAAGAACATGTATTTAATCTTATCCTAAATGATTTTATTTAAAAAATATATATTATTTATATTTGAAAAAAATAAAAAATAATTTGTTTTTTGAAAATTGGAACTTCAGATAGCACCATCAGGAACATCAAAAACATTGCGACCATCGCAACTTTGATTTTAATAGCCAGGCAGCCAACAGGTACACAGTGGGGGCTTGGGGTGTGTGTGGGGGAATTAACACTTCCCCTGTGGCTGCTATTGTCTGCAACCGCTGGGTGGGTGGTCCTGCCATACTGACTGATCAGTAGTGATCAGTAGCACACCAGACACTGGGGAAGGGTGCAGGGAGGCAGAAGGACCTTCCGGTCACTCTGAGAGCAGCAGCTGCTGATAGTTTCCCTTCCCTGCTGTTTCACACACTGTCTATCTGACTGGTAACATCCAGTGCGACCTGGTCAGATAAAACACTTGCTGGTGTGGTCGCATCTGATGAGACCAAGCCAGGCAAGTGGATAAGGATGGTTTTGCAAAAACCAAAACAGGAACCAAAACACAGTGACGAAATTAGAACCAAAACACAAGACTGCGCACATTTTTGGATCTCTTTAAAAATTGATAAAAAACAATTACATTAATTTAACTTGAATGCTAGTATGCAATATTGCAGCACGGACTACAATCCACACCCTCTCTATACACGTTCCTGTATGAAATGCACCTGAAATCATGATGGATGTGCTTACATGCAATCCAAAGCATGCAAAATCAGTTTTTGAGATCTGAGATCCAAACTTTATTGGAAGACTTGAGCCAGAACTCAGTTCTATTCAGAAACCAAAACTGATCCGAACTGCGACTCTGTTTTACTAGAGACACCAAAGTTTGGGTGTGTTCTGTATGCAACAAAACTGGACTACTCATCTCTACTAAGAACATGTCCATGCCATGCAACTCAACTACATGTGGGTGCATAACCAGATATGCCTGTCAGGAGGCAATCTTTGAGGTGTATCCAAAACCCGTGGTCATTGACCACAGGTAATTGCTTCGACAGGGGCTATCCAATTAGCTCTGATTAGCAGGTTCGAGACGCAGCTTATAGGGGATTTTGTTTCACCTGCCTCAGGCAAGTGAAACCAAATCTCCGAAAGGTACAGGAAAATGGGTCTGTGCCCAACGAAAACACAGATTTAACTGAACCTGTGTATTTTCTTGAGAAAAAGTATTTTTCTTACAGGTGATTCTAATTGGCTAGCCTGTAAAAAAAAATAGGTGAAACATCTGGAAAATAGCAAAAAGTGTCCGTTTTTCACTCCCAATTTTTTTTGTGGGCAACTGGATACCCTTTTTGTTCGGGTGCTGAAGGGCTTGGGCAAGTATAAGCAATAATAATGGTAATTATCAGCAGCAATCTGTAGTCAATACTACTTTGATGTTTGCCTATTGACAACTCCGGTTGACAGCACTTAATTAATTATTGCAGTGGTTATCTTACATGACATTGAGTCTATCTGTTCCCACTACTTTGCTGACATTCTATTTAGCCTGCTGTAGAAAAGAAATGTTATTAGATTTAAATTGTTTAATCACTATTAAGACAATATTCTTTCTTGTATATATGAGCACTATGTAAAAGTAGGGTGATGCAACTTCAGCATTTAATTATGTGATTTTAGCATCTAATTTAGGGTAATGGGACTTTAGTAAGTTACAACTGCTAGTGATGGTAATTCAGAGTTGATCGCAGCAGCAAATTTGTTAGCAGTTGGGTTAAACCATGTGCACTGCAGGTGTGGCAGATATAAAATTTGCAGACAGAGTTAGATTTGGGTGGGTTATTTTGTTTCTGTGCAGAGTAAATACTGGCTGGTTTATTTTTACTAGAGATGAACGGGTTCGGTTCTCAGAGAACCGGACTTTGCCTTCCGAGCACTGTACTGAGTCACACTCGGGTTTTCCGGCCTGACTCGGAAACCCGAATGAGGCAAAACGTCATCATCCCGCTGTCGGATTATCGCAGGATTTGGATTCCATATAAGGAGCCGCGCGTTGCAGCTATTTTCACTCCAGTCTCAGAGAGTGTATTGAGAGGACGTTTCCTCAGTGTTCAGTGTCTGTGGGGGCGGGAAAGTGGAGTGGCGAGTCTTGTGCTGTGTTGTGCTGTCCAGTCCAGTGTAGTCAGTGTATTGTGATGCACCAGTCCAGCCAGTCACAGTGTTGGTGTCCTCTGCTGCTGTATGTCCCCAGTGCTGATGGCTTTCATTTTTGCTGTGTTGTCCTGCATTAGACCAGGGGACGTCTCTTGTGCAACAGTCCAGTGACCAGTCACATTGGTGGTGTCCTCTGCTGCCATATATCCAGTGTAGCTGTATAAGTCCCTTTCAGTGGTGCTGTGTTGTCCTGCATTAGACCAGGGGAAGCATCTTGTGCAGCATCAGTCCAGTGACCAGTCACAGTGGTGGTGTCCTCTGCTGCCATATATCCAGTGTAGCTGTATAAGTCCTTTTCAGTGATGTTGTGCTGCATCAGACCAGTGGTAGAGTCATGTCCATCAGTCATTCCAGTGACGAGGCAGTCACAGTGGTATATGCTGCTGCTATATGTCCACTGCTAGAGTATTATAATAATTATAACAACAACCACAGGTCTCTTACAGTGTTGTTATGTTGCATCAGACCAGTGGTAGTGTCCTGTCCATCAGTCATTCCAGTCATTCCTGTGCTGCATATTGGCTCATATAACTCCAGAAAAATAATGGAGAAAAAAAATTGGAGGATAAAATAGGGAAAGATCAAGAACTACTTCCTCCTAGTGCTGAAGCTGCTGCCACTAGCCATGACATAGACAATGAAATACCATCAATGTCGCCTGCCAAGGCCGATCCCCAATGTGATAGTAGAGGGCATGTATAATCCAAAAAGCCAGAAAAAGAAATTTAAATCACCTGAGGAGAAACGTAAACTTGCCAATATGCCATTTACGACACGGAGTGGCAAGGAACGGCTGAGGCCCTGGCCTATGTTCATGACTAGTGGTTCAGCTTTACATGACGAAGGAAGCCCTCATAACTGAGGCCTTGACACTTATGTTGGTGTCAGACGTGCGTCCAGTATCTGCCATTAGTGCAGTGGGCTTTAGACAATTGATGGAGGTATTGTGTCCCCGGTACCAAATCCCATCTAGATTCAACTTCACTAGGCAGGCGATACAGAGATTTTGCCATTTAATTCCAGTTATTTGGATGTATAAGTACAGTGATTTTGCAGTATAATTCCAGTGACTTTGCAGTATAATTCCAGTGATTTTGCCATTTAATTCCAGTGATTTTGCCATTTAATTCCAGTGATTTGGACGTATAATTCCAGTGATTTGGACGCATAATTACAGTGATTTTTCAGTATAATTACAGTGATTTTGCCATTTAAATCCAGTGATTTGGACGTGTAATTCCAGTGATTTTGCCATTTAATTCCAATGATTTTTCCATTTAATTCCAGTGATTTGGACGTATAATTCCAGTGATTTGGACATATAATTCCAGTGATAATTGTTTGTGTTGCTTGGCTTAGTCATACAGCTACCTCATTGCACCTCTTCGACATCTTTGCATGAGGTGCTGTTTGGGTCCTAGTTTTTGAAAAGTGCAATCCAGTCTGACACTGCCGTATGACTCCAGGGGTACTGCTGTATTAGTCCTGAGGTACTGCCGATGCATGACAACACAGATAATTAATTATACAGCAGCACTGGGCATATGACAGCAGAGGACACCACTGTGAATGGTCACTGGACTGACTGACTGATGCACAGGCCACTAGCACTGGACTGATGAAGGACAACACAGTTAATTATACAGCAGCACTGGGCATATGGCAGCAGATACTGCCGTATAAATCCACCAATTGCAGATTTTTTTAAAAATGACAGGGGCGTGCTGGAGATGCTGTCAATGGACCAAACAATTGCGTCCCACTCTCGACATTCAGCCACAGCATGGCACTACTAGATGGGCAAGGTGATTGTGTCATTTAGCTTAGTCATACAGCAACCTCGGTGCACCTTTTTTTCTTCTTTGCATCATGTGCTGTTTTGGGGACTATTTTTTTAAAGTGCCATCCTGTCTGACACTTCCGTATATGTCCAGTGGTACTGCCATATAATTCCAATGATTTGGACGCATAATTCCAGGGATTTTGCCATTTAATTCCAGTGATCCTGCCGTATAACTACAGCAATCCTGTCGTATAATTGCAGTAATCCTGCCATATAATTACAGTTATCCTGCCATATAAATCCTGTGATCCTGCCTTATAATTACAATGGAACTGGCATATAACTCCAGTCCAGTGATACTGCCGTGTATATATATATATATATATAGGTACAGTGCAGTAGTTGTGCGGCACTCAGGATTGAGAACAGTAATTATCACCAACGGTCTTTCAACGTTTCAATTTTACTGAGAAAATTGTCATCAGGATACATACAGTAATAAAAAAGCTCACCTTATATCCCGTCACCCATGTGAAGTGAAGTGTGCAGCGCTGATCGGCGGGGACCCGCTCGGCTGTTGAGGCGCTGTGTGATGACGTCATCGCGTTTTGCGCGATGCACGTCAGTGACCCATCACCATGGAGACCCAGCATGACGCTCCTGGGATAAACAGCACAGTAATATGACACAGTGTTCTAAGCGTCTCTAATACAAAGCATTGCCATACAATAAAGGCTGTGTGATGGTAATAAGGAGATACAGTATATACATGATGGTAATGACTGGGATGATTAGTGGCTGCATAGTGTGAATGATGCTGCACAGAGATGATTTACACGAACAGCGCCCCCCTGTTATAATGAATGTGATCCATATGTACTAAGACAGATGGTGTTATTGATTGCCCGCATGTGTGCGAATAGGCTTTAGGAGCCTGGTGGTAATGAAAAACAACTATATATATGTGGTTAATAAACACATGCATATATAACAAACATATGAATGTAGATGCATCTATAGGCAATGTGGGGGGGATCCACTGTTGTATGGTGGGTGGTGTTACGTGCTGATTAGTACACTCAATAACTCACTGTGGTGTGTGTGTGTGAATGTCTATGTAGCATGGGAGAAGACAAAGACAGGTAACGGAGAAAGCCATCTAATGTAATAACAGGGGACATATATATACAATGGATTGATGATCCATGTATGGGTATGTTCCCACAATTAATTAGAAGAAACAAGCCAGCGGTAGTGATTCATTGAGTCCCTTGGGTGTTATTACATCTAATTTAAAGATCCAGCGTGATTCACGTTGTAATAACGCCTTATGCCGATCTCCGCCTCTGATACTGGCCGGTATATGATCAATCATGCGATAACGTAGACTCGCCAGGGAGTGTTTGAAGGTCACGAAGTGGCGTGCCACTGGCTGATCACTCTTCCCCTTTGTGAGTGCCTGTCTAATGGCGGACCTGTGGGCAGTCATTCTTTCTTTGAACTTTCTCTTCGTTTTGCCGATGTAGGTCAGGCCGCAAGGGCAAATTATTTGATATATCACAAATGAAGATTCACATGTTAAATGATGTTTAATGGAGATTTTGTAGCCCAGATGTGGATGATGAAAGGTATCCCCAGGGATGAGAAATTGGCACGTTGTGCAGGTGCATCTGAAGCAGCCCCGCTTCGAGGTTGTGAATATAGTTGATCTTTCAATTGTGGTTCTGGTAGAGATGTCTGATTTGACCAGAATATCTCTAAGGCTCTTAGAGCGGCGATAGCAGGGCATAATGTTGGTATCCTGTAGATTCAGTTTATTATCAGTTTGGATGAGATGCCAGTATTTTTTAGTGATTTTGTTCGTATGTTCTGAGGCCAGATTGAAGGTGCTTTTCCAGATAAATTTGGGTACCCCGCTGGTCTTGGGTTTCTTTCGTAGTAGTGACCCTCTGTCCATAGCCAACACTCTCAGTTTTGTCTCCTGTAGTTGTTTGGAGTTGTATCCACGCTCAATGAAGCGATTGATTAAATCATCAATTTGAAAAACTGTTTGATTGATATCTGAGTTGATTCTATGAATCCTGATCATTTGTGAATATGGAAGACCAAGTTTGAGTCCTTTAGGATGACAACTGGCATTGTGTAAGAAGGTATTCCTATCAGTTGCTTTTGTGAACACCGTGGTATTGATGTTTGCATTCACAATGGATATCCTCACATCTAGGAAGTCTATGGTATGTTGATCCATTTATAGACTAATTTTACTGGACTAGAGGAGGTGTTGTGAGCATCCAACAGGTTCTGCAGCATGGTTTGCGGGCCTTTCCATATGATCAGCAGATCGTCTATATATCTCTTGTACAGGATAATGTTGGATGAAATGTTGGCATCAGAGAAGAAGATCTCTTGTTCTACTTCCACCATATATATATTTGCATAGGTGGGGGCCACGGCCGATCCCATGGCACACCCTCTGAGTTGTAAATAAAAGTTGTTATCGAACAGAAAAATTTTTTTTGTTAGTACCAATTCCAAGAGGTGAACCAGAATTTCGCTGTGTGTTGGATCCAGCATTAGCTCATTCAGCAGGACCTTTTTGACAGCCTGTAGACCCTCTGGGTGCGGTATAATGGTGTATAAGCTGGTAACATCCGCTGTCACCAGCCATGCATCCGAAGGTATGGGTCCAATTTCACTCAATTGGTTAAGTAAAGATGTGGTGTCCATCAAGGTATGAGTGTACTGTTGTACAAACGGCTGTAAAATGGAATCCAACAATACTGATGTAGGTTGGAGTAATGCACCTCTGGCCGAGATAATGGGTCGTCCTGGAGGGGGATTGATCCCCTTATGGATCTTAGGGACTTTTTTATGGATCTTTTTTTTTTTTTATTACTGTATGTATCCTGATGACAATTTTCTCAGTAAAATTGAAACGTTGAAAGACCGTTGGTGATAATTACTGTTCTCAATCCTGAGTGCCGCACAACTACTGCACTGTACCTATCCATTGGAAAAGTGAGGGCACCAGGGACTTTTGTACTAGTTATTGGAGTGCCGGACCATCTCCCACATACATTTGCGGAGTTCCCAGACCACGTGTGACTCAGCAGGTCAAGGCAACCAACCCAGTGATTATTTCTGCATAGCTTTGCTTATCTGCATCTGGAAATCTTTGTGGATTATTGTGTGCATACAATAACCATTTTTAAGTGTATTCACGAAACCCTGCACAGCACTCTTGGGAAATATAGCCATGGAGCATTCAGCACAAGGAGACGAAAATCTGTTCAATCCAGCACTGATTCCTTTACAAGAGTATTTCAGCTACTCCGAATCAGACACTGAAGCCATTCTGCATAAAGAACAACTATGGTCTCAAGCCGAAGCTCTAGCCCCGGAAACAATATACAGGGATCTGTTACGCATGAAAAAGAAAGAAATAGATTTTACGTACCATGCGATCACACTGAGCGATTATTATCGCGCTAAAAAGATCCCAAGAGGGTTTAGAGTGAGGAACTGCCCCACCATAGGCAGATTCAATCCGGCATTTTGCCGCAAATGGATTTCTATCCTGAATAAATGTTCGGCTGATCTTATGCTGCTGGTAATTGAGCAGGCAAATCTGGAAGTGGATCACTCCAAACAAAAAATTAGCAAATTTGAATTGAAACATCTCCCCATATTGACCGCGGACGCAGGCAATGATTGGCTGGCAAAATTGGAGAACCAATTAGCCATATACAAGCGAGACCTTATCAAATTTAAAAAAGCCAAATTTGATAAGGTGGACCAGGATTACGAGAACCATCAAGTTTATAGATGGCTCTCTGGCAATGATCCCGGTATAAACCGTAAACCGTTTCACAGACGACGCCGGTATCCACGAACAGGCATGGATACAGAAACGTCAGCGGATGGTCAGAGTACAAATAGTGACCAAGACATACCCTCCCATCGACCTAAGGGAGCTGCCCCTTTAGAAGTAGGCACCCGAGAAGCAAGACCTCGCAGAGCAAAGCAACCCGAAGAGGGGGCCAATATAAACGCAGCCGCAGGTGGAAAGAAACCACCCGCACCAAACAAGCGGAGGTAATTGTCAACTTATCCCACCATGAACTTTCTTCCAGCGAATGCAGACTACTATCAAAAGGTTTATCATTTGTACCAACAGCCCCATTTGATGATCTGGATTGGCAAGTTGCCAAAAATCAACTTCACCGCAAATTGAAATTGAAAGAGCATTTTGCAGAGACACCCTCACAAAGCTCCAGTGATATACCTTTAAAGCTGGCACAATTTAAGCCACCATCAAATTTTGATCCACTATCAAACAACGCCAGTATCAAAACATACATGCGTTTAGTGGACCTCGAGTCACAACATCTTTCAACATCTAACAAGGCATTTAAATACAATCTATCAAAATCTGAATCGGAGGCTCTTTTCAATTTGTCTAACAACAAACAAATAATCATTCGTCCGGCAGATAAGGGCGGCGCAATCGTCCTACAAGACATCTCAGATTACAGGGCGGAAATTTATCACCAATTAGATGAACCAGGAGTATACATAAAGCTAAATGGCAATCCAACGTCAGTATTTTTAAAAGATCTTAAAGAAGCTTTATTGAGGGCATGTGATGCGGGGATCATCACAGAGGAGATCATGAAATTACTACTCCCAGAACATCCAGTGGTTCCCATTCTATATACAGTCCCTAAGATCCATAAGGGGATCAATCCCCCTCCAGGACGACCCATTATCTCGGCCAGAGGTGCATTACTCCAACCTACATCAGTATTGTTGGATTCCATTTTACAGCCGTTTGTACAACAGTACACTCATACCTTGATGGACACAACATCTTTACTTAACCAATTGAGTGAAATTGGACCCATACCTTCGGATGCATGGCTGGTGACAGCGGATGTTACCAGCTTATACACCATTATACCACACCCAGAGGGTCTACAGGCTGTCAAAAAGGTCCTGCTGAATGAGCTAATGCTGGATCCAACACACAGCGAAATTCTGGTTCACCTCTTGGAATTGGTACTAACAAAAAAAAAAATTCTGTTCGATAACAACTTTTATTTACAACTCAGGGGGTGTGCCATGGGATCGGCCGTGGCCCCCACCTATGCAAATATATATATGGTGGAAGTAGAACAAGAGATCTTCTTCTCTGATGCCAACATTTCATCCAACATTATCCTGTACAAGAGATATATAGACGATCTGCTGATCATATGGAAAGGCCCGCAAACCATGCTGCAGAACCTGTTGGATGCTCACAACACCTCCTCTAGTCCAGTAAAATTAGTCTATAAAATGGATCAACATACCATAGACTTCCTAGATGTGAGGATATCCATTGTGAATGCAAACATCAATACCACGGTGTTCACAAAAGCAACTGATAGGAATACCTTCTTACACAATGCCAGTTGTCATCCTAAAGGACTCAAACTTGGTCTTCCATATTCACAAATGATCAGGATTCATAGAATCAACTCGGATATCAATCAAACAGTTTTTCAAATTGATGATTTAATCAATCGCTTCATTGAGCGTGGATACAACTCCAAACAACTACAGGAGACAAAACTGAGAGTGTTGGCTATGGACAGAGGGTCACTACTACGAAAGAAACCCAAGACCAGCGGGGTACCCAAATTTATCTGGAAAAGCACCTTCAATCTGGCCTCAGAACATACGAACAAAATCACTAAAAAATACTGGCATCTCATCCAAACTGATAATAAACTGAATCTACAGGATACCAACATTATGCCCTGCTATCGTCGCTCTAAGAGCCTTAGAGATATTCTGGTCAAATCAGACATCTCTACCAGAACCACAATTGAAAGATCAACTATATTCACAACCTCGAAGCGGGGCTGCTTCAGATGCACCTGCACAACGTGCCAATTTCTCATCCCTGGGGATACCTTTCATCATCCACATCTGGGCTACAAAATCTCCATTAAACATCATTTAACATGTGAATCTTCATTTGTGATATATCAAATAATTTGCCCTTGCGGCCTGACCTACATCGGCAAAACGAAGAGAAAGTTCAAAGAAAGAATGACTGCCCACAGGTCCGCCATTAGACAGGCACTCACAAAGGGGAAGAGTGATCAGCCAGTGGCACGCCACTTCGTGACCTTCAAACACTCCCTGGCGAGTCTACGTTATCGCATGATTGATCATATACCGGCCAGTATCAGAGGCGGAGATCGGCATAAGGCGTTATTACAACGTGAATCACGCTGGATCTTTAAATTAGATGTAATAACACCCAAGGGACTCAATGAATCACTACCGCTGGCTTGTTTCTTCTAATTAATTGTGGGAACATACCCATACATGGATCATCAATCCATTGTATATATATGTCCCCTGTTATTACATTAGATGGCTTTCTCCGTTACCTGTCTTTGTCTTCTCCCATGCTACATAGACATTCACACACACACACCACAGTGAGTTATTGAGTGTACTAATCAGCACGTAACACCACCCACCATACAACAGTGGATCCCCCCCACATTGCCTATAGATGCATCTACATTCATAAGTTTATTATATATGCATGTGTTTATTAACCACATATATATAGTTGTTTTTCATTACCACCAGGCTCCTAGAGCCTATTCGCACACATGCGGGCAATCAATAACACCATCTGTCTTAGTACATATGGATCACATTCATTATAACAGGGGGGCGCTGTTCGTGTAAATCATCTCTGTGCAGCATCATTCACACTATGCAGCCGCTAATCATCCCAGTCATTACCATCATGTATATACTGTATCTCCTTATTACCATCACACAGCCTTTATTGTATGGCAATGCTTTGTATTAGAGACGCTTAGAACACTGTGTCATATTACTGTGCTGTTTATCCCAGGAGCGTCATGCTGGGTCTCCATGGTGATGGGTCACTGACGTGCATCGCGCAAAACGCGATGACGTCATCACACAGCGCCTCAACAGCCGAGCGGGTCCCCGCCGATCAGCGCTGCACACTTCACTTCACATGGGTGACGGGATATAAGGTGAGCTTTTTTATTACTGTATGTATCCTGATGACAATTTTCTCAGTAAAATTGAAACGTTGAAAGACCGTTGGTGATAATTACTGTTCTCAATCCTGAGTGCCGCACAACTACTGCACTGTACCTATCCATTGGAAAAGTGAGGGCACCAGGGACTTTTGTACTAGTTATTGGAGTGCCGGACCATCTCCCACATATATATATATATATACCCTGTTGCAAAGCCGATCACTGAGGCCATAACAACTATGCTGGTGTTAGACGTGCGTCCGGTATCCATCATTAGTGCAGTTGGACTACAGTGCCAACCCTTGATGGGCCAGGTGTTTGTGCCGCACACTTGTGTCGCTTAGCTAAGTCATACAGCTACCTCATTGCCCTCTTTTACTTCTTGGCATGATGTGCTGTTTGGGGACTATTTTTTTAAAGTGCCATCCTGTCTGACACTTCCGTATATGTCCAGTGGTACGGCCATATAATTCCAGTGATTTGGACGTATAATTCCAGTGATTTTGCCATTTAATTCCAGTGATTATGGCCCTCATTCCGAGTTGATCGCTAAGAGTCATCGCAACGCAAATGTACGAAATGTAAGTATCTGCGCATGCGCAAATGCGTGTTTACGCATGCGCGAGTACATACGTACGACAACTGTGCAAAATTACTCTGAAAAAAAAAAGCCGTAACTGGCAAACGAAAACGAGGAGTGGCGTGGGCGTGGCGGAGGCGAGACTTCGCAATGCTCCGACATGGGCGTGAAAGTGGGCGTACAGTGTGGGAGTATGCAACTCGCAATGGGCGTGTTTTTCGCAAATAAACATTGTCACTGTTAAAACTAACATAGGAAACCGTAGCAACATTCACGCAGCAGCCGAGTAGGTCTGCAGTTACTCTACATTTGCGAAGTACTGGTACAAGTGTGTATGCAGTAATTAGCAGTTAATTGGAGAGCACATTCATCTGATGTCCAATTACTTGTTAATTAATGAGCAGATGAAAGTTACCAACCAGCAATTGTCTGAACACACATTACATGTTTATTCTACTCACATATAAATCTCACACACTGTCAAATAAGGGTGTTATTTTGGTTTAAGTTGGTGTGTAAGCATTTTTTAAACATGTTTTAATGTGTGTTAGACTACCAAATACAAACCAGTGAAATTATTTGTGAAAGTTTTTGAAATCTGCAACATTTTTGTAAAATAAACCAACACTCACATAATGCAGCATACACTATTATTTAGTCTTAAAAGTCACAATAATATTTGTTTATAATATCTGTCAATGTTTTACATGATGTCCTGTTGACCATAGATATTTCTAAAAAGTGTCGTGTCTGTTTACTTAATATGGACATTAAAGTGTGGTGCAAAGCATACCTGTTTTTTGTGGATTTTTATATTTTTAAGGAGAAATTGCAGATTGGTCTACAAGTGTCTATATGCTGACCTAATCTTTCTGGAACTAAGATTTACCTAATGCATTACCTTGAAGAAACTGGACAAATTTTAAATATATTTTTTTTATTACTGTAATAATATTTCACAACATTTAAACAACATGTCTCCACGTGAGTCTCACAGGCAGAGATGGACCAAGCAGCAAGCAGATGGCACTGACAATAATTATATAGCAGAACTCAGTACTCTGCAAAATTCTGCTTCTGTCAAAAGTATATTTTTTAAGCATAAATAAAACATATTACACACCCTGCCACACACAAATTTTAGACCAAATGAGAAAGAATTAGGATCCACCACACAAACACAACAATACATAGCACACTAGTAAGAGGAAGATGGCTCTGGTGTTTATACAAATAAACTCACAGGCTACAATACCTCCAAACAGAAAGAATACATTTCACTAAGAGGGAGTTATCCATTCTGGCCACACAAGCCAACTCCAAAATAACATAGAGGCAACATCAAAAACATGGGTGCTGCCCATCTGGAGAGACATCATTTTCTTCTTTTTCTCCCCGCCTGAGCCTGTTCTTCTTTGGAAGGTCTGCGGAGCGACCTTCATTGGGCCTGCCCAGTGGGCTGTTCTTCCTGGGCAGGGGCAGGGGAGGGAGCCGATGTGGTTGGCTCTCTGCCACTGTGGGCAAGGGAGACAGCGATGGCCTGGAGCCCTTGCAAGATGTTATTTGCAAGGCTTTGGAATGAGGAGGCAAGTTTTTCTTGGCCCTGCCTGATCTCTGCCAGACCTTGGCAGAGTTGAGCAACACCTTGCTCAACACAGGTTCGGTGCTCAGTGAGCCGGACAGTTATCTGGCTTACCTCCCGGATGACCCCGTCTTGAAACCTATTTAGGCTCTCACCATACCTAGCGATTTCAAGCAGGATCTCCGGGATAGCAGAGGGTTGGGTGGGGGGGCCAGTAGGAACCTGCAGAGGTGGGATTTGTTGGCCCACACTGCCAGACCCACTAGGTCCCTCCACCTCAGCCTCAACCACATAACCGTCCTGTGACTCAAACTGATCACCCCCCTGTGCTGTGTTTTGTGGCAAGCAAATAGAAGAATGTGTGGGGAAAAAGTTGGATACAAAATTAGTTTATTATTATAAATACAGTTCAAATTACAGACAAATAAATGTGTAAACTTACCTTCCAAGTCATGTCCCGTCAGAATCTCAGGCAGGTCCGTGTCCATATGAGACACCCCTTGGCCCTCCTCATAACTGACACAGGCCATCGCCATCTCCTCCAAGTCAGTAAACTCCACAGCGACAGGTGGTCCACCCCCTGTAGCCCTTGAGGCATTCCACTCCGCAGCCCTCTTTGCCTTCAGGCGGGATTTGAAGTCGGCCCACCTACATATGTATTGTGAAAGAGGGACAAAGTTGAGTATTATGATTGGTCTAAGTAAATATATAGCACACATGTTCTGCTTGTGTTTGCTAGACATAACATCACATGTAACTACATTTTTTAGTCAACTTAGCACAGAAAAAGGACTGTCAAGATGCACTTACCGTCGTCTCACTTCCTGCGATGTTCTGACGACAGAGCCAACTTCATTCACAGATTTTGTGATGTCTCTCCAGATGCGATCTTTTGAAGCAGCCCCCATGTTTTTTGGGCCTCTATGGATTTTGGACATGGCCTGCGTGACGAAGACACGCAACTCCCTCTTAGTGAATGCAGGCTGTCTTTTCTTCCATCTGGAGGTAGCCTGTGAGGTTTCTTCTTGTTGGTCATCACCATCTTCCTCCTCACTAGCAGCTTCTGTCTGTTGTGTTTGTGTGGCTAAAGCCAATTCTCCCTCAGTTTGGTCACTTTGTGTGTGTGGCAGGGTATCCCCACTCAATTGTTGTGGTTCAGAAGCAGACATTTGCAGAGTACTAGGTCCTGCCTCTTCAACATCCGCAGAGGCGTATTCCAACATGCGCCTTTGGCAATCTAGGCGTTTTTTCTGCAATGCCATCTGCTGCTCTGCAATGCGGTCCATCTCTGCTGCGATTTGCTCACGAGAAGCCATGTTTGTGATGACGTGTGTACGCCGAGGTGTGTGCTTATATACCTACGTGCGTAGCGTTAATTCACACAGGTGTACACTGTTAATCTGGTTAATGATTGCACTGCTTATTTAAGGGCCTACTTTGCACGCTGTGAGTGTAGGTAGTTTGGAGTTTCTTTCACTTGAGTTTGTTGGCTTGTGCGTGAAGGTGCTATAGGAATTTTCAGAGTGAGTAATTGTCAAGCATACATTTGTCCTTTCGTTTGCGTTTAGAATATAGTCAGTGTAGCATTTTGTCTGCGAATTTTCGTTTGTGAGTATTCTGGAATTCGTCTTGTTGTTCATTTTTTGATTTAAAAGTGTTTATTTTATGTTGATTGTTTGTTATTATTTTTTGCACATATATATTTTGCTAGTCCATTTTTGCAAATAAACCTGTGCTTCATTGCTTTTACTGACATTTTTGTTCTCTTGTAGGAGAATTGTTTTGGGTGACGTAACCCTAGTCTATTTTGTTTATTTTGTGTGCTATATAACACAAATAGTTCCTTTCTTTATTTTGGATCAGGTAAGTTCCCTTGGCCTGTGTTGGTGCCTGTTTGTTTTATTGGTCTGTATGTTGTTTTTGACTGTCATATTTGCTCTCTTGTAGGAGAATTGTTTTGGGTGACGTAACCCTAGTCTATTTTGTTTATTTTGTGTGCTATATAACACAAATAGTTCCTTTCTTTATTTTGGATCAGGTAAGTTCCCTTGGCCTGTGTTGGTGCCTGTTTGTTTTATTGGTCTGTATGTTGTTTTTGACTGTCATATTTGCTCTCTTGTAGGAGAATTGTTTTGGGTGACGTAACCCTAGTCTATTTTGTTTATTTTGTGTGCTATATAACACAAATAGTTCCTTTCTTTATTTTGGATCAGGTAAGTTCCCTGGGCCTGTGTTGGTGCCTGTTTGTGTTTGTTCAAAGTGTTTTGATTATGTTTGTTTTCCATCTTGATAATAAATGTTATGTTTTTTACCTGGATTGATCAGCAAAGTAGTGTTGTTCTTGGCTGGACTAGCTACTAAAGGGCTAACTTTTTGTTTGTTTTATTTAAATGTTTTTAACCAATTATTCATAATTTTGTAGTAGGTGTTTGTGATGTGTTTGATGTTCTGTTTTTTTAAATAATAGTATTTTTAACAATTACAATTTAACATATGTAGCTTTCATTATAAAAATAATGTTGTTTTTCTTTTTTGTGATAATATTCTTTTTGGTCCTGAATTGAACCCAGAAAAAATGTCTTACGCTCCTGCAGTAAGTTGACACCCCCTTTTTTTACAAATTTTTTGTTTGCATATTTTTTGGACTTTGTTTTTGTCTTATTCAACATTTTTTTTTTTTTAATAAAAGTGTGTGATGTCTATATTTATCGCAGCAGAAGCCCTACCTCCCCAACCCACGCCAGCACTCCCACCCCAACCGCCAGCCCCACAACCACAACCGGCTCCTCATCAACCAAGGCAACGGAGGCGTGCTAGGCCACCAATTTTCCGACCCCGTGTCCTACTTTTTGGGATGCCAGATGATGTGGTTGTACGTAGATACAGGCTGCCACCACATCTAATCCTAGACACTCTCTCCATAATAGAGAGTGATCTGGAGTCTGAAATTCGGTATCCTACAGCAATACCACCATTGACACAATTCCTTGCTGTGTTACATTTTTTGGCAACAGGGTCTTACCAGCATGTGGTTGGAGACCTGGTTGGCATGTCGCAGGGCCAGTTCAGTAAGGTCCTGCGGCGTGTCTGCCAGGCTTTCCTCAAGCGTGTGAAGCAATTTATTGCTATGCCTTTGGATGTTGGTGCCCTAGATGTGGTGAAGCGGCAATTTGCGGAAGGTGGTAGTCGCTTCCCACATGTTATTGGGGTTGTGGATGGCACACATGTAGCTATTCAGCCACCAAAACATAATGAAGAAATTTATAGAAACAGGAAACTGTTTCATTCTCTGAATGTAATGGTTGTTTGTGGGCCATCCCTCCAGATCCTTTCCCTGAACGCAAAGTTTACTGGAAGTTCCCATGATGCGTATGTCATTAGACAATCAGGGATATGGCACAGATTAAGATCAAGTCAACGAGCAGACATGTGGTTATTGGGTGAGTTGTTGCACATATTTCTTTCAAAATGTTTTATATTTTTCAAAATTTACTATTTCTAATTTTGGTTTTTCCTCAAACAGGAGACCGTGGATATCCTTGCACCCCCTGGCTCATGACTCCTTACCGTAATCCCAGGCCAGGACCACAGACGGCATTTAACTCCGCGCTTACTGCCACTAGGCAGCTGGTGGAGCGCACAATTGGGGTCCTTAAAGGGCGGTTTCGTGTGCTCCACCGCACTGGTGGCGACATCATGTATTCGCCGGAGATGGCAAGTAAACTAGTGGTTCTGTGCGCAATACTACACAATATCGCGGTAAGGAGTAGCGTAGAGCTTCCTCAGACAGAGGAATTGCCTGATGAGGAGCCAGGGGTTGTTCGACACTTCGGTGGGGGGAGTGTTACACGGAGGGGGAGCCAAGTCAGGGCAAGCATTGTTGCTGAATATTTCAGGTATAGTGTTTTTATATTATCTTTTTTATCCAAATTAAAATCACAGTATGCTTATGTATTATTTGTAATGTTGACATTTTGTTTGATATTGTAAGGTCATTGTGTAATGCTTTTGGTGTGTTGGAATGTGTAATATTTTTTATACTAAAAATCCGTTAACACGTTAAGCTTTCAATTTTAGATTTGAAATGTAAAAAATGTGATGATGCTAAATAGTGTCCTTATTTGTTTTATATCCTAAAATCCTGATTATTTAAACAAACACACAAACAAATGAAATTGAATGTTGCCCACTTTGTGACTGTCCAGCTGAATGATCACACAAACTGTGGTGAGTACACAGATATTTGTAGGAATTTTTTCAAAACTGTGTGTCTCTGTGTCTGTTTGTGTTTTTTTTTTTTTGCTAAAAATTTTGCTAATGCGAATGCGTATTTCCGCTCGTGCGAAATAACACTCTGCTCTTCACATCATTGCAAAGATCAATAAAGTTATTAGAAATGACAACATAGATTTTTGACCAATCACATGCTAACAGACACTATAAATATATGCCCAAATAAGGAAAACGCCATTGCCATGATGCGTGCTGCACCTTTCACCAGGCGGGAGCTCCGCGTCCTGGTTGCGGTGATGGACCGCCGCGTAGGCCGCGTTGGGCGCATCATCCCAAATCGGGTTAAGCGCGAGGCCTACGCGGAGGTCCGCCGCCTGCTGCGGACTCGCGTCCGCAGCAGGCGGACAATCATCCAACTAGAGAGGAGATGGAGTGATCTCCGCAGGAGGACGCCAGAGCTGTTGGCGGAGATCCGCCAGCAAATACGGGCTATGCATGCACGCAGTAAGTTACATTACATAAGATTCTTAGCAAAAATTTAAGAAATTTACACTAAGTGGTAGGCTAATTGCAACGCTGATTGTCCATTTTTATAACATAGGACAGTGTGTGTGGTTAGGGCAAACAGTACTGACTGTAGCAAAGTGTCACCAAACAAGTGCATGTTTTCCAGAATTAATAACCAGGCAGGAAACTGTACCCAAATACTTGATCAGTGCTGTCTATATAATAAGGTGCCTTGAATAGTTATCTGGTGATGTTGCCTAGACCAATCAATATGACTCAATGGAATAGATTAAGGAATGAGCTTCAAAGTAAAAGTTTTGACTCATTTTGTTTGCTGTGGGCAACATGATGAGGTTTTTAAAATGTGTATTTTTAAGAAAAACAAACCACAGTCTTTTACATGGAACAGAACAGTGATTTTTCAAATTGTTTAGTATGTAATTTAACATGCAAAATAAATTTTTCCAAAAATATCATTATAGGACGAGAACAACGGCAGACCTCTCAGCCCCCTTCCCCTTCCCAGTCCCCCTCCCCTTCTCACTCCCCCTCCCCTTCGCAGTCCTCCTCAGCTTCCCAGTCCCCCTCAGCTACCCAGTCCCCCTCAGCTTCCCAGTCCCCCTCAGCTTCCCAGTCCCCCTCAGCTTCCCAGTCCCCCTCAGCTTCCCAGGCCCACTCCACTTTCCACTCCCCTTCTCACACCACCTCTCTATCTCTTTCTGTGACCCCTTCTCCTCCTTCCCATACCCCTTCTCCTTCAACTTCAAACTCACCTTCTCAGCCCCCCTCACACTCTATTGGCTTAACTTTCTCTCCGCCCCCCTCGCCCTCTCAATCAGACCCACCCTCTGAAATTACATCCCCAATCCAGCCTCCTTCCCCCATCCAGCCTCCTTCCCCCATCCCTCCTCCTTCCCCAATCCCTCCTCCTTCCCCCATCCAGCCGCCTTCCCCCATCCAGCCGCATTCCCCACCCAGTGAGTGGGCAGAAGAAGCCCCTGCTGAATTAACTGTCAACCATCATGTTGCAGAGGAAAGTAAGTGTTTTAACATGTTCTCCAAAAATGATTACCTACTTACACTTACAATGCCAAAACATGCAGTGTTGTACTGTTGGAATTCTTGTACCAAGGACAAATATTTGTGTTATTCTTCATGGTCTACATGTTGTATTTACATTTTTGTGAGTGTCATTATATGTACAGTGTTTATGTGTGCAATGTTTTGTGTGTCCACTCTAGGTCGACACTCATTAGGTCGACAGGGTTGCCAGGACAACAGGGTTTATATGTGTTAGGTTTTCAGGGAAACAGTTAGACCTGAGTGGAGTTTAGTATGTTGTTGGTCTTTTACACTTGTGCCTGTGTAGTCTTAATATTTGCACTTACAAATCACATGCTTCACTTTGTTATGCAGCCTAATGACACACTGATTTGTGGTGTGAAAGTTACACTCACAAAATGATTATTGGCTAAAGTCAAACCTGTTTGACCTTATTTAGTAAGGTCAGCTTTCAGGGAGTGTGGGCATGCTAGGATCTGTTGTCCTTCTGAAGATGTTTATATGCAGTGTGATGATGCAGGACCAAACCCATAAAAAAAAACAAAAATACACTCCAGATGTAAATGAATGCCAACATGGTGTAACATTGACGAAGATGGTAGTTATCTTTAACATGGGATGTCGCCCATAGCAACCAATAAGATTATACTTTACAATTGGGGAACCACTTCTACAAGATAATATTCTTATTTTTGCTTGTTTGCTATGGGCAACGCTCCATCTTAAATATAACTCACATAGTAGTAAATGTACCCCATGGTCTCGTAAACGGTAAAAATTTAATAAAAAACCCTGAGCAGGCTTGTGTGTTTTTCTGCTAATGATTGTACCATAAAACAGCCATGATGTAGTAACTTTGCCATTAAGCAGGCCTGTCCAAACTGCGGATCTCCAACTGTTGAGAAACTACACATCCCAGCATGCCCTGACACAGCTTTGGCTTTCCCTGGCCCCAAAACTGAGTCAAGGCATGCTGGTATATGTAGTTTCACACCAGCTTGAGGGATGCAGTTTGGACATGCCTGCATTAAAGTGTGCTTTGTGCCTTGCTTGTATAATAAGTAATGTGAGTAAGTTATTAATGTTTATGTTATCTCTTAATTTCAGATGTTGCCGTTGGAGATCCCACATCTTTTGCGGCCATTATTGGCAACATGAGGATACATCTCCAGGCCTTGCTGGGTCTTGTTGACCAAATGCAAACGTTGTTTTAATTTTTGTTTAAAAAAAAAATAAAATATGTTTATATTATAAAAAAACAAAAAAATAAAAAATAAAAATGTTTTTTTTATCAAGTTAAGCAGGTGTTTATTATTTATTAATGCAATGAAGGAACAGCAGAATGACGAACAGACATTTATTACCTTAAACATTTCATACATCTAACGTAAGTTTGTTTAAAATGTAAAAAATACATATGTTGTTATTGTCTAAATAAACATGCAAACACCTTCATTCACATACTAAAACTCTACTTAAAAAATAAAAATAAAAACATTAGACCAAGCACATTGCAAACATCTATATTTATATTAAAATTCAAAAAAAATTTAGGTACAATTATGGCTACAAAGTGTTCTTCAGGTATTTTAAAAAGACTTAATTGATCATGAACATTACAATTCATTTCACTAATTGGATTTGTAATTGAGGAGGGCTTGTGGACTTTTAATTGGAAGGTGTTATTCCACTTAATAGTAAAAAAAAACCATTGTGGTGCGTTTGCCCGCAAAAGTGAGCACTTTTAATGATAAATGTGTAAATATACTACAACTTAGTATTTTTACGATGAAGTTTGTGTTAATGCGATGGTTTCGCATTGCTGCGATGTTTTCGCATTGCTGCGATGTCATTTGGCGTACGCCCACTTTGTGTAATACTGCGTACGAAAGAGCAAAAATACGTTGGGGGCGGATGTTCTCAAATTTACTACACTAACGCAACTTTGCAAATATGTTGTGCGAACGAAAAACTGAGCGATCAACTCGGAATGAGGGCCTATATTTTTCCATTTAATTTTAGTGATTTGGACATATAATTCCAGTGGGAATTGTTTGTGTCGCTTTGCTTAGTCATACAGCTACCTCATTGCACCTCTTCTACATCTTTATATGAGGTGCTGTTTGGGGCCTAGTTTTTGAAAAGTGCCATCCTGTCTGACACTGCAGTGCCACTCCTAGATGGGCCAGGTGTTTGTGCCGCACACTTGTGTTGCTTAGCTTGGTCATACAGCTACCTCGGTGCAACTTTTAGGCCTAAAAACAATATTGTGAGGTGTGAGGTGTTCAGAATAGACTGGAAATGAGTGTAAATGAATGTTATTGAGGTCAATAATACCGTAGAAGCAAAGTTACCCCCAAATTCTGTGATTTTAGCTGTTTCTTTGTTTTTTTTTTTTAATCATCCAGATCCAAAACCAAAACCAAAATACGAAGGGGTGGTTTTGCCAAAATCAAGCCAAAACCGAAACACGAAAGTGGAATTAGAACCAAAACCAAAACACAAAACACGAAAAGTGTCAGCTGCACATCTCTAATTTAATTGTATACTTCTCCTTAAAGCATGAGTTCTACAGTAAGTAAATATATAGAATATTGGCTTCAGTAAAACTGAAGTTGGACTTTTTTTTTTCAAGGCACAATGCATGCTGTCCTTTGTGGTATGGAATTTTAAAACTAGTTTTGACTTTTATTACACTGTATATTTTAAAATATTTTAAATATTTAAATTGGCTTTTGTAGTAAAGAAACAATTACTTGTTTCCTTGGTTATAGTACCAGAACGTTTGAAGCTAAAAATTACACACTAGATAACAAGGCTCTAAAAAGATGCTAATAAATAAGACAGAAATGTGAGTGGGGATTAACAAATATTTTACATATACCCTGTTATTAAAGAGCTTTCCATTTAAGAATACTTTTATATTTCTGCACAGTTTAAGCCTTGTGAAGTAATTACTTGTTTTCCTACTGAAATTTTAATTTATCAAATACTTTTTTTATTTCAAAAAATAAAAACTAGTACACGTTAAAGATACAGTTGTTTAGTCAGGTCCTATCCAATCATTAATTCATGATGCAAACATACTATAGACTGATCAGTAACTTAGGTCTATATCCCCAAATCACATAAAGTATTAGCGTATTTGTGATGGAATTTGCTTATTTTTCCAGGGGTCACAAATGACTTGGGGTTTCACATATCATCTAACTTTATTATTCACTACTAATATGCTACTTGGTCAAACCAACCACTCACTGATTGTGTCAACAGAGTACCTATGTAGAAACCCTAGTTGTATGTGACTGCTTGCTTCTGTGTGCTGAATGTAACTGCTGCAGGAACTTCTTTGAGGTTTTCAGTATTTGTCCCAGGTGTCTGGTGGGGGAGTGTGTAGTGGAGGTAGAGTGTTTATTATATGTACTTGGATGGGGGAGTGTAACGTCTAAAGCACTAGGAGGTAAGGTTGGGAGTGTATTTCCCTGTGGACCAGGGACATGCGGTGAGGTAAATTTTTGAGGTACTGACTGGCACCAAAGCCAGATTTACACACAATATATGAGCCAAAGGGTACATGTGGGCATTATGCAAAGATGCAGTAGTATAAACTCCTGGAAATTTGTTGGGTTTTGATCAGAGATGTGCGGAAAAGATAAGCAGGTGAGGCACTGCCTCACCTGCCATAGACTTTTTAGAGATTTGACTATAAAAATGATTAGAATAATACCAATAAGATATTTTTAACATATGCTTTGTATCTTTCATATACTTTATACAGTCAAAACTCTGGCACAAACATTAGTATGACAGGAAAGGCTCTGCCTCCCTTGCCTTACCCCACTGCACGTCACTGCTGTGGACAATAAGGGGATAGTGTGGGTAGTGCATTTCCCCAGGGCTGGGGGGTTAGGGTGGGTTGGAGGGATGAAGGGTAAATGTACAGTATGTCTCTGAGTTCAGTGGGCTAAGGCATGCAGTTTATGTTCCTAAGGCAATTGAAGGTGGGGTAGATGTACAGAATGTGTTCCTGTGTTTAGGGGGCACTGAGTCTAGGGGGCCAAGACATAGGGTTGGGAGTGTATGACCCTGTGGATGTTAGGGGGGAAGTGTGGGTAGTATAGGTCCCTGGGGTTAGGAGGTAGGGTGGGCTGGGGGATACAGCAGGCAGTGTGGGCCCCTGGGGCCTGTGGGCTAGGGCATGCAAGTGTAGTATGGGTGGTGGTATAGTGTATTATTGTATGACCCTGGATTGAGGAGGCACAGTCTCTAGGGCACTGGATGGAATGGTGGGTAATGTATGTTCCTTGGATGGGGGTGCTGTAGGGAGGTTTTTTACAATATAACACAGGGAAGCACAATAAGCAGTCAAAACTGTGTCTCCACTCACACAGTGGCTTTCAATGTAAGTGTGGCTGAAGGGCAAGTGCTAATATAAAAGGAGCAGCAGCACCAGCACTACGACACTGCTCCTCGCTAATGGTACCCAACTTGCAAGAATAGCGTAATATATATATATATATATATATATAGAGAGAGAGAGCATATTATATATATAGCGTATTGTATATATAGCATATTATATATATATATATATATATATATATATATACATAAATAGTATTTGTATTCAGCACTCATGAAATAAACATTGCAGTCAGCTTGCCCGATGCCCTCTAAATCAACTTTACAGGTTGAAGATATAAGCACAATGAAGCGGCACTCCAGGACTTAATTCAAATAAACGGGTCCAGTCTCCCGATTTTGATGTGCAATGTTTCGGTTTTAATCACAAACCTTCGTCAGGCATATGCCTGATGAAGGTTTGTGATTATAACCAAAACGTTGCACATCAAAATCGGGAGACTGGACCCGTTTATTTGAATTAAGTCCTGGAGTGCCGCTTCATTGTGCTTATATATATATATATATATATATATATTAGAGATGAGCGGGTTCAGATCTCAGAGATCCAAAACACCCCCACCCTCCCCCCAAACTTCACTATTCGAGCAGGGAACCAAGTCCGGCTCGGGACTTCCCACCAGACTTGGATCTCAGAATGAGGCAAAACGTCATCATCCCACTGTCAGATTCTCGCGGATTTTGATTCCATATAAAAAGCCACACCTTGCAGCTATTTTTACCCCAGACTTGGAGCGTGAGGGAGGCAGACCTCTGTCTCTCTGTGGGTGGTGACCTTAGCAGGTGCTGTCCTGTGTGTGCTCTTTGGGGGTGCTTTCCTGTTTTCTGTTAGGGGTGCTGTCCTGTCACTGTGCTGTTAGGGGTGCTACAGCTGTACATGGGTGTTGCTGTCCTGTCACTGTGCTGTTAGGGGCACTGTCTTGTATGCTGTAAACATACAGAGGTGCTGTCTAAACACAGGGGAGCTGGTTCTGTTCTTTATGCTGTAAAAAATACAGAGGTGTTGTAAAGGTACACTGGCCCTGTTTGTGTGCTGTAAAATTACAGGGGTGCTGTGAAAATAAATGTACACTGGCCCTATCTTGTATGCTGTAAAATAGAGAGGTGCTGTGAAAATAAAGGCACATTGGCCCTGTCTTGTTTGCTGTAAAATGTAGGGGTGCTGTGAAAATACACATGTGCTTGCCCTGATCTTTATGCTGTAAAATTACAGGGGTGTTGTTAAAATACAGGGGTGCTGTCCCTGTCCTGTATGCTGTAAAAATACAGGGGTGCTGTGAAAATTAATGGACACTGGCCCTGTCTTGTATTCTGTAAAAATACAGGGGTGCTGTGAAAATAAATGTACACTGGCCCTGTCTTGTATTCTGTAATAATACTGGGGTGCTGTGAAAATAAATGTACACTGGCCCTGTCATAAATGCTCTAAAAATACTGGGGTGCTGTAATAAAAAAGGGTTGCTGTCCTGTGAAAAAATTGGAGGAAAAAATGGTGAAAGATCAGGAGCCACTTCCAGTTCCTAATACTAGTGTTGAAGCTGCTACTGCCATTCATGATGCAATTCCATCAATATTGTCTGCTAAGGCTGATGCCTAATGTCATATAGGGCATATAAAATCCAAGAAGCAAAAATTAATAACCATTAAAAAAAAGAAATTATCTGATGAGAAATGTAAAATTGGCAATTTGTCATTCACAAAATGAAGTGACAAGGAAAGGCTAAGGCCTTGGCCTTTGTTCGTGACTGGTTGTACAGCTTCTCATGAAGATGGAAGCACTCTACCCTCTTGAAAAATGAAAAAAATAAAGTTAGTTAAGGCAGAGGAAAAAACAACTATACATTCAGAGATATCGCAAATCCCCAAGAAGAGTCCACATGTGTCCGTGGTTGTGATGTCTAGGCCTGACCTTTCCAAGGCTGTATTTGAAGATGAGGCTCCTACCCCCATTTGCACACCCTCTGCAAGTGCTGAGAGGAGCACCGCCAGTCCAGTTGCTGACATTGAGATTGAGGATGTCACTGTAGAAGTACAACAGGATGAGGAGGATATTGGGGAAGCTGGTGCTGAGGAGGAAGTTGATGATGAGGATTCTGATGGTGATGTGGTTTGTTTGAATAAGGCACCAGTGGAGACAGTTTTTCTCCATGGGATGAAAAAGCCCATTGTCATGCCTGGGCAAAATACCAAAAAATCCAGCTCTTCGGTGTGGAATTATTTCTCGGTGAGGATGAGGATGTAAACACTAAAGGGGGTGAGGAATTGGAGGATGAGGATTAGGATGACATCTTGCCTCTGTAGAGCCAGTTTGTGCAAGGAGATATTAATTGCTTCTTTTTTGGTGGGGGCCCAAACAAAGCAATCATTTCAGCCACAGTAATGTGGCAGACCTTGTCGCTGAAATGACTGGTTTGTTAAAGTGTGCATGTTCTGTTTATACAACAAAAAGGGTGGGTGGGAGGGCCCAAGGACTATTCCATCTTGCACATCTTTTCTTTGTATGCCACATCATTCCAAGGGTGCTGCCTATATGGGGTGCTGGACTTCTGCCCTATCATTCCAATGGTCTTCCCCACTGCTGTTAAATTTCAGGGGTGCTGTTGCCTGTCTGCTGTGCTGTGCAATTCTCCAGGGGTGCTGCCTATGCTGTATAAGTCCAGGATGCTGCCTATCTGCTTTATAAGTCCATGTGTGCTGCCTGTCTGCTGTATAAATCCAGAAGCGCTGCTGTATAATTCCAGGGGTGCTGCTGTACATGATCATAGCTTTAAGTAAAAGCCTAGAGCAGAATATGAAACAAGGTTCAATGTCACAACCAGATTTATGAAAACAAATAGCTGCAAAGGTGGAAATGGAAATTGCAATTTTGACGAAGTGTTTTTTAATAAAATGGGGAGAGACCACATTTGTGGCGAAAGTCAGACTCAGGAGAGACAGAATCATAATCCAGTGGAACTTTACATAGCAACATCTACTTCATTTTCTCTGGCAACTTCTGGAGAAAACTCGATTTTCCAAACACACCTGTGTCTGTATGTCTGCCATATAATTCCAGGGGTGCCCTGTCTGAACCCGCTTATCTCTAGAAGATATATCTTCTAGTGTGCACTGTGTTCCCAGCATTAGAGAGAGGTTCTTCTCAATTATTTCATGTTAGGGACTCAAATGAATGGCTCAGATTAGTCAACCTTAATTTTTATTTATTATTAATGTTCCATATGTTGGGATTATTTACAAGATGTGCATTTGTTGTACAGGGTTCTTTTCCTTTATTTTTTAAATGTTTTCTCTTTAATAATTGTACAATGTAAGGGCTGTGTAGGGTTACTGCAAGACCTAGCAGTGTTAGAAGAATAGAGTTTAATTGAACTTGCATTGCACCAGCTTTCCATTGCACTGCAGGACTAGATGGGCCAGGAGCTTCTGTGAGGCACAAACAGTTACTGAATAAGGGCCCAGTATGGAGTCTCATGGTGGCTTACAGCCATGAAGATGTCTAACTTAGCCAGGCTGAGGCATGCTGTTGGCACAGAGGTTAGCATTACTTTCTCCCACAGTCCTTCTTGTAATATGAACTGAGTTTCTATAGTAGAATGGTAAGCACCATTAGGGCAGGGGCTGAATAACAAAAAATTACTGCACAGTTCTGCTTAGTACTGTACCTAACCCACCCGAACTCAACTTGCCCAATACGGGGCTGCTGTGAGGGGCTCACAAGGGGCTGCTAAAACATCTAAGAGGCTGCTTTATTTAAAAATAAAATATGAATAAAATAAACAAGACACACAGGTATGCTCACATGTGTGTAACTGGGACACACAGGTATGCTCACATGCGTGTAACTGGGAGATGTGCAAAACAAAAATAAGGCATCTGCCACAAAATATGTAAATAAAAATGCAATAAAAAAAAAGGAAAAAAAAAAGAAATGCATGATATTTTCACAAAATAAGTCTCCAGACTCCATGGAGGGGAAAATATCCAATCTTTATCCTGTGGTATACACCAGTTTATTTGCATCCCAGCATTAAATCTGAGATTATCTTAATCCCTGAAAATAGAGAAGGGGGTACAAATTTGGAGGCTTTGGCCCCCAGTTTTTAAGTTTGTCCAGTAATGTGGTAACAATATATTTGCTTGGTTACAGTACTTTCTATTCCACACCAATATAGGAGTGGAGGTGAAAGCATGTGTATTGTTCCTGATTGCGTGTGCCTCTCTCATTTTTAATCACCTTCTTGACACTGTCCTCTTCCTCTTGCCTTTTCTCATAATGTGAAAAGTCATCAAATATGGAGGTGGTATGTTTGTAGCTAGCTATGATTCGGAGAACTTGGCAAGCTTTTTCCACGGGGACCACCTGTCGCTGAAATGATGGGTTTATTAAACTGTGCATGTCATGTTAAAACAACATAAGGGTGGGTGGGAGGGACCAAGGAGAATTCCATCTTGCACTTCTTTTTTTCTTTGCATTACAGATGGAGCTACGCTAATCATGGCTCCATCTGTGCATGGGCGTGTCTACCACCACGTCCGTGAAGCACACGTGCCCCATTCACTTGAATGGGAGCGTCTCAGTGCACTCCCGGCATGACTAGGTGGACGGATCGCCTAGTCACGCCGGGAGCACTCGTATGTGACGGAGCAACCTCAGATCCACCTCATCTGTATTTGCTCTTTGGGGCCTAGTTTTTAAAACTGCCATCCTGTCTGCACTGCAGTGCCACTCCTAGATGGGCCATGTGCTTGTGCTGCCCACTTGTGTCACTTAGCATAATAATCCAGCTACCTCGGTGAATCCTTTTGGTCTAAAAACAATATTGTGAGGTGTGAGGTGTTCAAAATAGACTGGAAATGAGTGGACATGAATGATATTGAGATTAATAATACTGTACGATCAAAAATTCCGCAAATTATGTTATTTTAGCTGTTTTTATGTTTTGTTTTGTTTTTTAAATTCAGATGCAAAACCAAAACACAAAAGGGTGGTTTTGGCAAAACCAGTCCAGATCCAAAACACGAACATAGATCCAGATCCAAAACCAAAATCCCAAAAAGTGTCCACCGCACATCTTCTATATACACTGCTCAAAAAAATAAAGGGAACACTTAAACAATTTACCTTACAGATATGACCCATTTATTAAATTGTCTCTGTGATCTGTGTAACCTGCCAGCTAATACCATCTTGGCAACAATGGATGTTAAGAGCCTCTACACGATTATTCTGCACTCCAGGGGTATGGAGGCGATGAAGAAATTTTTAATCCAGAATGAATTTGAGGTCTTGGACATACAGCTATTCTTGGAGTTAACCCTTACGCATAACTATTTTCTACATAATGGAGGCTACTACCTGAAACTCACAGGCTGCGCAATTGTGCCTAATGTAGCGCCGATGTACGCCAATGTCTACATGTTTTATGTGGAAAAGGACCTCTTTCTGTCATCAACAGACATTAGCAATAGCATGTTGCTTTAAAAGCGCTACATTGATGACCTTCTACTACCATGGATGGGAGAGGAAGGTGACCTTGAGGAGCTGGTGGAGGTAAACAACAATAGTGATAATCCAGTGAAATTGGCCCTGGCCAGTAGCCGATTGAAAATCAACTTTCTGGATGCATATATTTCCATCAGAGAAGGGCAAATTGTAATGGAAGTTTTTAACAAACCTACAGACCGTAACACACTTCTTTTGCACAACAGCTTCCATCCACCAGCCCTCAAGAGAGGTCTGCCCAAATCACAACTGTTGAGACCTGCATGAATTACAAGTGATAGGGACAAATTGGAACCTGACTTGGATTCAGTAGTGAATACATTTCAAGAAAGAGTATGTCACAGGAGGCTGCTGCTTTCACTTAAGAGTATCTACTGCATCTATCATTAAAAGACAATGGGGAGTCGAGGATTCCTCTCATTACGGAGTTTACTACAGCAAGTTCAGTATTATCTAGAGCCACCAAAGCTCTGTGGCCTTTGGTAACTACAGACCCAGCAGCTACCTGTTTCAAAGGAAGACCTATAATGCCCAGCTATAAGAGGGGACATAACCTCAAGGATAGGGTGGTGAAATTGGATGTGATGAAGAAACCTCAGGGCCCGCACCGAAAGGGCTGTTTTAAATGCCCTAAATGTGAGACCTGTAACTATATGATTACAGGCAATATGTTTAACCATCCAGGTACACATAAGGAATATGACATCAGACATACATCACCTTTCCTGCACATCCCAAGTTGTCATATATGTCATCGTCTGCCCATGTGTATTGATCTATGTGGGCCAAAAAATAAGAACATTTTGTGAACACACGGCATTGCACAGGTCATCCATTAGGGCGGCCCTTGAGGGCAAGGGGAATGACCAGCCAGTGGCATGCCACTTTAAAGCTGCTTACCACACTTTGGCACAGTTAAAATATATGAGAGTGGACCATGTGCCAAAACCCGTTAGGGGGGGGGGGGAGATTGTGCCAGGACGCTGTCCCAGAAAGAGACTAAATCTATCCATATGCTGGGATGCCTTGCCCCCAGTGACTTGAATGAACAGATTGCTTGGAATGTCTTCCTGTGAAATGATTGGTAGCCTTCCCTGATGGAAACATGACCACCTTAGTTATCTATATGATCAGTCAAGTATTACACCCTGTGGTTGGCAACCCTATCATTAGGGTTGGTAGGTGGTCATAAGTGGTCCAGTATAATTTAACTATGTTTCTGGCTAACATGCGTTTATGAATAGGGGCCATGTGTAAGCCCCACTTTGGCTGTTTAAGTCCGTTATGTATTATTTAAGGGTCATGTTAGAGGGGCTTAAGACTTGGGCCCATGATAATTTATCTCTATACAAGTACATCCATAGTTTGTCTACCTACTATACTGTATTTTTCCTCAGCCCATATGTTAAAGGGCTTATATGCTTATTTATGTCTATCTATGGCCCAGAGCTTAGTTCATATGTACCATTAGTATAGTAATATGCAGCTATTTTAATTTGGGGGGTGTGCCCTACAGTATAATATATTAGTGTTGCAGCTCATGCAGAAATATCACTAGAATTTACATTTTTAAAACTTTAAACTTGAATTCCTATTCTCCACACTTTGAACCTACTGCACTAAAGCACTTTAGTATGTGTCTGTTTCATGTTATATTTTCATTGCTATTCCCTCCTCATCCACCAGTTACGGTGACCATGGAGACTGGTGAGCCGTGGTTGTTTAGCAACAATGGAAGCGGACGTAGGCTACGTCAGAGGAGCCTCCCACGTGACCGGAGTTTTGGATAGCTGCGACTTTCGGTCCCGGGGACTCGCTGGCACGAACGGACAGTGATGGTCTCTTACCTATTACAGGTATCTAAACAGAAATGTTTGTTGCCATGTTTTTTTGTTTTTTCAGTTATTTGTTTCACAGCATAGCACCTTGAGAAAAATGCCAGGTGGGCGTTGAAATGTCGGTGGTCTGCACAATGCCTGTTTACTTTTGATCATTTGTTTGCCTAATACAATGTTTTATTAAGCTCTGGAAAAACCTATGGATTGCTGCCTGGTTCTTTTATGGCATAGGTCTGCAAACTCTGCATTACCCCACACAGTGCATGTTTTGCAGGTAACCCAGCAGGTGCACAGGTGTATTAATTACTCACAGACACATTTTAAAAGGTCCGCAGGTGGAGTTAATTATTTAACTTGTGATTCTGTAAGGAGACTGCAAAACATGCACTGTGAGGGGTAATGAGGACCGAGTTTGCAGACCTATGTTTTATGGCTAAGAGGGGACATGCTACTTTAACCTTGGAACCCACCCCCATATATATCTACATATATATATATATATATATATATATATATATAGAGAGAGAGAGAGAGAGAGAGAGCATAGAGAGGGTCCGGCACTCACAACACCATAATGTAGCTTGATCCGGTGCCAGCATGGTAGTAGCAGTAAAGAGGTTATCCAGGATGCGGCACTCAGGATACGTTTAAACAAAGTCAACCAGCAGGCATGAGTCAACGTTTCAGTTCTTTATAAACTGTTTTCAAGATATACAGACATTAACAACACTCACCTATAAATACCCAGCACCATCACCCAGTGAATTGTATCAGTTGTGCTGCTCAGGTCCCGTCCCGATCTGATGACGTAATCACGTCTCCGTCGCATCAGGTGACCACACGTGCCGCACACCACATGACCATCACCAAACATTATGTTGCCCAGCAACCAGTTTGCACATTAACAGCGTTCTGCAGGTAGTCTGAATACAAAACATTGTATTTAATACTACTGCAGCTCCATTTTATACTATAATGTATTGTATAATAAGGCTTTGTTGATCTACAAACACCATATATATTAAACAGATCACATGTCTATCAAGGCTCATATTCCTATCTTATCTAAACCCTACATGTCTTCATAGAAAACACGTAAATGAAATTGATTCATTAAGACCCTTAGGATAAATAACATCAAGATAAGAGATCCAAATTGTTTCTCTGCATAACAGAATTCTATTACGGTCACCACCTCGACTATTAAGGGGGACCTGATCAATCATCCTATATTTCAAAGAAGCTAATGGATGTTGTCGAAGTCAAAGTTTCAAAGAAGCTAATGTATGTTGTCGAAGTTATGAGTTACCAATGCATTTATTTAACCCATGCCATAGTCAATTGCAAATAGTCTCAATTGGGCCTAGTGAGAGTAAATGGTGAGATAAATGCTTGGCTTGGTGTAAGAAATTGCACACAGATAGAAAAAGGAAAGAAAGGGTTTTTTTATTTTTTATTTTTCCTTCCAAGACTTGTAGAATCTGTTTACTAGGGAGGATAGCCATTGAAATGCAAATTAACCTGTGTAACTGTTTTTTTTAGCAGTGAAAAGCAAATAGCTTTGATATACAAATAAGAGGTAAGGTGTCACATAGAAGGCTAGTGAATGATACATATATATAATATTATTATAATTATGTGTATATTTATATCAGTGTATGTTCTGCAAGATAGCTATCCAATCTGAATCATATCATTTAAATTATAGATTATTGCAGTCATTATAGATCTGTGTGAAATCGGATACATTTGTTGCTATATAGGTAAATTCGAAATAAATGTATTTAAGGGAGTAATCATAGACATGAAACGCAGTTCTGACCTGGTTGTTAAGAAAAACTGGGTGTTGTGTTAAGTGAGCGATTATAGTTAGTATTGCTCACATTTATAGAGTTGTGTGATTTGTTTTATTGCGTACGCACATTGGTACACGTGGTACGGAACGTGAGGACAGCGAACAAAAACGTGCACGTGGCACAAGGCTGCACACGTGGCATAGAGGTATGCACGGTTGCGTAATTACGCAAGCTTGCATAGGGTTGTGTGCGCATAATAAAGCCACACGATATTTGTTCAGTTAAGGTGGGATAGTAGCCATGCTACAATAGCACAAAACTACCTGGTTTCTAAAGCAGATTAGTATAAAATTTTAGTTTAAACTGTATTGCCTCTGGGGTAAAGCTGCCAATCAGAACAAGTGAAAATTTTCTGTACAGAAAAAACAAAGTTTATTTGAGTGAGCAAACATAGGAGTGAGTGGGTTGAACCCCGGAATTTGGGATCCCGTCGTGTGGTACACCAAGTGAGTGGAGGCTTGGTGGCATGAGGCGGCTGACTCACGTTAGTATAGATTCAAATACGTAAGTCGTGAGGAGACTTACACAGGAGCATGGTAGGGAAATGTGAATTGTGACCCATATAGTTTTTTTTATATGCTCCAGCTGAGGTTTCGCAGCTTGTGATTCGATTCCAGTTGTCATACAGCAGATAGCTAACAAGTACCTATACGCTGTGCGATTGGACCGCGCATTTGTGGGTGCGATATATGGCGCAACTTTATACCCTTTTTATGAGCTTTTGCGTAAAATTGCGGTATCATTAGTCACGTGTAGAGCATACGCAAGCGTGGTTTGTGTATAAAAAGTGCATAGGGAGTTTTCGCTGGTCTCTCTCAGGAAAATCTCCAACTACAGATATTTTACTGGAAAGGGTAAGTTATTCCTAAAAACTTCCTGTAAATATAGGTCAATAGGGGCCCTAAGTTGGTTACATCGCCTTCGCTATCGACAGTGTATGGTAGTACCGGCCAACATGGGCGAGAGTGGGTGGAAGCGCTCGGAGAACTTTCACCGTCGCCTTATATTCTGGTGTTTGTGGGAAAGGCCCACAATTATGGGAGCCAGTTGCTCAACTAAGGGACGTTTGGTAGCCAGGGTTCAGGTTGAAGAGCCACGGCCGAGAGGGTCAGTGAGGTTTATTATGTGTGAAAAATATGGTTCACACACGGAGGCTTTTTGCAATGGATTGTTACGTATGACTGACAAAGATAGGGTATCATTCCCTGGGATGGGCAGCTTTGAGCCAGAGGTATTGCAGAATGCAGGTATTAAAATATGTCTGATAAAATCCAGAAAACAAAGGGTGAGGCATACAAATTGTTTAAACCTGTGGCAGCAAGAGGTGTTGGTGAGTTTGATCCTAAGGTATTGCAGGTGGTATGTCTAACCAAAGTCATATAAGACAAGAATGGAAATATAAGAACTATTTGAACTTGTAGCAACAATAAACAAGTAGGAAGAAAGAAAAAAGTGAATGCAAGTACACCGCCATATGTTGATGTGGAAGCAGTTACGGCCAGCATACAAACTATAGAAAATATGAAAAATATGACTGTAACCTATATATGTACTAATGAATGTTGAAGTTTTATTTAGGAGGAGAAGGTGATCTGATTGTTTTCAGCCATTTCTCATGTACCCAGAGGAGTATACAACCGGTAAAAGAAGAGCAGTAGCCTGTGGGGGAAGTGGCTGAGATCAGTGGAACTGGTAAGTATGGTATCATTCGTGTACATATACAATAAAACCCAAAAATAAAACAAAGAAAGTAACGTAAGAAATGGAGAAAAACCTGTCCGCACATTAGTATTTGCCTAGGAAAGCGGACAGAGACAAGGTAACCCCCGGGTATTTCTTTCAGTTACCACATAAGAAGTATTCATTCCTAGTAATGCCCCAAGTTAAGATGAGCTCGGAAATGTTTGTTGGACCATGGCCCTCATTCCGAGTTGATCGCTCGCAAGGCGATTTTAGCAGAGTTACACACGCTAAGCCGCCGCCTACTGGGAGTGTATCTTAGCTTCTTAAAATTGCGACCGATGTATTCGCAATATTGCGATTACAAACTACTTAGCAGTTTCAGAGTAGCTTCAGACTTACTCGGCATCTGCGATCAGTTCAGTGCTTGTCGTTCCTGGTTTGACGTCATAAACACACCCAGCGTTCGCCCAGACACTCCTCCGTTTCTCCGGCCACTCCTGTGTTTTTTCCGGAAACGGTAGCGTTTTTAACCACACGCCCCTGAAACGCCGTGTTTCCGCCCAGTAATACCCATTTCTTGTCAATCACATTACGACCGCCGGAGCGAAGAAAAAGCCGTGAGTAAAAATACTATCTTCATTGTTAAATTACTTGGCGCAGTCGCAGTGCGAATATTGCGCATGCGTACTAAGCGGAATTTCACTGCGATGCGATGAAATATACCGAGCGAACGACTCGGAATGAGGGCCCATGTACAGACCCTTAATATGGGATGAGAAGGATTGAATGAATACTTCGCATGACCTAGAAGCTTGTTAAACTTTTTTTTGTCTTTTGCAGTAATAGAAAACTCTCCATCTGGATAAGATCACTGGTAAACACTAATTCGGCAAATGGGAGGTGGCTGTCTCTGTGCTAATGGATGGGCTCAATAAGGCATTGAGGGCAGGGTGCAGACGTCTTTGCAAAATTGGAAAGGGGTCACAGTAGCTAATCTTAGAGAGTGTGCTATTGAACATCACAAGAATAGTGCTAGGCGCAGAGAACAACAGGTGGAGAGGTTGAGGACGGTAAGTATACTGGCACATACAGGAAAGACCCATCAGTCCAAACCCCAGATCCCTAATGGTCAATAATATGTTACACTTGTAGGAAGGAAGGGCATTTTGCCAGAGATTGTAGGAGTAGTAGAACACATAGTAAATATAGAATCCTTAGACAGAAAACACAAGCCACATTATTAAACACATAGACGGGACCAAGGGACATATAGTAAGGAATCATAAGCCATATAGAAAACACAGATTCGGCTAATGGGAAGAACAAAATAAATGCAACATTACCCTTTCACAAAACTTGCTGGGGTTAAGATGGGGCCTCTAAACTTTTGCTTCTTTTTCCTAGCAGAAATGGCCCCTGATTAACTTAATTTTGTTAGATATGATATACATATACTGTGCTCCCGCTCAGGAAGTACAAAGTATGTTAGACACCCACGAAGACTAATGTTACATTTCACTGTTCTAGATGCATGTCCATCACAGGTAGAGAAAATTATCTCACAGTTCCCTATGAACTTAAGATGGACAGGACACTGGATTGATGGCTGGGATAGTCCCAATAGTGATACGACAAACACAGAATTTTTTTAAGGGGAGTAGACCAAGTAGAGAATCACTTCCCCGTAGTGCCCAATCCAGTTGTCAAATTTTTATAAAATCTTCTCCACCTCTACAAACTCATCTGTCACCAACCTCTATTCTGTTTCTCTACAGTTTCCTCTTCATCTTTTGCATTCACACAGGGTGGTACAATACATGGACCCAAGTACAGTTCAAACTCCACATGCCTAGGTCCTTCAGAGTTCTGCCCAAACCCAGTATATCTCACCAGCATGATATCACCAGTATTACTGCAGTGTGCCTTGTCATGCACAAAGGGTGGAGGAAGGATGAGAATACTGGTGAAGGGAAATTTTGTATAGACACTGATATGCCTGTTGGTGAATGGCAAACCTGACATTTTCTTTTTCATTTTCTTATTATTTCTCTCCTCTAGAGATGTTTTTTTTTTCTTTTTTTTTTGAGTTATGCTCATGGTACTCTACATTGCAAACACACAATGACTTCGTACAGTTAACACCCTTTAGGAATTATTGTTATGTATTGGTGTGCACTGAGGTTTTCTCAAACTGGGTAGAGGCATTTCCTGCCACCACGGATGCTGCTGTGTTTACCACATAGAAAAATTGCGCAGAAACTTGTGTGTAGATAATGGTACTCCTAGAAGTAGGAGCAAAGCTAGAAATTGTACCATTGTGATCATAGATACTGCCACTAGTATTATGTAGCATTGGAACCACTCCCAGATCTTTACTTAACAAATCACCCTCTTCGAAATTTGTTTTAGTTTTGGTATTTGTGTTTTTGTTTTTTTTGGAAGACAATCTCATGTCATGATTGATCCACACAATGATCAGAAATACACCAATGAGGTGACAGTACAGTACTTTATTGAGATGAGCCAGCATTTGAGAACTTGACAAATGAACTTGAAACTGTTGATTGCTGGTATACCAAATACTAACTGTCTTGATTGTGAACCAAGAGACTGTGTGATTGTTCTTACACTCAGGTTGCCTAATAGACAGGTGGGAAGGACCCTACCAAGTTTTGTTGACAGCACTATCCCAGTGAAAGTAGCTGAGAGAGAGACTTGGGTCCACGATTCTCATTGCAGGAAAATCGGTTGTCCGGAAGGAATTCGTAAATGGAGTGAGATCGCAAAAGTATCACCAGAGACTCTGTTCCGTGAAGACTGAGAGGCGGCACTGTTGAACACTACCTGAGCATACTAAAGGATTACAGAAAGACCAGTCGTTGTAATTGATTTGTTATGAACAAGAGTTGTTTTGTTCTAGTTCTCTTTTCTCTCTTTCCCGCTGACAAACATTTTTTTTCAGGACATTCTATTTTTGCGAGGTTTTTTTATGAGGTGTCGAGTGTGGGACTTGAACTGGTTCTGGAGGAAGGAATGATTTCCTTGTAGGATCCCAGGATTAGCCGATCAGTTTGTTAAAGCCCGAGAAAAAAAAATCAAAAATCAAAGGTCTAGTAGTTATGGAGTTCGGAGGTAACCAGGAACAATCAGACAATGGCTATTCACACATTGCAGATAAAGAGCTCATTAATATATGTGAAAGAAAGGTTTATGAGTGGCTCTCCCCAAACTCCGAATGTTTATGTTATTTATGAAGAACACTACTTATAACTCTTGTTCAATTATTAAACAGACCTAGCATACGTTCCAGAAATGGAAACAATGTTCAGAAAATTATAGGAATATGTAGATCATGAAAATGTATATGTCACTTTCACGATTTGTATGTGTCTTCTTCATCTACCCAGCAGAACCTTAATTGAATCCAAACATCAGTGTACAAAGACGTAGGTACATGTATGTGTGAAATGTTCGTCGCAAATCAGACATTATAGGCCAAAGCACTGTCCAAGCATACTCTATAGGTTAAATGTTGTCCCACACCCAACCAGTGGTCCCGTGACCGCCGAGTGCATATAGAGGATGTCTCGTCCTCCTCCCTGTCTTCCCCAAATATAGTCAAGTGTCTGATTTGCAAAATGAATACATACTTGTGTCTAGGTCACGATTATTGTCTGAAATATTTTTTTCTTATGTTAATAATTGATGGCAGTTACTGTTTACTGCCAAAGGGTGGACTGTCAAAGTAAAAAATATTACATAGAAAGAACATACAGACTCCACACATATAAGTCGCTATACTTGCAAATACACGCAGTGAGCACAGCAATATATGGTAACACACGCATTTACACGGACATGCCACAGAGATGGATTCGACACTTACTTCATACAGCACATAATTATAATAATATCAAGCGCCAGACATCATAATGATTTAAAATTGTATAATGGAGTAATGTCATGTATGTGTATTATTGGAACGAAGCAAGATACACCTGCCATATTTGGTATTAAAGCAAGCAGATTAATGTGTAGATTCATTTGATACTTGTTATTAAGTTGTAGGACATTGCAACAAATAGTTATGACTAAATGTATGAAAGCTAAAGTCATTTTTATTAGGACAATAGACATTTACAGAAACAGGGTAGTGGACAGGAAGCTCAGGCCAGCCCCTTTTGATGTCTTCAAGGCTGAACCTGTTTAGCATACGAACAGACTAGTGACTCATCATGAATGAGAAAGTTCCCTCCCCCAAAACTAGATAACACATTACAGAGACACACAGTGGCCAGTTGCTGTTTTTGTCCCAGATGATGGTGGAGATGTTGCCAGACCAGTTCCTGTATTTTTTTGCTGAGAGAGAGAGATATATTAAGAGGAAGATGCATTGAGGGAATGGTATGGTATGCTGGCCTGTCACTGTATGTATTTTGTATTAACTGCTTACTGTATAAATTGTAACCGTGTAACTATGTGTATACTGTACATTGTGATATATTGAATACATATCTTTTTAATAACAAATATATACATCAATGAGCTTTGGAACTCAGATAATGTGTGGGTGTATTCAGTGGCGTAAGTTCGTCCCAGTTGCCCAGAGGCAAGATAAAAATTGGCGCCCCCACCTATATTTAGATAAATATTTGTATGTGTGCATGTGTGTGTGTATTATATATATATATATATATATATATATATAATGTGTGTGTGTGTGTGTGTGTGTATGTATGGAGTGTTCTGAAAATAATAATGATATGCTGTGTGTATATATACATTTCATTGTCTTTTATGTTAAATCACACATTTCTTAGCAGTCATACCCAGGATTACAACCCATGACCTGTTACACTGACAGCAGATACTTTACTGATGGAGTTATTTGCTCCTGTGCAGTTAGCATGAGAATTCTTACTAGAGATGAGCGGGTTCGGTTTTACTCGGATCTCAAAATTGCATCTTATTGGCTCACGGATGTCATGTGTTTTGGATAGCCAATAAGAAAAATCCGGATAAAACCGAACTGGCGTTAATTCTGGCGTTAAATCCAAACCCACTCATCTCTAATTCTAACTATATGAAGTTACGTGTAATTGTCAGAGAAGTAACTTCATATAGTTAGAATTATCATATTGCCTATAAATGAGCAACCAGCTTCATCAGTAAGGTGTCTGCTTCCAGTGTAATTGGTCGTGGTTTCTAATCCTGGGTATGACACATGTAAAATGTGTATTTACAGTACAGTATAATAAAAAGAGTATGATTTGTAAGGTGCAGGGACCAGTGAGGAAGTTGGTCACTGAAGAGATAGCGGCAGCTATCAATTAACTTGATTCAATGGTGTCAAAGATATGGGAGGAGAGGTGCCCCCTTCAGAGCATAGCCCGGCAGCAGATGACTCCGTTGCCTCCCAGAGTTAGACCTCATGTGGTAATCAGCCCACAGTGTGGGAAATAAGGGTACAAGTCACCAGTATCTTTTTACATGTTTTGTCTGCATGTACCTTTTAAAATAAAAAACTCATTTGCACTATGAGCGCATTCTCCTTTTGCTGTTTATAGAAATTCATTGTCTCCAGGAGTCTGGCGTTGTTTGGGAGCTGTGCTGCGGTACCTACCAGTATCTGTGCTACAGCCCGGAGTGTTATACCTGTGGACTGACCAATTGATATTCACTAGAGCACCTGTACCATTGTTGCTGGATAGATATATATATATATATATATATATATATAGCAAGCAATGAGGCGGCACTCCGGAGACTTTTGAGTGAGATTTATTGCAGTGTCTACATTTCGGGGACGCAGCCCCTTCGTCACGATACATGTGAACAATAAACATGAAGTGTTTAAATACCTTTGTGCAGTCTGTATCACCCGTCGCCTCCAGCCGCGCAGCCCGGTTTCCGGTCGCGTCATCCCGGTCCCGCCGGAAGTGACGTCCCGCCGGCCCGTCCGGCATACGTGTTGTGGCTGAGGAGAGAACACCATGGAAACATGTAAACAACATGTCAGCCTCCATGATTCAATATACCACGATACAGTTATTAAAATACTAAACAGCAGCAGCAACTAAAGTGTATAAAAACCATAAATTATGACGCTCTGATATAATCACAAACATATATTCATATCAAACCAACATCAGAGCGAACCTCGTGAAAAAAATTAAAATTAAAATAGTGCTGCCATCTGTTAAGTGTGTAAGCCAATATAGGCCTGTGCATTTATATAAATTACCATTCCTAAAGCTGACAGTTATACCCATTAAAGTTTTAAGATGTCAAATTCACTGGATTAATATACAACTATCTCTTATTATGCATTGTAGCTGTTGTGTCCCCTAAATTTAGGGGACAACACGCTCCTTTCAATGCTTTACTGTAATTATTATAAAAAGCACCTCAGGTTGAGTGCTTCATTCAACCCTTTTGGGGCCAGTGTGTTTAGTGCATGGATCCAGTGTGATTCTAATTGTAACAGTTTTTTAGATCTGTCACCACCCCTAAGGGATTTGGGGACTTGATCGATAATTTTATACCGCAATGTGGCCATACTATGTGGCTTTTTGGCAAAATGACGGGCCACTGGTTGATCACTATCCCCTGTTTTTATAGCTTCACGGATAGCAAATCTATGTTGCACCATTCTGGTCTTGAAGGCGCAGTCCGTCTTGCCTACATATGATAGGCCACAAGGGCATGTCAATAAATACACCACGAACTTTGATTCACATGACAGGAAGTATTTGATGGTATATGGCTTCCCTGTATGAGGGTGCAAAAATTTGGTGCCCGGTGTCATGTAACTACATGTAGTGCACCCCTTGCACCGGTAGCACCCTGCTTTTTTGCTTAGAAAGTGTTCTTTTGGAGTGTTAAACTGAGATATATCCGTTTTAACAACCATATCTCGTATACTGCGATTTCTAGAATAGCTCGGCAGTAATTTAGATTGAAACACCTCCCCCAGCCCTTTATCTGTAGCCACTATTGGCCAAATCTGCTTGGCTCTCTTGGTTAAATGATGACTACTAGTGTTAAAGCTAGTCACCCAAGGGAACCTGCCTTGTAGATGTTTTTGAGGTTTTGGTTCCAATAATTGTTCCCTAGTACACTTTATGGCTTTTTTCCTAGCTGCTTGCAACAGTTTAATAGGGTAACCCCGCTCCAGAAATTTTAATGTCATGTTATGTAAAGCTTGATCTTTTTCCTGTGGATTAGAGGTAATGCGGCAAACTCTCAAAAATTGAGAGAACGGTAAACTGCGGATTGTGGATTTAGGGTGAGAGCTGTCATATTTCAGCACATTGTTCCTGTCCGTGGGTTTCACAAACAGCGATGTGCTGATCATATTGTTCTCAATATTTATACAAACATCCAGAAAATTGATGGTTTTAGCATCAATTGTCACCGTCAATTTAATTGGACCATTTGATGCATTGTGTGTCTGCACTATTGACTCCAAATCAGATTGGTCACCTCTCCAAAAGATAAGGACATCATCTATATAACGACAGTACAAACTCATCCTATCTGAGATGTTCCTATTTTGTAAGAACAGATCACACTCCACCTCCCACATGTATGCATTGGCAAAGGATGGCGCTACGGCCGATCCCATTGCGCATCCCGTGCGCTGCAGAAAAAACGTTCTATCATAGAGAAAATAATTATGGGTTAGGGTGAATTCTAGCAATGTTAGGAAAAACTCAATGTCAGGGCCCTTGTAGAGTGGATTATTCATAATCAACCTTCTAACAGCCTGTAGCCCCGCTCCATGTGGAGGTGTTTTAATCTAAATTACTGCCGAGCTATTCTAGAAATCGCAGTATACGAGATATGGTTGTTAAAACGGATATATCTCAGTTTAACACTCCAAAAGAACACTTTCTAAGCAAAAAAGCAGGGTGCTACCGGTGCAAGGGGTGCACTACATGTAGTTACATGACACCGGGCACCAAATTTTTGCACCCTCATACAGGGAAGCCATATACCATCAAATACTTCCTGTCATGTGAATCAAAGTTCGTGGTGTATTTATTGACATGCCCTTGTGGCCTATCATATGTAGGCAAGACGGACTGCGCCTTCAAGACCAGAATGGCGCAACATAGATTTGCTATCCGTGAAGCTATAAAAACAGGGGATAGTGATCAACCAGTGGCCCGTCATTTTGCCAAAAAGCCACATAGTATGGCCACATTGCGGTATAAAATTATCGATCAAGTCCCCAAATCCCTTAGGGGTGGTGACAGATCTAAAAAACTGTTACAATTAGAATCACACTGGATCCATGCACTAAACACACTGGCCCCAAAAGGGTTGAATGAAGCACTCAACCTGAGGTGCTTTTTATAATAATTACAGTAAAGCATTGAAAGGAGCGTGTTGTCCCCTAAATTTAGGGGACACAACAGCTACAATGCATAATAAGAGATAGTTGTATTTTAATCCAGTGAATTTGACATCTTAAAACTTTAATGGGTATAACTGTCAGCTTTAGGAATGGTAATTTATATAAATGCATAGGCCTATATTGGCTTACACACTTAACAGATGGCAGCACTATTTTAATTTTAATTTTTTTCACTAGGTTCGCTCTGATGTTGGTTTGATATGAATATATGTTTGTGATTATATCAGAGCATCATAATTTATGGTTTTTATACACTTTAGTTGCTGCTGCTGTTTAGTATTTTAATAACTGTATCGTGGTATATTGAATCATGGAGGCTGACATGTTGTTTACATGTTTCCATGGTGTTCTCTCCTCAGCCACAACGCGTATGCCGGACGGGCCGGCGGGACGTCACTTCCGGCGGGACCGGGATGACGCGACCGGAAACCGGGCTGCGCGGCTGGAGGCGACGGGTGATACAGACTGCACAAAGGTATTTAAACACTTCATGTTTATTGTTCACATGTATCGTGACGAAGGGGCTGCGTCCCCGAAACGTAGACACTGCAATAAATCTCACTCATAAGTCTCCGGAGTGCCGCCTCATTGCTTGCTATATACATCAGAGGATTGCCTCTAAGAGGAAGGCACCGGGAGCAGTATTGCCACAGCGGAGGGGACCGCAGGAGTGCCGGGTCACTTTGGAAGGTTATATATATATATATATATATATATATATATATATATATATATAAAAAAAAAAAAAAAAAACAGTTGTGACCGGCACTCCTACAGCATGAACTAAATACCTGGGTGCCTTCCCGTGGCACTGCAAGGCCCAGCAGACAAGATAATGTAATGGGCGGCTCTCCAAAGGATTTTCAATAAATGCAACAGCTCACCAGGCCGATTAGCGTTTCAACGTTTCAGGTGTCTTTATTCACACCTTTCGTCAGGATACAAAATATATAAAACAGACATACCTTTTATAACACCAGACAAGTGAGACCAGCCTCGTGCCCTCCACTTCCGGCCCCCGGCGCTGACGTCATCGACGTCATCCCCTACTGCTACGTAGAGGGTAAATTGAATGGTTGTCATACCAACAGTGAATAACGGAGCCGAGGACGCGCTGCGTCCAGCTCCTGTGTGCCGCTCTAACCCCGCCTCGTGGGCGGAGGTAGTAGTCATGGCTACCACTCCACAACAAAACACCGGGCAACCAGAGCACAGAGCCCGAGGCAAAACCTTGTGCAAAACAGAAACCGCTGAACGCGGCGACCCATATCCCATAAAGAACTGGGGACATTGGATGACATCACATCCAATCCCAATTCCTGCAATAAAACCAGTGTAAAAGCCCACACCAACACCAAACCAGGTAGAATAGAAAAAGATGTTACTCAGACTGAAGATTACTCCACCATAGCAGTAAGCCCCATATCATAACAAAGCCTCAATGAGGTCCAGGCAATTAAAGTTACAGGTAGGTGCCATTAGGGTACAATAGACAAAATATAATTGAATTCCCAAAAATGGGAAAAAAATGGGAAAAATTTTTTTTGTATCAACAATTAACCCCAATCAGATATAATGGGCTCTTAAAAATCCAAAGCAGGCCTACATACATATGGGCTAAGTATCGAATCTATGCAAATATATTTAGGACTAAAGACCCTGATGGCAACCTCAGGCAAAGGGGCATGCAAAAGTAGAGGAGAGGAAAAATAGAAACGGAATATCATAAAAAGCATAGAAGGGAGAGGTTTTCATTTAATCCAGATGGAGCGACCGTGTTGAACTCGAATATCCAATGTGCTTCCAGCTGTAATAGTTTCTTATTCCGATCCCCTCCTCTAGGTAGCGGGGGAACATGATCAATAAGTTTATAACGTAGGGCAGCCATTGTGTGTCGCGCTTCCCTGAAATGTCTTGCAACAGGCTGTTCGATCTCTTTTCCTTCCAGGGCTTGTCTTATGGCCGACCTATGTTGCGCTGCCCGTTCTCTAAAGGTACAGGAGGTCTTGCCAATGTAGGCAAACCCACAGGGACATTTAATGATGTAAATCACGTATTTAGACGTGCAAGTTAGAACATGTTTAATGGGAAACTTCTTTCCTGAATGTGGATGTAGCACCACCGGACCAACTTCCAAGTACCTACATGTGGTGCAACCTATGCATCTGTATGAACCAGGTTTTTTTGTAAGGAAGTGTGACCGTAGTTCCCTCCTCTCTGCCGTGGTGTCATTGTGGACCAGCCAGTCCTTAAGGTTGCGTCCCCTCCGGTGACAGTTCAACACCCTATATTGATTAAGAGATGGTAAGGATTTGTCTGTCTTAATGATTGGCCAGAATTTTTGAACTTTCTTCCTCACTATTTTGCTTGCGGTATTAAAAGTAGTAATTAACGGAAGTACTTTCTCTGATGATTTTTCTTTCCGCTGTAGGCATTGGGTGCGTGGAAGTGCTAATGCTTTTCTTTTGGCACTTTCTAGATCCTCGATTGGGTAACCTCTCTCAAGATATTTCCCAATCATTCTATCCAGTTCTAGTTCACACTCATCTTGATTGCTGATAATGCGCCTTGCGCGAAGAAATTGCGAGAAGGGTAAACCCTTTTTCATGGCCGTGGGGTGAAAACTCTTGGCATGTAGCAACGTATTTTTATCCGTTGGTTTATGATAAACCGTTGTCTGTAGATGATTTCCCCGTCGTGTAATCAGCACGTCTAGATAGTGGATGACGTCAGCACTACACTCGTACGTAAATTTAATATTCGCGTCCAGAAGGTTGATGGTCTGCATCCGTTCTTTGAATTCTTCTGGAGTGCCGGCCCAGATTAGAAGCAGGTCATCTATGTAGCGTGTAAAAAGTATTAGACCCTCCGAAAAAGACGGATTCTATAGAAATAGGCGTTTCTCTATATTCAACATGTAGGCATTCGCGAAGGCCGGAGCTACATTACTCCCCATGGCACAACCGAGTCGCTGGAGATAAAACTGTCCATCAAAGTAGAAGAAATTCCGAGTGAGTGTCTTCTCGAGTAATACAAGAAAAAAACCCACGTCTGGTCCTTTGTAGTTGGAATTGTCGGACAGAAGGGACCTCACGGCCTCAATACCCTCCAAGTGGGGGATATTCGTGTACAAACTCACTACATCCACGCTTGCCAAAGTGCATTTTTCCGGAAGCTGCGTAAGTTCTTGTAGTAATAATAGTAGTTGAGTTGTATCCAACAGGACCGTAGGTTCCGCTTGGATAACAGGCTGTAAAAAACCATCCAGATATTTAGAGATGTTACTATAGAGGGATCCGCGGGCCGAGATAATAGGGCGTCCCGGGGGGGCGTCCAGAATTTTGTGGACTTTAGGCAATGTATAAAGAAGCGGTGTAATTGGATGATCAACCGTTAATGCTTTCAAGGTCTGTTTGTCAATTATGGCATCTTGGTGAGCTTGTGTCAGGATCATGTCGATCTCATGTTGAAATCTGTTTGTAGGATCTGAACCTAATTTGCTATAAACAGCTTGATCATTTAATTGACGATAGACCTCTGCATTATATGTTGATAGATCTTGCAAAACTATTGCTCCCCCCTTGTCGGCTGCCCTTATCACCACAGACGTATTCTTGCTCAGATCTTGCATTGCTTGAAACTCCCCTTTAGAAAGATTTGAAGGTATTCTGGATGGTTTACTGGCCTCATAATCAACACTGCTTTCTAGCATGCGAGCATAACTCTTGATGGCTGCATTATGTGTTTGTGGTTCAAACGTAGATATGGGCCGTATGCAGTGTTTAGCGGGCACACTTTCATCCACAGAGGTGTCTTTCCCGTAAAATTCCTTCAACTTAATATTTCTCTGATGCTTCCAGGAGTCGACTTTCCACTCAAAACGATTGTACTTAGTCACTGGAACAAAGGACAACCCCTTGTTGAGTAAAGAGGTTTCGTCAGTTGATAAAACATGGGAGGAAAGATTAATGATGAGGTCACCTTTAGGTATTAACGTTTTTCTCTGCCTCTCCCCTTGTTTGCTCCGCCTTGTTTTACCGCGGCATCTTTTCGTGGGGCAACTTTTGCCCGAGTCAGTGCCCCTAAAGGGGGCTTACCAGAGTTGGAAGTTGTCGCTTGATCAGAATCGGTGGCCGAGCTGTCCACAGCTGACCCTTCAGTGTCTGTCAAGAACCTCCTTGTGTTGCGTCTAGGAAAGTATTTTTTACTCCTTGCTGGAAATTTCCCTGTGGCCCAAGGATACACTGTCTGATCTTCATAATCCTTGTTTACAGTTGCTAATTTTGTTTTTTTATATTTAAATAGCTCTAGCCTATGGGAATCAATTTTAGCTTGTAGTTTATTCAACCAATCGCCCTTGGTATCATCCACTAGGAGGTGCTTGGAGACACGTTCTATCTCATCAATTCTAGATTTGGTTTCATTCAGAATTCTAGTGGATTCCTCCACGACCAAGATCATCAGATCTAGTGAACATTTGTTCAATACTGCTGCCCACCTCCTACAAAATTCAGGGTTTGTTCTTCCAATTGTGGGGATATTTTTTATTCTGAATCCCCTGGGTATTTTCCGTTCTCTATAATAATCAGAGATAGTGACCCCATGCAGATGGTAGTCTATCTCTCTTTTGCGTAGCTTTAATAGAGCAAAATACACATCCTCTACAGATTCTCCTCCTACTGTAGCCTGAAAAGTATCTTTTACTAACACAGCTTCAGCTTCTGACTCTGAAAAACTGAGTAAATCACCTGTAGGCAAATTAACAGCATGAAAACCCAGAGATTTTGAGATACCGGCTCCTGCTTCCATATTAAGTTAATCTATGCACTGCTGTGCATTCAAATAGTCCCACCTGGCAAACAATTCAAAGTGATGAACACACACAAAAGTCCCAGCACTGACGTTAATTACACATATGTTAGCGTGGTTGCCATGTCAAAAAAGTACTTGTACATCCAAGCCTTCCATGAACAAAAAAACAGTTGTGACCGGCACTCCTACAGCATGAACTAAATACCTGGGTGCCTTCCCGTGGCACTGCAAGGCCCAGCAGACAAGATATTGTAATGGGCGGCACTCCAAAGGATTTTCAATAAATGCAACAGCTCACCAGGCCGATTAGCGTTTCAACGTTTCAGGTGTCTTTATTCACACCTTTCGTCAGGATACAAAATATATAAAACAGACATACCTTTTATAACACCAGACAAGTGAGACCAGCCTCGTGCCCTCCGCTTCCGGCCCCCGGCGCTGACGTCATCGACGTCATCCCCTACTGCTACGTAGAGGGTAAATTGAATGGTTGTCATACCAACAGTGAATAACGGAGCCGAGGACGCGCTGCGTCCAGCTCCTGTGTGCCGCTCTAACCCCGCCTCGTGGGCGGAGGTAGTAGTCATGGCTACCACTCCACAACAAAACACCGGGCAACCAGAGCACAGAGCCCGAGGCAAAACCTTGTGCAAAACAGAAACCGCTGAACGCGGCGACCCATATCCCATAAAGAACTGGGGACATTGGATGACATCACATCCAATCCCAATTCCTGCAATAAAACCAGTGTAAAAGCCCACACCAACACCAAACCAGGTAGAATAGAAAAAGATGTTACTCAGACTGAAGATTACTCCACCAAAGCAGTAAGCCCCATATCATAACAAAGCCTCAATGAGGTCCAGGCAATTAAAGTTACAGGTAGGTGCCATTAGGGTACAATAGACAAAATATAATTGAATTCCCAAAAATGGGAAAAAAATGGGAAAAATTTTTTTTGTATCAACAATTAACCCCAATCAGATATAATGGGCTCTTAAAAATCCAAAGCAGGCCTACATACATATGGGCTAAGTATCGAATCTATGCAAATATATTTAGGAATAAAGACCCTGATGGCAACCTCAGGCAAAGGGGCATGCAAAAGTAGAGGAGAGGAAAAATAGAAACGGAATATCATAAAAAGCATAGAAGGGAGAGGTTTTCATTTAATCCAGATGGAGCGACCGTGTTGAACTCGAATATCCAATGTGCTTCCAGCTGTAATAGTTTCTTATTCCGATCCCCTCCTCTAGGTAGCGGGGGAACATGATCAATAAGTTTATAACGTAGGGCAGCCATTGTGTGTCGCGCCTCCCTGAAATGTCTTGCAACAGGCTGTTCGATCTCTTTTCCATCCAGGGCTTGTCTTATGGCCGACCTATGTTGCGCTGCCCGTTCTCTAAAGGTACAGGAGGTCTTGCCAATGTAGGCAAACCCACAGGGACATTTAATGATGTAAATCACGTATTTAGACGTGCAAGTTAGAACATGTTTAATGGGAAACTTCTTTCCTGAATGTGGATGTAGCACCACCGGACCAACTTCCAAGTACCTACATGTGGTGCAACCTATGCATCTGTATGAACCAGGTTTTTTTGTAAGGAAGTGTGACCGTAGTTCCCTCCTCTCTGCCGTGGTGTCATTGTGGACCAGCCAGTCCTTAAGGTTGCGTCCCCTCCGGTGACAGTTCAACACCCTATATTGATTAAGAGATGGTAAGGATTTGTCTGTCTTAATGATTGGCCAGAATTTTTGAACTTTCTTCCTCACTATTTTGCTTGCGGTATTAAAAGTAGTAATTAACGGAAGTACTTTCTCTGATGATTTTTCTTTCCGCTGTAGGCATTGGGTGCGTGGAAGTGCTAATGCTTTTCTTTTGGCACTTTCTAGATCCTCGATTGGGTAACCTCTCTCAAGATATTTCCCAATCATTCTATCCAGTTCTAGTTCACACTCATCTTGATTGCTGATAATGCGCCTTGCGCGAAGAAATTGCGAGAAGGGTAAACCCTTTTTCATGGCCGTGGGGTGAAAACTCTTGGCATGTAGCAACGTATTTTTATCCGTTGGTTTATGATAAACCGTTGTCTGTAGATGATTTCCCCGTCGTGTAATCAGCACGTCTAGATGGTGGATGACGTCAGCACTACACTCGTACCTAAATTTAATATTCGCGTCCAGAAGGTTGATGGTCTGCATCCGTTCTTTGAATTCTTCTGGAGTGCCGGCCCAGATTAGAAGCAGGTCATCTATGTAGCGTGTAAAAAGTATTAGACCCTCCGAAAAAGACGGATTCTGTAGAAATAGGCGTTTCTCTATATTCAACATGTAGGCATTCGCGAAGGCCGGAGCTACATTACTCCCCATGGCACAACCGAGTCGCTGGAGATAAAACTGTCCATCAAAGTAGAAGAAATTCCGAGTGAGTGTCTTCTCGAGTAATACAAGAAAAAAACCCACGTCTGGTCCTTTGTAGTTGGAATTGTCGGACAGAAGGGACCTCACGGCCTCAATACCCTCCAAGTGGGGGATATTCGTGTACAAACTCACTACATCCACGCTTGCCAAAGTGCATTTTTCCGGAAGCTGCGTAAGTTCTTGTAGTAATAATAGTAGTTGAGTTGTATCCAACAGGACCGTAGGTTCCGCTTGGATAACAGGCTGTAAAAAACCATCCAGATATTTAGAGATGTTACTATAGAGGGATCCGCGGGCCGAGATAATAGGGCGTCCCGGGGGGGGGCGTCCAGATTTTTGTGGACTTTAGGCAATGTATAAAGAAGCGGTGTAATTGGATGATCAACCGTTAATGCTTTCAAGGTCTGTTTGTCAATTATGGCATCTTGGTGAGCTTGTGTCAGGATCATGTCGATCTCATGTTTAAATCTGTTTGTAGGATCTGAACCTAATTTGCTATAAACAGCTTGATCATTTAATTGACGATAAACCTCTGCATTATATGTTGATAGATCTTGCAAAACTATTGCTCCCCCCTTGTCAGCTGCCCTTATCACCACAGACGTATTCTTGCTCAGATCTTGCATTGCTTGAAACTCCCCTTTAGAAAGATTTGAAGGTATTCTGGATGGTTTACTGGCCTCATAATCAACACTGCTTTCTAGCATGCGAGCATAACTCTTGATGGCTGCATTATGTGTTTGTGGTTCAAACGTAGATATGGGCCGTATGCAGTGTTTAGCGGGCACACTTTCATCCACAGAGGTGTCTTTCCCGTAAAATTCCTTCAACTTAATATTTCTCTGATGCTTCCAGGAGTCGACTTTCCACTCAAAACGATTGTACTTAGTCACTGGAACAAAGGACAACCCCTTGTTGAGTAAAGAGGTTTCGTCAGTTGATAAAACATGGGAGGAAAGATTAATGATGAGGTCACCTTTAGGTATTAACGTTTTTCTCTGCCTCTCCCCTTGTTTGCTCCGCCTTGTTTTACCGCGGCATCTTTTCGTGGGGCAACTTTTGCCCGAGTCAGTGCCCCTAAAGGGGGCTTATCAGAGTTGGAAGTTGTCGCTTGATCAGAATCGGTGAGATAGAACGTGTCTCCAAGCACCTCCTAGTGGATGATACCAAGGGCGATTGGTTGAATAAACTACAAGCTAAAATTGATTCCCATAGGCTAGAGCTAATTAAATATAAAAAAACAAAATTAGCAACTGTAAACAAGGATTATGAAGATCAGACAGTGTATCCTTGGGCCACAGGGAAATTTCCAGCAAGGAGTAAAAAATACTTTCCTAGACGCAACACAAGGAGGTTCTTGACAGACACTGAAGGGTCAGCTGTGGACAGCTCGGCCACCGATTCTGATCAAGCGACAACTTCCAACTCTAGTAAGCCCCCTTTAGGGGCACTGACTCGGGCAAAAGTTGCCCCACGAAAAGATGCCGCGGTAAAACAAGGCGGAGCAAACAAGGGGAGAGGCAGAGAAAAACGTTAATACCTAAAGGTGACCTCATCATTAATCTTTCCTCCCATGTTTTATCAACTGACGAAACCTCTTTACTCAACAAGGGGTTGTCCTTTGTTCCAGTGACTAAGTACAATCGTTTTGAGTGGAAAGTCGACTCCTGGAAGCATCAGAGAAATATTAAGTTGAAGGAATTTTACGGGAAAGACACCTCTGTGGATGAAAGTGTGCCCGCTAAACACTGCATACGGCCCATATCTACGTTTGAACCACAAACACATAATGCAGCCATCAAGAGTTATGCTCGCATGCTAGAAAGCAGTGTTGATTATGAGGCCAGTAAACCATCCAGAATACCTTCAAATCTTTCTAAAGGGGAGTTTCAAGCAATGCAAGATCTGAGCAAGAATACGTCTGTGGTGATAAGGGCAGCCGACAAGGGGGGAGCAATAGTTTTGCAAGATCTATCAACATATAATGCAGAGGTCTATCGTCAATTAAATGATCAAGCTGTTTATAGCAAATTAGGTTCAGATCCTACAAACAGATTTAAACATGAGATCGACATGATCCTGACACAAGCTCACCAAGATGCCATAATTGACAAACAGACCTTGAAAGCATTAACGGTTGATCATCCAATTACACCGCTTCTTTATACATTGCCTAAAGTCCACAAAAATCTGGACGCCCCCCCGGGACGCCCTATTATCTCGGCCCGCGGATCCCTCTATAGTAACATCTCTAAATATCTGGATGGTTTTTTACAGCCTGTTATCCAAGCGGAACCTACGGTCCTGTTGGATACAACTCAACTACTATTATTACTACAAGAACTTACGCAGCTTCCGGAAAAATGCACTTTGGCAAGCGTGGATGTAGTGAGTTTGTACACGAATATCCCCCACTTGGAGGGTATTGAGGCCGTGAGGTCCCTTCTGTCCGACAATTCCAACTACAAAGGACCAGACGTGGGTTTTTTTCTTGTATTACTCGAGAAGACACTCACTCGGAATTTCTTCTACTTTGATGGACAGTTTTATCTCCAGCGACTCGGTTGTGCCATGGGGAGTAATGTAGCTCCGGCCTTCGCGAATGCCTACATGTTGAATATAGAGAAACGCCTATTTCTACAGAATCCGTCTTTTTCGGAGGGTCTAATACTTTTTACACGCTACATAGATGACCTGCTTCTAATCTGGGCCGGCACTCCAGAAGAATTCAAAGAACGGATGCAGACCATCAACCTTCTGGACGCGAATATTAAATTTACGTACGAGTGTAGTGCTGACGTCATCCACTATCTAGACGTGCTGATTACACGACGGGGAAATCATCTACAGACAACGGTTTATCATAAACCAACGGATAAAAATACGTTGCTACATGCCAAGAGTTTTCACCCCACGGCCATGAAAAAGGGTTTACCCTTCTCGCAATTTCTTCGCGCAAGGCGCATTATCAGCAATCAAGATGAGTGTGAACTAGAACTGGATAGAATGATTGGGAAATATCTTGAGAGAGGTTACCCAATCGAGGATCTAGAAAGTGCCAAAAGAAAAGCATTAGCACTTCCACGCACCCAATGCCTACAGCGGAAAGAAAAATCATCAGAGAAAGTACTTCCGTTAATTACTACTTTTAATACCGCAAGCAAAATAGTGAGGAAGAAAGTTCAAAAATTCTGGCCAATCATTAAGACAGACAAATCCTTACCATCTCTTAATCAATATAGGGTGTTGAACTGTCACCGGAGGGGACGCAACCTTAAGGACTGGCTGGTCCACAATGACACCACGGCAGAGAGGAGGGAACTACGGTCACACTTCCTTACAAAAAAACCTGGTTCATACAGATGCATAGGTTGCACCACATGTAGGTACTTGGAAGTTGGTCCGGTGGTGCTACATCCACATTCAGGAAAGAAGTTTCCCATTAAACATGTTCTAACTTGCACGTCTAAATACGTGATTTACATCATTAAATGTCCCTGTGGGTTTGCCTACATTGGCAAGACCTCCTGTACCTTTAGAGAACGGGCAGCGCAACATAGGTCGGCCATAAGACAAGCCCTGGAAGGAAAAGAGATCGAACAGCCTGTTGCAAGACATTTCAGGGAGGCGCGACACACAATGGCTGCCCTACGTTATAAACTTATTGATCATGTTCCCCCGCTACCTAGAGGAGGGGTTTGGAATAAGAAACTATTACAGCTGGAAGCACATTGGATATTCGAGTTCAACACGGTCGCTCCATCTGGATTAAATGAAAACCTCTCCCTTCTATGCTTTTTATGATATTCCGTTTCTATTTTTCCTCTCCTCTACTTTTGCATGCCCCTTTGCCTGAGGTTGCCATCAGGGTCTTTATTCCTAAATATATTTGCATAGATTCGATACTTAGCCCATATGTATGTAGGCCTGCTTTGGATTTTTAAGAGCCCATTATATCTGATTGGGGTTAATTGTTGATACAAAAAAAATTTTTCCCATTTTTTTTCCCATTTTTGGGAATTCAATTATATTTTGTCTATTGTACCCTAATGGCACCTACCTGTAACTTTAATTGCCTGGACCTCATTGAGGCTTTGTTATGATATGGGGCTTACTGCTTTGGTGGAGTAATCTTCAGTCTGAGTAACATCTTTTTCTATTCTACCTGGTTTGGTGTTGGTGTGGGCTTTTACACTGGTTTTATTGCAGGAATTGGGATTGGATGTGATGTCATCCAATGTCCCCAGTTCTTTATGGGATATGGGTCGCCGCGTTCAGCGGTTTCTGTTTTGCACAAGGTTTTGCCTCGGGCTCTGTGCTCTGGTTGCCCGGTGTTTTGTTGTGGAGTGGTAGCCATGACTACTACCTCCGCCCACGAGGCAGGGTTAGAGCGGCACACAGGAGCTGGACGCAGCGCGTCCTCGGCTCCGTTATTCACTGTTGGTATGACAACCATTCAATTTACCCTCTACGTAGCAGTAGGGGATGACGTCGATGACGTCAGCACCGGGGGCCGGAAGCGGAGGGCACAAGGCTGGTCTCACTTGTCTGGTGTTATAAAAGGTATGTCTGTTTTATATATTTTGTATCCTGACGAAAGGTGTGAATAAAGACACCTGAAACGTTGAAACGCTAATCGGCCTGGTGAGCTGTTGCATTTATTGAAAATCCTTTGGAGTGCCGCCCATTACATTATCTTGTCTGCTGGGCCTTGCAGTGCCACGGGAAGGCACCCAGGTATTTAGTTCATGCTGTAGGAGTGCCGGTCACAACTGTTTTTTTGTTCATGGAAGGCTTGGATGTACAAGTACTTTTTTGACATGGCAACCACGCTAACATATGTGTAATTAACGTCAGTGCTGGGACTTTTGTGTGTGTTCATCACTTTGAATTGTTTGCCAGGTGGGACTATTTGAATGCACAGCAGTGCATAGATTAACTTAATATGGAAGCAGGAGCCGGTATCTCAAAATCTCTGGGTTTTCATGCTGTTAATTTGCCTACAGGTGATTTACTCAGTTTTTCAGAGTCAGAAGCTGAAGCTGTGTTAGTAAAAAGATACTTTTCAGGCTACAGTAGGAGGAGAATCTGTAGAGGATGTGTATTTTGCTCTATTAAAGCTACGCAAAAGAGAGATAGACTACCATCTGCATGGGGTCACTATCTCTGATTATTATAGAGAACGGAAAATACCCAGGGGATTCAGAATAAAAAATATCCCCACAATTGGAAGAACAAACCCTGAATTTTGTAGGAGGTGGGCAGCAGTATTGAACAAATGTTCACTAGATCTGATGATCTTGGTCGTGGAGGAATCCACTAGAATTCTGAATGAAACCAAATCTAGAATTGATGAGATAGAACGTGTCTCCAAGCACCTCCTAGTGGATGATACCAAGGGCGATTGGTTGAATAAACTACAAGCTAAAATTGATTCCCATAGGCTAGAGCTAATTAAATATAAAAAAACAAAATTAGCAACTGTAAACAAGGATTATGAAGATCAGACAGTGTATCCTTGGGCCACAGGGAAATTTCCAGCAAGGAGTAAAAAATACTTTCCTAGACGCAACACAAGGAGGTTCTTGACAGACACTGAAGGGTCAGCTGTGGACAGCTCGGCCACCGATTCTGATCAAGCGACAACTTCCAACTCTGGTAAGCCCCCTTTAGGGGCACTGACTCGGGCAAAAGTTGCCCCACGAAAAGATGCCGCGGTAAAACAAGACGGAGCAAACAAGGGGATAGGCAGAGAAAAACGTTAATACCTAAAGGTGACCTCATCATTAATCTTTCCTCCCATGTTTTATCAACTGACAAAACCTCTTTACTCAACAAGGGGTTGTCCTTTGTTCCAGTGACTAAGTACAATCGTTTTGAGTGGAAAGTCGACTCCTGGAAGCATCAGAGAAATATTAAGTTGAAGGAATTTTACGGGAAAGACACCTCTGTGGATGAAAGTGTGCCCGCTAAACACTGCATACGGCCCATATCTACGTTTGAACCACAAACACATAATGCAGCCATCAAGAGTTATGCTCGCATGCTAGAAAGCAGTGTTGATTATGAGGCCAGTAAACCATCCAGAATACCTTCAAATCTTTCTAAAGGGGAGTTTCAAGCAATGCAAGATCTGAGCAAGAATACGTCTGTGGTGATAAGGGCAGCCGACAAGGGGGGAGCAATAGTTTTGCAAGATCTATCAACATATAATGCAGAGGTCTATCGTCAATTAAATGATCAAGCTGTTTATAGCAAATTAGGTTCAGATCCTACAAACAGATTTAAACATGAGATCGACATGATCCTGACACAAGCTCACCAAGATGCCATAATTGACAAACAGACCTTGAAAGCATTAACGGTTGATCATCCAATTACACCGCTTCTTTATACATTGCCTAAAGTCCACAAAAATCTGGACGCCCCCCCGGGACGCCCTATTATCTCGGCCCGCGGATCCCTCTATAGTAACATCTCTAAATATCTGGATGGTTTTTTACAGCCTGTTATCCAAGCGGAACCTACGGTCCTGTTGGATACAACTCAACTACTATTATTACTACAAGAACTTACGCAGCTTCCGGAAAAATGCACTTTGGCAAGCGTGGATGTAGTGAGTTTGTACACGAATATCCCCCACTTGGAGGGTATTGAGGCCGTGAGGTCCCTTCTGTCCGACAATTCCAACTACAAAGGACCAGACGTGGGTTTTTTTCTTGTATTACTCGAGAAGACACTCACTCGGAATTTCTTCTACTTTGATGGACAGTTTTATCTCCAGCGACTCGGTTGTGCCATGGGGAGTAATGTAGCTCCGGCCTTCGCGAATGCCTACATGTTGAATATAGAGAAACGCCTATTTCTACAGAATCCGTCTTTTTCGGAGGGTCTAATACTTTTTACACGCTACATAGATGACCTGCTTCTAATCTGGGCCGGCACTCCAGAAGAATTCAAAGAACGGATGCAGACCATCAACCTTCTGGACGCGAATATTAAATTTACGTACGAGTGTAGTGCTGACGTCATCCACTATCTAGACGTGCTGATTACACGACGGGGAAATCATCTACAGACAACGGTTTATCATAAACCAACGGATAAAAATACGTTGCTACATGCCAAGAGTTTTCACCCCACGGCCATGAAAAAGGGTTTACCCTTCTCGCAATTTCTTCGCGCAAGGCGCATTATCAGCAATCAAGATGAGTGTGAACTAGAACTGGATAGAATGATTGGGAAATATCTTGAGAGAGGTTACCCAATCGAGGATCTAGAAAGTGCCAAAAGAAAAGCATTAGCACTTCCACGCACCCAATGCCTACAGCGGAAAGAAAAATCATCAGAGAAAGTACTTCCGTTAATTACTACTTTTAATACCGCAAGCAAAATAGTGAGGAAGAAAGTTCAAAAATTCTGGCCAATCATTAAGACAGACAAATCCTTACCATCTCTTAATCAATATAGGGTGTTGAACTGTCACCGGAGGGGACGCAACCTTAAGGACTGGCTGGTCCACAATGACACCACGGCAGAGAGGAGGGAACTACGGTCACACTTCCTTACAAAAAAACCTGGTTCATACAGATGCATAGGTTGCACCACATGTAGGTACTTGGAAGTTGGTCCGGTGGTGCTACATCCACATTCAGGAAAGAAGTTTCCCATTAAACATGTTCTAACTTGCACGTCTAAATACGTGATTTACATCATTAAATGTCCCTGTGGGTTTGCCTACATTGGCAAGACCTCCTGTACCTTTAGAGAACGGGCAGCGCAACATAGGTCGGCCATAAGACAAGCCCTGGAAGGAAAAGAGATCGAACAGCCTGTTGCAAGACATTTCAGGGAGGCGCGACACACAATGGCTGCCCTACGTTATAAACTTATTGATCATGTTCCCCCGCTACCTAGAGGAGGGGATCGGAATAAGAAACTATTACAGCTGGAAGCACATTGGATATTCGAGTTCAACACGGTCGCTCCATCTGGATTAAATGAAAACCTCTCCCTTCTATGCTTTTTATGATATTCCGTTTCTATTTTTCCTCTACTTTTGCATGCCCCTTTGCCTGAGGTTGCCATCAGGGTCTTTATTCCTAAATATATTTGCATAGATTCGATACTTAGCCCATATGTATGTAGGCCTGCTTTGGATTTTTAAGAGCCCATTATATCTGATTGGGGTTAATTGTTGATACAAAAAAAATTTTTCCCATTTTTTTCCCATTTTTGGGAATTCAATTATATTTTGTCTATTGTACCCTAATGGCACCTACCTGTAACTTTAATTGCCTGGACCTCATTGAGGCTTTGTTATGATATGGGGCTTACTGCTTTGGTGGAGTAATCTTCAGTCTGAGTAACATCTTTTTCTATTCTACCTGGTTTGGTGTTGGTGTGGGCTTTTACACTGGTTTTATTGCAGGAATTGGGATTGGATGTGATGTCATCCAATGTCCCCAGTTCTTTATGGGATATGGGTCGCCGCGTTCAGCGGTTTCTGTTTTGCACAAGGTTTTGCCTCGGGCTCTGTGCTCTGGTTGCCCGGTGTTTTGTTGTGGAGTGGTAGCCATGACTACTACCTCCGCCCACGAGGCGGGGTTAGAGCGGCACACAGGAGCTGGACGCAGCGCGTCCTCGGCTCCGTTATTCACTGTTGGTATGACAACCATTCAATTTACCCTCTACGTAGCAGTAGGGGATGACGTCGATGACGTCAGCGCCGGGGGCCGGAAGCGGAGGGCACGAGGCTGGTCTCACTTGTCTGGTGTTATAAAAGGTATGTCTGTTTTATATATTTTGTATCCTGACGAAAGGTGTGAATAAAGACACCTGAAACGTTGAAACGCTAATCGGCCTGGTGAGCTGTTGCATTTATTGAAAATCCTTTGGAGTGCCGCCCATTACATTATCTTATATATATATATATATATATATATATAAACAAATCTAGAAAACCACAGCACTCGCCACCCCAGAAGCGGGGTGCAATATCTGCACTCACCACTTATAGGGTGGGGTGCATGCAGCCCATGGCCACCAACCCAAATATACCTGCATGAAGGTGGGGTACCTTGGCGAGTGGTATGCAGGCTTCCGTGCATTGGTCAATTCACTAACTAAACCCCCATCATATATTTATTGATGTTGTGAGGATAAGTGAGCTTGCTATGGTGAGTGCTGAACTTTCTGTTTGTATATATTTGGGTTGGTGGCCATGGGCTGCATGCACCCCACCCTATGAGTGGTGAGTGCAGATATTGCACCCCGCTTCTGGGATGGCGAGTACTGTGGTTTTCTAGATTTGTTTGTATATTACGGGGTTAATCTTTGGTTAACTCTTATTAACCGTGGTCACAGGCCTTTTCATGCACCCCTGTGTAATCTCACTTGTTCTAAACCTGTGTCAGCTGCTCCTTAGTAATTTATCAGCAAGTGTCAGGTGACTAGTGTAACTTTAAAAGCCATAAGATGCATGGCAGATACACATTAAACCTAGTGGGCATGTGTGCAGTATATTATGTGTGATACAGTTGCCAGGTTTTAATTTTAGAGACTTTGTGATAGTGTAGGACCTGCATGAAGGTGGGGTACCTTGGCAAGCGGTATGCAGGCTTCCGTGCATTGGCCAATTCACTAACTAAACCCCCATCATTTATTTATTGATGTTGTGAGGATAAGTGAGCTTGCTATGGTGAGTGCTGAACTTTCTGTTTGTATATATATATATATATATATATATGTTCATAATGATATACTTTTTTTTGCGGGGGAAGGGTGATGTAGGCAAGTTATTATTCAATGATATGAAACTAAAAGGATTTCTTATTTGATATTCCCATAGGATGAAATAAAATATATAAAATATATATGTATATTTGTTTTTAAAGTGTAATAAGATTTAATTATAGTTCTCATCAACATATGTTTTTATAATACACAGTATGTTCTTTATTATATACGAGAGAATGGTAAAACATTACTCCAGAAGTTACAACATTTGATTACAATTATTTTTGTTATATTATAGCATTTAGGAGCGTTCGGGGAATGTACTGTATTTATACCCAAGATTAATAAACATCAAGGAATAGTTAAAATATGTACTAATAATATTATGATCTAGATCACACAAAATTAAGAGTTATTGCAATATTGTGGTTCTACATCTCCTGTCCAGGTTTTAGAACTCCCAGGCTTATCGGCTGCATTTTCATGGCTTGTTTTTGTGTCTTAATTAAGGGCTCACAGCACAGAGCAAGGAGTAATGAGATCAGCTGCATGTGAATCCTGAGCTGCTTGTGAATTTGCTCTTTAAATTAGCTTTTTAGCAAAGGTCTCAGGGATCAATAAGCATATAGGAGGGAAATCATAAAATATGTCAAGTCGACTGCTATAATGTTTGTCTGCAAGCTCCTAGCAATATACATCACTGAGGTATAGCACAAGTAAACATAGGGTATATTTAAACATAAATGGGGGCAGTACAAATGGTGTAATGGTTAGCATTAAAGCCTCACAGCACTGAGGTCATGGGTTCGGTTCCCACCATGGCCCTAACTGTACGGAGTTTGTATATTCTCCCCGTACTTGCGTGGGTTTCCTCCGGGTACTCCGGTTTCCTCCCACAATCCAAAAATATACTGGTAGGTTAATTGGCAACCAACAAAATTAACTCTAGCGTGAATGTGTCTGTGTGTACATGTGGTAGGGTATATAGATTGTAAGCTCCCTTGGGCAGGGACTGATGTGAATGGGGAAATATTCTCTGTACAGCGCTACGGAATATGTGTGCACTATATAAATAACTGGTAATAAATAAATAAAATAATAAATAATTGTGGTACTTTTCCACTAATGCAGAACAAAAGGTAAATGAAGGTGCACACTCTAAACACTAAGACTACTGATAGTTATAATAATTATAATAAACGGCAATTTAACACTGAGTACAACGTAGGTTGTTAAAACAGGTTTGGACAGAAAATATGTTAAAGTAAACCCATCAGGTCCCTGTATCTCTAAAACCAACACAGTAAATTAATTTATCAATGACTTGCCTATATTAGTGCCCATTTCAATATGTAGATAGCAATGCAGGAACTTCTTAAGGGGGTACATTAGATTGCTTAGAAGTTAATCACGGATCTCTCCATGTGTATGCCCCACAGCGATAGTGATGTGCGGTCCGTGCATCGCTATCACTGTTGCTAGATTGGACTATGTGAAATGAGTGACCCTCCCTCCCCCCTGCTCAGCACACATTGCACTGTGTGCTTAGCAGGGGGAGAGATGTGTGCTGAGCGGTTGTGATAGATCGTTCAGCACACATCTCTCCCTGTGTGTACGGGGCATAACTGATTAAAAACATCTAAGGGCAGATGGAAGGGGTGAAAATACCAAACAGAAAGAGTCTCAGCCTTCAAGTGTACAATATATACACAATACAAAAGAATAATGAGCAGAGTCTTGGACTGCACACCCTAATCTTAAACATAATAAGAGGTTCTACTATGTTTAAACTGGTAATGCAATAAAAAAAAAGAAAATTCAGATGCATACTATAAAACATTAAGAATACTGATAGTGGCTGTGGCAGTCTAATGTAATACTCAGCTTCATGGAGGGAGACCATCGGTAGGGCATGGATCCAGACTGCCTAAGTTGGAAAGGCAATCAGTGTAAAGTGAGTTTGTTATACAAAAATGCTCAAGAAGAGTAGTAAAACCCAGTGTAATGACCACATTTACTGGCTGTCCTTTGCTTCTTGGAAATACAGTTATTGAAGTGGCTGACACAAGTATATTGTAGGAATATCACAGCTTGGAATACACAAAGAGAGACACAGATCATAATTGACTTCAGCATCACTAAGTAAGGGTATGGAGATGCTGGAATATGAGGAAAGGCTTGCAAGACTAGGCATGTTTACACTGGAAAAGAGGAGACTAAGAGGGGACATGATCAACATCTACAAATATATAAGGGGACAATACACAGATCTTGCACAGGACCTGTTTTTGGTTAGATCAACACAGAGAACTCGTGGACACTTGCTCAGGTTAGAGGAGAGGAGATTCTGCACAATACGGCGTAAAGGCTTTTTCACGGTAAGGACGATACATGTTTGGAATTTCCTGTCTGATGGAGTTGTAATGGCGGACTCAGTCAACACCTTTAAGAATGGGTTAGATAAATTCCTAAGGGATAAGGATATCCAGGGTTATGTTGCATAGTCACGCACTATAGTTATTATAAAAAAGAGGGATAAAACGTAACGGCAGACATCAGCATCAGTCAAAATTTTATACCAAATAATCCTGCAAAGGAGACCACAAATAGGTTGAACTCGATGGACAATTGTCTTTTTTCAACCTTAGATACTATGTGACTATGTTACTAGAGGACTGGATTCATTCAATGGTATACCCATCTCCTCAAAGACTGAAATACTCCCTCCAAAGAAGAGATTGAAAGTTGCCCATTCATGATAAATCGTTCCTTTAAGAAGCTTAGGGGTCTATTTACTAAGCCTTGGATGGAGATAAAGTACTAGTATCAGCTCCTAACTGGAATGTCACAGGGTTTGAAAAATGACAGTTAGGAGCTGGTTGGTTGGTATTGTATCTCTGTCTACTTTATCTCCATTCAAGGCTTAGTAAATAGACCCCTTAATATGGCTTAATCATAATAAAAGTGCCCTTAAAACTAGCAGAGACAACAGACAGCAGCTATGTGCCCTATAGGTGATCAAAGAGGTCCAATTGGTTTAAGTAAGTGAGTGGGAAATAATCATTTATGTGACTTATAGTAGAAATAGAGTGATCACCAATATGTATTATTGAGGAAACTTGCTTTACAGTACCTCCCTACGTGAGATCACCTATCAGCTGTGATCAATATGTGTCATTGCATACATTCTCATATACTGCATAGTGGCAAGCAACAAGCCTCACTGTTTTTCTGAATGTATTATAAGAGATGTGAGATGGAGGTAACCCTCACTGAATTGTCACTCAGGTGTTTATGCAATCAACATGTCTCACAGTAACAAAAGGTGGTGTCCTTTTGTTACTGTGAGACATGTTGATGCAGAAACACCAGAGTGACACTTCAGTAAGGCCTAAGACAAGACAAGCAGAATTCTTGATAAGTACCACCTTACGGGGTAAATAGGCTAGCCCTGGGGAAATCCTTTAGCTGTGGTAACTCACAGCAGCTAATACGATACCACCCTATCTGTTTTTCATTGAGCTCACCCCTGATGGACTACTAAAAACATAAGGAGACACCTCCAAGCTACATGGAATAACTACTGTAAGAATCAATATTAAACAAAAAAACAAAAAACAAGGAGAGATCATACTTTGAAAAAGGTCCTACATGGATCAAAATGTGTTGGGAGCTGTCTGATGCTGGTGGAAGGTGACCATATCTAAGAAAAAAGGAGGAATCACATGAAGAGGAACAGACCCCACTTACAGTATATCCCACTGCAAAATTTTCTCATAACTCCTGTAGGAGTCCCTTCACATTATTCACACTATGGACCTTTTTTATGAAACATGTTTCCCAAAAATGGTATGAGAGCCTATGGATAAAGGATTATTTTTATTAAAGACAAGGGAAAGAGAAACTTTAATTTAACCACTAGGAGAAAAAGACCACTTGACATGCTGTTTTGTCATCTTGAGTTTGTGAGTGCTATACTGAGAGGGTATCCCCGCTAATTTTTATATAAGGTGATGTTGATCATACTTATTTCACCATATTTAACATCACTGAACAATGAGGACTTTAATATCTCTGAACTGTATTACACAAATATATGTTGTGTTTTTCTGTTATATTTACATACACTGTATGTCCGACTATTGAGGCTGAAGAGAGAAAACCCTTCCAAAGGTAAGTGTGGTTCATGTTCATAATATTCTAAACACCATAGTATGTATTCCACATAGAGATTTGGTGGTCTTGTATATAAAGACCAAGGTTTCTTGTACCTGATTAGATCAATCTTCCTGCAATTTAATAGTGATATTTGCAGTTCATATTGGAGTTAAAATCTTAATTCTGGTAATTCTAATGGTGAACATGTGAAGATAAAGTGCCGGTATTTGTGTTAATACACTCCAGTAACGGTGTCTGGTCACAATCTCCACAGACTGTGAGCTTTTCAAAGCCTGAGAAGCAAGCTTTGTCAGTTTTTATTGACACTGTCACCTACCTATCCACAATTCAAGTGAGCAGGTGTTACATACATTGATGTAGGAACAATGTTTAAGACTTTATACAATACAGTATGTCAAGTTTTAGAGTAGTAGCAAGTATAGTCTAAAGGAGTTCAAACTTCAGTTAACTTTTTAATGTTAAGAAGTCATGCTTAAGATTCAGGATGAAGAAATATGCCAAAGCCCATGTGGAGGCATTTAAAAGATATTGACTGAAATAGGAGACACTATCAGATGATACAGGGTAGGAAAGTGTTTGATTTGTTATTAGAATGATTCCAATTAACAGATGTGATGTGGCAGGAAAATTAGAAAACTGTTTTCTAAATATATTTATTGGGTGAAAAATTAATTTAAAATGTCCTGAAGGCGCACATAAAGTATAACATACAAACATGTCCCAGGCAGGCATAAGGGATCTGCCTAATACAATACATCTAAATGGTCTAGAACTTATAAGAAGAATCATTTGGGTACACCTATGAGCAGGGGCTCCGACAGTAGTTCTGGGCCCAAGTAATGGCCAGTCCCCTCCATTGAAAATATTAAAAATTAATGGTTTTGTGCGGCCGCACAGGGGGGCACCGGCATGGGGGAAAATAAACGAGAGGAGGTGGGCAGCAGAAGGAGTGGGTGGGCAGCATCAGGAGGCAGGTGGGTGAGATCAGTTAATCACCCACACTTCACTCATGGAGAGAGAGGACACTGCTTCTGCAAGTGCCTCTCTCCTCAGTGCAGCACATAGCAGCGTGTGTGCTGGGCTGGGAGAGAGGCTGCTACTGCAGCAGGGTCCCCTCTCTCCTTGTTCCAACTGCCAGAGCTGTGTACAATGATGAAGGGGGAACCCTCACATCCTAGCCTCTCCAACAGACCCGGGCCCCCTCGGTGACACTGCCTATGAGCATCAAAGTTGTGATATGTCTATTAAGAGCAAATATTAATAGTTGCAGTTGGGAAAAAGTTATACATCTTATGTGCAAAATGTCTGCCAAGTAAAATGAAGAATAGTGAAGGAATACCTTCAGGAATCATTCAGAAATATTAAGTAATAATCAGTTAGTGAACAATAACCATATAAACAAAAGGATGGAGACATGGAAATGCATAGAAAAACGCATGAGGGAGTGAGAAAGGATTTTTAAGTTCAAATGACAATAAAACCACATTCACAACAAGTTATACATTTGCAGAACATATTATCTCACCATATAAAAGTAAGCAGAGTAGTAGATTGACTAGGACAGTGCAGGATAAAATAAATAGAAATCTATATCAATTTTGTTTGAGTAAAGGAATTGTTTCAATTAGGATTAAGCTACATGTTCAGATGTTTTAAATATTTTCTTTTTTATCATTGTCATCTAAAGAGTCCAGAAAATGATCCGAGGTAATATAGAATTTTTAAACTCTTTTGTCATCCTTTAGAATGATGAGTCTTTTGTCAAAGTAAAGTATTTGTAATAAGTTTTGTTGCACATTACTCTAGGATAGAGCATATATGTCCTCCATTGAGTTAGGATTCATATTTTTCCTAGAGTAAGGAGAATAGTGAGGAAGGGGATAACTGCCTTCCTATGGGAGCCTTCAGTTCTTAAAATTCAATAATAAACAGGCCACAGGATCAAGATAATTACATATAAAAATAGTTTGTGAGCATAATCTATTATATTACACCAAAATCTTCTAAATTTGTGACACTCCCATAAAGAATGAATAAAGTTAGGATTACTGACACCACATTTCTGACATGATCCTGTTTCACCAAGATTCATAAGTATACTTTGTGTAGGAGTAATATACGCTCTATGGAGCGGACAAATATGTATGTCATGTAAGTATGCCGATTGTAGGATCCTTAACGAAGGCTCATGAAAAAAAATAAGGTCAGAAAAATCATTAATCTTTAGAATATTGGATTTCCACCTATCAATTAGTAGACTCTATTGTGGGTCAGTATTAGAGGGAACAAGTACTGATATAAATGCTTTATCTTAAATTATTTATATCTCAGAAACTTAAGCAACATATCAATATTAAGCAAGCTGATTAGTATTTTGAGACTGAGAACACTAGAAAACAAGAAATGTCGTACTTGGAGATACATATAAAAATTGTGTCTATGAAGCCGATATTGCTGCTGGAAATCTTCAAAAGTGTATATGTTACCTCCAGGATCGAATACTTTAAGTGAAGATGAATGTCCCCTATTTTTCCAGAGACAATATGTTGAATTTTTATGTATTGATGGGGAATATGAAGGGTTTCCCCACAGAGGTATAATTTTATTGAAGGAGGGGACTCTTCCACATCTCTTATTTGTAGATAGCCATGTCAAATATGTATCTTTAAAAATAATAGTACTCAAAATTACATTTGGAATAACAGATGCTTTAGATTGAAGTAAATCACTTGGGTAGTAAGGAAATAATAAAGCTTCATCTAAGATGCTATCACTGTAATTGCTTTTTTTCCAACAACCATTTGCTAATACCTGTATAGTGACAAAGAATCGCTAAAGAATATGCAGTTAGGTCTGCACCCCCATTCTTCCTGAGGCTTCTGAGTTTTTGATGGGCTATTCTCTGTCTTTTATTTTGCCAAAGAAATTTAGAAAATTAGGCCTCTAATTTAGAAATATCCATCTTCGTTAGGGAAACCAGCAGCATCTGCCTAAATTAAAATATTTTTGGAAATATGATGCATTTAATTACTGACAGTATTCCCAACAATGACAAAGGCAACCTCTTCCTATTATCAAGCATTTGTGATAATTTATTTATAGCTGGGGAGTCATTGAGTTTATATAGATGAGAATGATCCAAATTTATATGAATTCCTAGGTACAGTATTTGATTTGGTAAAGAGCAATTTTAAAAGGGGAAAACCTGCAAGATCTATCACTTATGGATGGATACTACCCAAAATCAGAATTTCTAATTTGGTTATATTAATATTATAACCCGCTGCCACACCAAAAGAAGTTATAAGATTCTTTACATTTGGTAAAAAATGTTTTGGGTTAGATAAAAACAATAAAGTGACGTCCACAAATAATGTAATCTGCAGCTCCACATTGCCAACTGAGATTCCTTGGATTAAAGGAGATGATCAGATCGTGAGTGCAAGGGGGTTCAAATCCTACAGCAATAAGAAAACTGTTTAATACAAGCTTTCAAAACAGACTTTCCTGAATCTACAATCTATATTCCTTTGTAGATGTACACACAATAAGATTAAGTATGCCAGAAGTCATATCCTACCAGTATGGTGTTGAAGTGTCAGAGGAAACCAAGTTACTCACATAAAACCGATGTCAACACAAAGAGAACATATCAACTCCACGCATTGAGGTTCTGGTCAAAACTGAAATGCATGACCTCAGTAATGTGAGACAGCAAAGATAAAGTGTGGTATCAATAAAATACATGGAAGTATAATTACTAAGATGGGAGTTCTATTTAAGATGGGATGTTGCCCATAGCAACCAATCAGATTCCAGGTATTATCTTCTAACAAGTGCTAGATAAATGAGAAGTAGATTCTGAATGGTTGCTATGGGCAGCATCCCATCTTAAATAGAACTCCCATCTTAGTAAATTTACCCCAAGGTCTCTAGAAAAGCTAAGCCAATAGGTAAACTAGCACATCCCCATCATACTGAAATTTATGTCAAATTCTAGCTGCAGTAAGCAGATCCATCAAGTATGTAAGAATAATGAGTAACAAGAACTTTGAAAAAGGGTTGTGAACTCATTAAATATGTATTAATTAAGCAAACTAAAATGCATTTAATTTTATTATTGTTTTCTGTATATAGTATTGGATACTGAATACTTGAAGATTTCAGAATATTAAGCTGTTCTGTAATTAGGAGTGTGATATCTGAAATATAATAAATTACATTTAAAAATTATCCTTGTCAAACCAAATTCTGTCCCTCTTATTAACCACTCTATTAAAGTTTCAAATAAAATGTATCATAGTAATTTAAGAAGGAAACATTTGGGCCAAAATTTACAAAAATCGAGTTTGTCCGATTTGTGTTTTTTTTTTCTAAGTCCCAACACGGGAATTCACTAAGCACAAATCTCGGCAGTGTTTGGACTATTCGTAATGGTTTGAATGACAAAGTTCAGAAATACGAATGAATAAATCATCGGTAAAACGCGGCTGTTATTTCCTACAACACGGGTATTCACTATTATTTCGTATTTGGGTGTTAGTCTCTGAGTGCTCAAGTGCGGGTGTATTTTTTTGCGATTCGTTAAAAAAAGCAGCAAAAAATAGACCTGCTTTTTCCAGGCGAGTTTGGATAATCATGCACGGATCAGTGAGATCTGTGCATGGTTATCTATGGGAAAGGGTCTGTTTACTGTAAAAACTTGGAAAAAAATTGCGTGGGGTCCCCCCTCCTAAGCCAAACGTGCCTCGGGCTCTTTGAGCTGGTCCTGGTTGCAAAAATATGGGGAAAAAATTGACAGGGGTTCCCCCATATTTGAACAACCAGCACCGGGCTCTGGTGCCAAAAATATGGGGGACAAAAAGCGTAGGGGTCCCCCGTATTTTTAACACCAGCACCGAGCTTCACTAGTCAGAGAGATAATGCCACAGCCGGGGGACACTTTTATATAGGTCCCTGCGGCCCTGGCATTAAATCACTAACTAGTCACCCCTGGCCGGGGTACCCTGGAGGAGTGGGGACCCCTTAAATCAAGGGGTCCCCCCTCCAGCCACCCAAGGGCCAGGGGTGAAGCCCGCGAGTAACCTCACCGCTGACCGCAAAGTTCCCACCATTGGATACAATGTAGCGCCTATGCGCTACATTGTATCTCTGCCGTGCGCAGCATGACTGACAGCTCAGGAGCACACAGGCAATCAGGAGAGTGCCACGACGTGGCACTCCCTGATTGGCTCAAGGGACCCTCTGTGACAGGAGTCACGGGGGGTCTCAGCAGTCGGGGAAAGGGGTCCCATGTGTAAACATGGGACCCCTTTCAGTGCGTTGTTCGGGTTTTTCGGTTTGTTTTTTTGCCAAGTGCGTGGATTACAAGCTCAAAAGAGTACCGATCTACAGTGGATTTTTGTGAGTATAATTTATTCACAGGTACCCAATGGATTCTACTTGGAGAAGTGGACCTACCCTCGTGTGAACATAGGTAAGTATGTGTGAATGTAGGTGTGCATGTATGTAATAAAGTTTTACTTTCAAGGTGTGTGGGTTCTGTTTTTATTTGGGTATTTTTGTGTAGTAGTACTACAGGTACCAGCGCCCCCCCCCGCATGCTGGTACTTGTGGTTCTCCAAGTACCAGCTTGCGGGGGAGGCTTGCTGGTACTTGTAGTACTGCTACAAAAAACAATATTTTTTTTTTACACATGGCTATCAGCCCCCCATCCACAGCCCTTGGATGGGGGGGACAGCCTCGGGCTTCACCCCTGGCCCTTGGGTGGCTGGAGGGGGGACCCCTTAATTTAAGGGGTCCCCACTCCTCCAGGGTACCCCGGCCAGGGGTGACTAGTTAGTGATTTAATGCCAGGGCCGCAGGGACCTATATAAAAGTGTCCCCCGGCTGTGGCATTATCTCTCTGACTAGTGGAGCCCGTTGCTGGTGTTAAAAATACGGGGGACCCCTACGCTTTTTGTCCCCCGTATTTTTGGCACCAGGACCAGGCGCAGAGCCCGGTGCTGGTTGTTAAAATATGGGGGAACCCCTGTCAATTTTTTCCCCATATCTTTGCAACCAGGACCGGCTCAAAGAGCCCGAGGCTGGTTTTGCTTAGGAGGGGGGACCCCACGCAATTTTTTTTTTGAATTTTAACACTTTACATTTTTTTTTAAGGTGCACAATGATGCCCTGCACGGATCTCACAGATCCGGCCGGGATTCCTTGTGTTTTGTCAGGCAGTGTTTTACTCATCACTCCCTTAAAACACTGCCTGACATTACGAATCACATCGACATCAGAAAAGACGAATGTTGCAAACTCGGCAGATTAGTAAATGACCGTATCAGGATTCAAAAAGTTGCAGTAAAATGCACCCGATACCATTCGAGTTCAAACACCGTTAAAAACGGCAAAAACACGCATATTAGTAAATATACCCCTTGGTGTTCATGTTTTTTTATAATGTATTGTCATCAAATATCTTCAATTTCTTAAATTTATTTTTGGTTTTGCAAATTTACTGAATAGTATTTTTTTTAATATATGGTATATCCTATCTGTATATTAATAAACAATGTACTGTATACACTAGTTATTCCACTGACAGGCAGTGGGGTGAGGCAGGTAAGGCAGAGCCTTTCCTGTTATACTAACGGTTGCACCAGAGTTTTGACTGCATAGTATATGAAAAATACAAATAATATGTTCAAAATATAATCTTTTTATTATTCTAATAACTTTGTATAGTTAAACTCTGGAGGAAAAAGTCTATAGCAGGTGAGGCAGTGCCTACTCTTTCCGCACATTTCTGATCAAAATCTCACCAAATTTCAAAGAGTTTATACTGCTGCACCTTTGCCGTATGCCCACATGAACCTTTTGGCTCATATATTGTGTGTAAATCTGGTTCTGGTACAAGCCAGTGCCTCATGAGCCATTTACCACACCGTTTGTCCCTGAGTTATTGTACATACTAAATGTTCCTTGCTTATTACTAATATAGGTATCATATTAACAAAGTGTCAGTGAAAGATGAGAGCTTCAGAGAGCATTTGTTAGTAAAAAAATAATGAATTTATTTTAGATATAATTTCCCTACATTTTCTGCAGTAATTATAAACTTGTACTTATTATTTTGTGAGCATTAACAATCATGTTACACCAACAACAATATTAGTTGTGCATATTACACTAGTTAATGAACCATTTCTATATAATTTTAAGCATATTATCTCTAACTTCTTTTTTCTTTTACATCTCTTTTTTCTTTTAAATGATACACATACAATATAATTAATACATTAACTGTACAATTAAAGACAGGAATAAAGGTGGGTGGTCTGCGCACTGAGGTGAAAACAAGCGTGTATTAGGGGTGTGCTGCTAGTTCTAGCGGCATCCAGTCCTCCTTGTTTCATGCGTACAAATAGATCGGTATTAAACCTTACTGTGCTCAACCCCTTGGTGTTGTGTGCTTTGGTGGCAATTAACTAGGTGGTTTAGTAGAGATAGTGTCCCTGTATGTTTTAAATAAGGATGGCTAAAAAGCTTATTTCTATTTGTATTAATAAAACAGAATAGTTAAGTCTATATTGGTATCAAGATGAGTTCGTGACACAAACAAGTAAGCGGAAAAGTTCAATCCGATGGGGACATATAGGGGGTCATTCTGACCCGATCGCAGCGTGCTTTCTCTCGCACAGCTGCGACTGGGTCACTACTGTGCATGTGCGGGGGCTGTAATGTGCACGCGCATCGTTGCCTAGTGACGGAAGTCGCCAGGCAATGACGAAAGGAATGAAGAAAGCAATCATAATGGCGCTTGCTTGAAGATAGACCGGCGGTGGGTGATCCTGGGTGGCAACACAGCATTTGGACTCGTTTTCTGGGAGTGGTAAGAAAAAAGCAGGTGTGTTTGAAGAAACACAGGCATGTCCAGGGTGGGTGTTTGATGTCAGAGCCAGGACCAAACAGACTGAAAACGTCACAACTGGTAAGTATGTCTAGACCTACTTAGAAACTGCACACATTTTTTTCCCATAGCGGGGCTACACAAGCGAACACAGCCTTGCTATGGGAAATAAACCACACCCATAGGCGGAGTATAGTTGATCGCACGGGCTGCAAAAAGCAGCTGGTTGTGATCAACTTGGAATGACCCCCATATTACGTTCTTTAGGTGTTTACAATACCTTTCTGATGAATATAAAATTGAAGATGTACTTGCTGTTAAGTTATGAATACGTCTTTACGAGTTCTGTTTTAGTGAAACAGTAGTTATATAGTCTCATTCACAAGATGGTCCTTTACGCTTTAGGTGATATTTGGTGCAAGTTAGTTTGAACAGAGGACAGCGTCCCATATCTCTGTGATGTCTTTAAACAATCAAGTCTGTGCACTTACCATTGCGGCCGTGTGTACGAGAGGTCCGGGTAGGCATCGGGATCCTGCAGGTGCTCCGGACTGGCTCAGGTCCAGGGGTCTTGCCTGCTACCTCAGTTCATCCTGGTGCTGGTCATCCTGGGTGCCTGCTACATCCACTGAGCTGGTTTTTGTCTGGAGAGAGAATGCATGATGTGGGCTCTGGAGAACACGTAACCAGGCACGCCTCTCCACTACAGATACTCACCTGAAGTCACCCTTCCGCTACCCATCCATCCTTCCCACTCTCCGATACTGGTCACATTGCTGCACGCCAGGTGCCGGGGCTTCGGGGTTGTTCCAGCATTCTACGGTGTCCACTTGTCTGATAGTGTGTGTATCCTTGTGTTCCTCCAACGTGTTTCAGCCTAATTGGCCTTCCTCTGGGAGTCTGTGGTAACACTTTTCTGGACTGAATGAAGTTAAAAAGGCCATTGTTGGTGGGAGCAATTTCCATTCGTTATCTGTGCTGAGTGCCTGATTGGTTTCTCAGTCTGTCCATCATTAGAAGTTGTAGAGATTGGTTAATTGGATGTTTGTTTCTGTTACTGTTTGGGCATGTTTGGGTGTGCAGCAATGTGACCAGTATCGGAGAGTGAGAAAGACAGACTGGTAGCGGAAGGGAGACTTCAGGTGAGTATCTGTAGTGGAGAGGCGTGCCTGGTGATGGGTTCTCCAGTGCCCGCATCACTGCATTCCCTCCCCAGACAACAACAGCTCAGTGGACGTAGCAGGCACCCGGGAAGGCCCACACCAGGATGAACTGAGGTAGCAGGCAAGATCCCTGGAGCTGAGTCAGTCCGGAGCACCTGCAGGATCCTGATGCCTACCCGCACCTGGACCTCTCGTACACACGGCTGCAATGGTAAGTGCATGGACTTGATTGTTTAAAGACATCACAGAGATACGGGATGCCGTTCTCTGTTCAAACTAACTGGAACCAAATATCACCTAAAGAGTAGAGGACCATCTTGTGAATGAGACTATATAACTACTGTTTCACTAAAACAGAACTCGTAAAAACGTATCCGTAACTTAACAGCAAGTACATCTTGGTATTGTAAACAGCTGAGAACCATACTATATGTCCCCATCGGATTGAACTTTTCCGCTTATTTATGTCTCAAACTCATCTTGATACCAATATAGACTTAACTATTTTATTAATAAAAGTAGAAATAAGCTTTTAAACTGTACAATTTTTTGTTATATCTATACAACAGAAGCTGAGAGAATGCTTAATAAATTTAAAAGCAAATAATAACCAAACCAAAGCACAAACAGGAACCTTTAAAATTGATAAATGAGCAACCTTGTTTTTGCTATTTAAAGTAATTTATTTTTTGCTAAACGAATGATATTATTTTGGAGAAGCTAAAAAAGATCCATTTATAAAATGATGAATAGCCATGGATACATCATATTTGACCTTGAGGTCACAACCTTTAGTTATTGTATTGAAAACCTGTCACTATCCATTTAGAAGTACTGTAACTTTAATAATAAGTTAAAGTAATGGAGAAAACAGTGAATGAGAATACTAGAGCTACTGTAAAATAAAGATATGTATATCACACTAAAACATGTAGACACCTAGCATAATAGTATATAATAACCACATTATTATGAGTTAGTATTTAAACTTGAACTGTGTAAATAACTATCTTGTATTAAAATGTGTACATTTTCATAATAACAGTTTCCAGGTAGCTTACTATATAGTTTATATTGTAGCTCTAAGGTTGTGGAATTAATCAACTGCTTGCACTTTTATTTTTAACAGTAATCAAGTCAACAGTGAGTAGCAGAATGGTGGGCCACACATATTAATTCACATAAGTACTGCAGTGTTATTTACATGGATTGCTAAGAGGAGCCTCTTTTTTAATTGTAGATTATTAAGAGGGACTGCAATGTTTTGATTTACCTTATATGTTTAAATTCAGTAAACCTCTATGAATTTTTTTAGCTTTTTTTAACAAATTATCATTAAATGATGACCCAATGTTTGTTTAGAAGATCAGTGAATTGTATGAGTATAAGTATAGAACATAATACATAATACATGTACTTGTGTGAACAGTGTTGAGGTGTGTGATTATAAGGTATAATAGTCTAGTGAAGATAAGTTAGTTTAGGAATTGAATAAAGCTGTCGAAAGAGATAACTTTCAGGAAATGATTTAAGGTTTGGAGGCAAGCAGAACGTCTGTTTGTACAAGAAAGTCCTAACAAAGTCCTTGTTTTTGTCCTTGTAAGTTAAGTTAAAATATTTTATTTTGGATTTGGTTAAACACAGACAACTAATGTTTAAAAGAGCAGAGCTACTGTCTAGTATAGGAATATTTTAGAAGGAAAATGATTCTAGTCACTGCATTTAAATTTCAAGATAGTATGGATGAACATTTAGCTACGTTATGGAAAGATAATGGGGTTGATGCTGAGTTGGTTGTAATTTAAGCATAATTGAAGATAAAAAAGGGTGGTAGACAAGTGCACTATATTCACAACTTTTTTTGACTTCTATTACATTCTACAATTTTTCTTATGCATTACATATGAGGTTGATACTATTTTGCTTCCAGGATCTGTTTTGTTGATTATGGGGGTTATTCAAGTTTGTTAGCAAACAAAAAAAGCAAGCAACTGGGAGAAACCATGTTGCACTGCAGATTGTGCAGATGCAACAGATTTTGGTGGGGTGTGTTCAAAATTCAAGGCAATCAGGTCTGAACTGCGCAGGCGCTGCAGTGCACCAGCGCATGCCAGAGATGTGATCAGCATCTCTGCCTAGCGATCGCCTCTGCCTGATTGACAGGCAGAGGCATTTGCTGGGTGGGAGGGGGTGGGCCGGCGGCATTGACCCGCCATTTTGGGGGTACGGTCTGGGCAATGCAGGTGTGCCCAGACAGTGTGGGGGGCAGGCCAAGGAAGTGGCGTGACATCACACACAGCCGCTGCAACCCATAGAGCGATGGGAAGCTCCATGCAGGCATGCCAGTGCGGCACTGGAAGGGAGCTACTCTTCAGGTACAGAAAGCATCACTGCTGTGCAGTGTTTTGGACCTGTGTGGGGGGGAGCAGAGCCAGACATGTGGGGAATCCCCTCGCATGTCTGTGAAAGTGATCATAGATGTGCTAAATTTAGCACATCTAAAATCAAGTCTGAATTACCTCCATGGTTTTGCTCATTTGCTTACTATTTTGGTTTGCTAACAAACCTGAATAAGGCCCAATGGACCTTACTCAGCTTCAGTAGCAAATGCTGCTAAATAGCTGCTCCTCTAAAAACAGATCTCATGCCAGCACATAATCCCAATCTACAAATACATTCAACAATGTTGGGAAGGCATCAGAAAATTGTATAAATTGTAAAGAATATCAATAAAGAATAAAATCCCTTAAAATACCTGACTCCAAATGTCTTTTTTATTTTGATCAGATCCTTAAATTAATTTAAAGATTCTTGCCACCTAGGAATCCTTTTGGTAAGGTGTTACAGTACAGTACATAGATGGAATATAGTTCAAATGAAAAATTTCTTATTGTCAAATCTCTGGAATCATTCCTAAAATTAAACCATTATAGCAACAGCATCCAAGAAACACAGCCAATGGCTTTGTTTAATAAACTGTGTAGTGATATTTATTAAAACAATATTTTTTCATAAAAATGTATATAAAAGCTTACATAGCAGTAGATTGCAGCAAGATCCCCTTATAGTATGATGGAAAAGAGACTTTCTATCTAGCCATACTGGAGGGTGTGAGCTCTGGACATTAGTTTCAACCAGTTAGTCCTATATTTTTTCCCTTTGTGTTTCATTTCTAAAAAATTACTAACTGCATTGGTACATTATGCAACCAATAGCGTTGGTTTGAAAAAATAAAAGGGGATGAACAGTCATGTCCTGGGAGAGGTTATGGATCCACCCTTTATGTCTTACAATGTGTTCATGGGGTGCTGAGAAGAAATACATATTTGGAACAATAATCCAGATATTAATAATATATAAGAATAGATTAGATACATTGATGATATATTGTTTATTTAGAATGTATGTGAGAAAAATGTAGAAATGGTATGTGACTTTTAAACAATAAATTGCATAATATAGTTCTAACCTACCATATTAGTAAATAAGTTAATTTCCTAGATCTATATGTATATATCAAAGACAATAACATTCAAACAAAAAGTGACATTAAAACAACTGACAATACTACTTATATACAGGTGGAGCCTCCGTCATTTCACCCTGCCTAGTCACAGGCATGCACTCCTGGCGTGACTAGGCAACCCGTCTGATACAAATGGGTATATTTATCAATGAGTGATACATTTAACTGTGAGTGACTAATTGCACCAGCCAATCAGCTCCAAGATGTCATTTTTTAAACAGATGGCAGTTGGTGGTCCAGCTGAGCTGATTGGCTGGTGCAATTTATCACTCACAGTGAAATGTATTACTCCTTGATACATGAGCCCAAAAGAATCAGAAGAAACTGATCAGAATTAGATACTTTTGAAACACAGACTGTGGAAATGACAATGATATTTCTGGAAAAAAGGTTATGAATGTCTGTTGATACAAATGCGGGAAAAAATGAGGAAAAAAGATAGGATGGAGTTATTGACATACACAAAGATGGAAAAATGTAAAATAAAAGAACAAAAAAATCCCTCATTCACTAAGTTTAATGGTCAATATAAGCAAGTACAAATGATTTTTTGTAAACATTGCCAGTTTTGACGAAAGAACCAATATTGATAGATATTATCCCAATAAGACCCAGTTTTATTTACAGATAATTGAATAATAAATGTAAAAAAAAAATCAATTGGTGAAAAATTCCTTCCCAGAAAAAAGAGGACTTACAGTATAAAAAAGTACTGGTTTCCATAAGTGCTGTATATGTCCCATGTGTAAATCACACAATAAAACAGCTACCAAAGTAGAGAACGTTTTATCAAATTTCAATGGATAAACCTTTAAAATTAAGGAATTAATTAATTGCAACAGTAAGTACTGCATCTATCTAATTGTATGCAAATCTAAACTTTAATACATAGGAAAAACTTTGCATACTCTATGGGAGAGATAGGCTGAACAGTAATTTCCCTCCTCAAAATTCTACTCACAATACCCCATAATGACAATGGAGATTTTTGCATATTTATTAAAAATAAACTAAGAAATCACATGTACATACTGTAAGTATTCACAACCTTTGCTCAATACTTTGTTGATGCACCTTTGGCAGCAAATACAGCCTCAAGTCTTTTTGAATATGATGCCACAAGCTTTGTGCACCTATCTTTGGCCAGTTACGCCCATTCCTCTTTGCAGAATCTCTCATGCTCCATCAGATTGGATGGGAAGAGTCAGTGCACATCCATTTTCAGATCTCTGCAGAGATGTTCAATCGGATTCAAGTCTGGGATCTGTCTGGGCCACTCAAGGACATTCAGAGAGTTGTCTTGAAGCCACTCCTTTGATATCTTGGCGGTTTGCTTAGGGTTGTTGTCCTGCTGAAATATGAACTATAACCCCAGTCTGAGGTGAAGAGTGGTCTGGAGCAGATTTTCATCCATGACATCTCTGTACATTACTGCATTCATCTTTCCCTCTATCCTGACTAGTCTCCTAGTTTCTGCCACTGAAAAACATCCCCACAGTATGATGCTGCCACCACTATGCTTCACTGTAAGGATGGTATTGGCCTGGTGATGAGCGGTGCCTGGTTTCCTCCAAAAATGATGCCTGGCACTAACGCCAAAGAGTTCAATCTTTGTGTTATCAGACCACATAATTTTGTTTCTCATGGTCTGAGAGTCCTTCAGGTGCATTTTGACAAACTCCAAGCTGGCTGCCATGTGCTCTTTTCTAAGGAGTGGCTTCTACTTGGCCACTCTACCATACAGGCCTGATTGGTGGATTCCTGTAGAGATGGTTGTCCTTCTGGAAGGTAATCTTCTCTTCACAGAGGAATGCTGTAGTTCTGACAGAGTGACCATCAGGTTAATGGTCTCCTCCCTGACTCCCTCCCTTCTGCCCCAGTAATGCAGTTTAGATAGCCGGCCAGCTCTAGGAAGAAAACTGGTGGTTCTGAACTTCTTCCATTTACGGATGATGGAGGCCTCTGTGCTCATTGGGACCTTCAAAGCAGCAGATATTTTTCTGTGCCATTACCCAGATTTTTGCCTCGAGACAATCCTGTCTCGGAGGTCTACAGACAATTCCTTTGACTTCATGCTGGGTTTGTGCTCAGACATGCACTGTCAAGTGTGGGACCTTATATAGACAGATGTGTGCCTTTCCAAATCATGTCAATCAACTGAGTTTACCACAGGTCGACTCTAATTAAGCTATAGGAACATCTCAAGGATGATCAGTGGAAACAGGATGCACCTGAGCTCAATTTTGAGCTTCATGGCAATTGCTGTGAACACATATGTACAGTATATGTGACTTAATAGTTTTTTCTTTTTAATAAATTAGCAAAAATCTCAAAAAAACTTTTTTCACATTGTTATTATGGGGTATTGTGTGTAGAATTTGGAGGGGAAAAAATAATTAATTTCATTTTGGAATAAGGCTGTAACATAACAAAATGTGCAAAAAGCGAAGCGCTGTGAATACTTTCCGGATGCACCGCAGGGATTAAGAATAGTGAAGGAAATTGGAGAAAAAAAAGAGTTCTGAAACTACACGGGCCCAGAGTAAAATAAAATGTATTCATGATTTGCAAACTCTAGTCCCACATGGTCTGAATGTGCACTTTGAGAATAGGTGCTTCTTTTAGGTTATTGTATACCTCCTATTACTATGTTTGTGCTTCATTTTATACTTTTTAAGCCTTCTCATTTATATTTTATTATTCACATTAAGATATTTTAAAAATTTTTTTATCTACCATCAGTCTTCTATTTTGTACTTAAAAAAAAATAATTTATGTTATTTTCACTATAGATACTGTAATATTTTTATGTGTAATATTTATCTAATTCACCTGCAAACAATACAATTGTTGCCTACGTTCTACCTGTTGGAACACAAACTGGAAGTTTGTTATTTCCAGCCAGGTATGCCCAGCGCCAACCGTGATTTTATATTTTTTTCACTTATAGCTGACAACGGGCCTTTCATCTCAGCCATATAATGAGTGTTACAGAAACAATTAACACCTGGTATATGCATTTTGCTCAAAGATTGCTAAGCTCTAATGCCCAGATACTCTTTGGGAAAGCAAGTGGAAGGAAAATTGTAAGCATTGTATATATTAACTGACAACTGCTGAACACTAGAGGCCAAAACTAGTGTGTCCTAGTGCTGGTAAGTGACATTTTTGTGGCTGGCCAAAAATTTCCAGACTCCATGTCCATAGCAAAAAAAAAGGAGACTTGAAACTAAAAATAAATGTAAATTTATATTTTATTATTTTTTTAATTGTTTTAAATATATCTATTATGTCATTTTCACTGTTTCATGTATCTCCAGTAAAGTAAGATTTAGTTAACCAGTTGTGTATATAATAATATGCGATTTTATAAGCTTTGTTCCTTGTGATAGGAACTCCCTTCCACAATTGAGTGGGTGGGATTTATTTCACTTTATAAAAGCTTTTTAAATTATAAGCACAATCACCTTGAGAAAACATTAACTGTCGAAACAGGTTGACATGGTGGCATAGGGCATAGGGACATATATCTTCCTTTTCCAATGGCTCTTGACATGACCAGGTGGTGTGACTATCCGGGTTTAATACTTCCCATATGGTTATTGTGATGTGGATATAACAACTTCCTTTCTGGATTTTTTAGTAATTTCCACTGACATATATCACTATTATACTTTTCCTATCATTTCCTCTTTTAACGGTACATTTTGGGGTGAAAATATGCTTATTATGATGTGGATATAACAACTTCCTATCTGGTATGGTTGTAGTCTATATTTTATTGTATGTTCTCTGGTTCTTTTCTATTAAACTTTGGCATACTGTACTGCAATATTGATATTATTATCCTTTATATGGATCCACAAGGAATGTGCAGCACCCAATAACAGAGTACATAAATGAAAAATCAAAACAGGACAATAGTGACTTAATAGCCCTACACACTGGTCGATACCAGTGAAAGATATGAACGAGATACCGTTCATATCTTTCAGTGTGTAGGCACCAGTGATGAACGATGCGCAGCACCACGCTCGTACATTGCTGGTGTCGGCTCGTTTAAACATGCAGGCCAATATGGACAATATCGTCCATATTAGCATGCATAGCTATGGAGCTGGGTGACGGGGGCAGTGAAGAAACTTCACTCCCCCATCACCTTCCCCCTGCCGCCAGGTCACCCGTCTGCCATATCGGCAGATGGGCAGCTCGGCGGTGGGTCGCCGAGTCTGTAGGGCCCTTTATAGTTGAAGACAATATAGGATAAGTACAGGTTAAATGAACACTGACATAAGTATCAGGGTGGCAGAAAACTGCGCGATTAGATGCAGTCGAGGATGGTAAGAGTAAGAGAAGGATAAGCATATGAGGGTTGAGGGCCCTGATCGTGAGAACTTACATTCTCTAAAGGGAAGGGGCAGACAGAAAAGGGTGACACAGATGGTGTAGACAGTGAGTGTTGAACAGAGTGTTAAAATGAGATTAGGCTGGATTTGGTATAATATATCTTTATGATTGAGTGAAAGAATGTCTGGCTGTAAGACAATTTTTTTTAAATAACAAAGAAATGTTTATGTACACAGAACGTTCATATCTCATGTAAGCATACACAAGAGCATCATGTTTTATATTGATACACATGGTAATTGTGGGTTTATGTAGCCGGTGTGTCAACATACAGTAAAAAGTGGATTGTGGCTCCAGAATACACAGAAGCCCTAATATCTATTTTATATATGCTTCCTAAATATCATGCTTATGTAAGCATAGATGTGAGCTTCTTTTTCATCCATTTACCACAGTGTGGACTCCATTAACATCCTTTATGGGGAAGAGTAAATTAATAAAGATGATATCTTCCCCGAAGTCGCTTTACACATTGCAGGTGCTCCCTGTCACATACAGTAGTATGCAGGGATGTGAGTGAGTTAAATAAGATATTCAACCATTTTTTTTGGAAGGGAAGAGACCTAGAATAGGCCTAAGTAAATGACAACACAAATTAACAAATGGAGGCCCAAACCCACAGAATTTGTAGTATTATAACTTAGCCACTCAACTCCGGTATATTAGAGACTGGATAGGTGAGAGTGAAAACTATGCTCACACATCCCTGGAGCAAATATTTAAATATTTATTCCAAAAATAAGCCTCACAGCATTCCTTCATGCCTCAGATAAGGAAGTAGAAAAGATGCAGATAAATAATACATTCATTATATCAACCAAGAAAGCTTGGTGGGTAATCCGACTTAGGCTAAAATTAAAGAGTCAATACAATAAATAAGATACATCTTCCATTTACAGAAAATCCTAACTTCCAGGGAGGGGAAGAAGCTCTCCCCTTTAAGGTTTGGAAAATGTCAAGGCTTGCATAACATTGGAGAGTTAACTAACACTCGAAATAGAAAACCATTGACTTACAACCAGGCTAATGAGAAATGGGAAGATATAATATACTTAGGATTAACATTTATTCAGGCCCAATATTATACAAATAAGGTATTACAGAACTTTGGGGATAACGATTGGGAAAACGAGCTTGATAAATTACTATCAGGGAAAAATAAAAATAGAAGGGCTATTTCCATGCATTATAACATGATAAGGGAAATTATAGAATATGAAAAAAATAAAAAAGGCTTGGGAGGCATTAGAAAAATCCATCCGGTTGATTACGGCACCGACATATGAGGAAATGTTTTGGAAAGTATTCTATAGATAACAGGTTCTCAAACTCGGTCCTCAGGACCCCACACAGTGCATGTTTTGCAGGTCTCCTCACAGAATCACAAGTAAAATAATTAGTTCCACCTGTGGACCTTTTAAAATGTGTCAGTGAGTAATTAATACACCTGTGCACCTGCTGGGTTACCTGCAAAACATGCACTGTGTGGAGTCCTGAGGACCGAGTTTGAGAACCTTTGCTATAGATCATACCTCTCCACAAACAGAAGATGAGAGATGGGCCTGTCTCCAATGTATGAATGTTTAAACTGCGGTGGGTGCATTGTAGACCTGTACCATGGCCTCTGGAGTTGTGCAGTTATAAATACATTTTGGAAGAGGATAGGGGTTTTTCTAAACCAGTATGGGGTAAAAGACTTTCAAGCAAAAGCAGAATGGGCTATTTTGGGGATGCCTCCTCAAGAAAGGAGTCCCTCATGGGAGGGACAAAAAACTGTGATGGCAGCCTTGGAAGCTGCAAAAAAATCAGTATTTCAAATGTGGACACAGCAACCAGCCCCCCCATGTCCATGTTTTTAGTGAAGTTGTATAACATATTTCGTATGGACTGGGTAGAGGCATCTATTAAAAAGGATACAAATATAAGTATATTTTTTAAAGTATGGGGATATTATATTGAGTCGCTTTCACTAACAATTCAGGACAGGATCAAAAAATGCTTACTGTAAAATGTACGGAAGGAAAGGCCAGTATAAAATGTCATCATAGTCTGACCATGAGATATATAGACCCCATGGAGGATGACAAGGTAAAATGTAGGCCAATTTTGTAAATTGGGTAACTGTGAGAATAAATTTTAATGGTATCTTAATATATATTATGCAAAGAATCAATGTGAAATACATTTGTGCAAGTAAGTGTTGTTTAGTTCTGTATTCTTGTAACTTGTGCCATAAAGAGATATAAAAAAAAAATCAACTATTGCAACCATTTTTCTAAGGTGTTGGACCCACCTTGGAATTTTTATTAATTTCCACTGACATATATCAATATTATATTATACCTTTCCTCTCAGTTCCTCTTTTAATGGTACATTATGGGGTGAAAATTAGAGACAATAAAAGATTTTTGTGCTGATACAGTTTTTGTCTGGGAAACTTACTTCTTAAAGAATACATAAAGCTTTAAGCACAGAGAAAGAGTGTATTTCATGTAAGCATACATGTGAGCATCATGTTTTAATACTGGTACACATGGGTCAAAGACTAAGATGTGGATTAAGGCTACAGATGGCTGTGTCCGGACGATAGACAGACAGTGTCTAGTTAGACAGTCAATAGATAGACAGGGTCAAAAGGTCAACAGAGTCAAAAGGTCAACAGGGTCAAAAGGTATACAGTTCAAAAGGTAGAGAGGGTCAAAAGGTAAACAGGGTCAAAATGTCAACATGAAAATGGTCGACATAAAAAATTAGACACAGGTTTTTTTAAATTTTACATTTTTTTACTTTCTCTATTCATGTTGGCATAGAGATGGTTATAAACCTTGTGGCAACCTCAAAGCATGGTGAGCAAAGCAAGCCCTGCTAGAGGATGCCATTCTACAATTATTGATGAAAAACTATCAAAATAAACCCCTAAAATGCAAAGATTTACTGTCTACCTTTTTATGTTGATAAGTTTCATGTTGACCTATCTACCTTTTGACCCTGATGACCTTTTGTACTGTCTTTTTTCATGTCTACCTTTTGACCCTGTCGACCTCTTGACTGTCTAGTATGTGGTGTTTATGTATTGACTGTCTAACTAGACACTGTCTATATATTATACCACACACACATATGGCACTGATGCCCCAAAGATATGTGTTTACTGACTGTTGTGCTCATGTATAAGTAAGATGTGAGCATCCTAGCAAATTTTACCCATTTACTATGGGGTGATTTCCATTAACCTAAGCAGCTGCACACCTTCTTCTATGATGATGATATTTCTAGAACATTTTGTTTTCTCATTCGACTAAATCATATACCTTCCCTCTTGTTCCTCTTTTTCATGTTACACTTTGGAGAGAATACCCAAGAGGACATGAGATGATAAAGATGACTTTTGATTAAATAAGAACATTATTACTACTTGCAGTATACCCAGTGACAATATATGGACATATTCTAACAGTGACAATTGCCTACATTCACCTCACACACTTTCTTAATTAACTAAAGTAGTGAATGATCTGGTCACTGCTTAATCCAAAGGCCACTACTCACTTCTTATTCTTCTAGATCTCTTTGTTGCTTTTGACTTCTTATGCAAACACTACAATCCCTAGGTCTTTGGGACAATATCCACTTCCTCTTTGGTACCTCCATCAGTTGGGGTACTTCAAGACTCAGTCTTAGGTACTGCACTGTGCTTTTCTCAGTTTATACCACATATCGTTGCAAACTACAGTAAGCAGCTCTTTTGGATTTCGGTATGCGAATGATACCAACCCAACCTCTTTGCTTTTCAGAAGATCTGTGTCTCTCATCCACACTCATTATTTTCTCTCTCTCACAGCTGCATAACTTTCTTTGGGGTGCACCCACTATGTGGTATGCCCTCCCATGCACAATAAGACTCTCCTCTAGTCTGCAAACCATCAAGCACTCCCTGAAAATTCAGCTCTTAAGGTAAGCTTATCAAATTCCAGAACCGCCCACATAACTGTCATAGACCTTCCTTTCCAATTACATCCCCACTGTAGAGCCCACATATATCTTCTCAAATTTTTCCATCCTCCTGACACCAGCCCAACATTGCTGTGTTACCATATCATAGACCCCACCAAAAACCTTTGCAACCAGGTGGACCATTATGCAATAGATACTGTAACACCTAGTGCTTAAAGTGGTCCTAGAGAGGTGGTGAATCACCCCCCCCCCCGGCGCAGATGCAATAAAGGTATTGCACAAAGGTTCATGGTCTCAAAAAGAAAGAGGCGTGGTCACATAATAGTATCCCCAATTAAAATGATGCCACACAGTAACACAATATTATTCACATTACACCACATACTAGTGTCCCTTATTCATGTTATTACACAAATTAGTGTCCCTTATACACAAAGCCCACAGTAGTAGCACCCCTAATACACATAATACCCACAGTAGTAGCACCCCGTAATACACATAATGCCCACAGCAGAGGCGCCCCTTATACAATGCCCACAGTTGTAGTGCCCCTTATGCAATGTCCACTGTACTGGACACACATCAGGTTAGGTGAGCCAGAGGAGGCGGAACTGCGTTCACTTTAACCCCTCGTAACACCTATATTTGTGTATCAATACCTACTGTACTTCCATATAGATTGTAAGCTTGAGAGCAGTGACTTCCTATCTCTGTGACTTTCTGTTATTGTCTAGTTTAGTTTTATTACTGTTGTTTCCAGTTGTTTTATTTTGTCAGTGTTGTTTCCAATTGTAAAGCGCTACAGAATTTGCTGTGCTATATAAAAAACTGTTAATAAATAAATAAAAACAGAGGAGTGCAGATAATTGACTCTATTTTCTTTCATTATCTTCCAACCAGGCCTGATAACTCCTTGTGATTCTCCTTGCTGCTCTATTTCTTGCACAAGAGTACTGTATTTTCCTTTGAAGATGGTAAAATTAGTTGGAAAATTTCTTCTAGAATGTCCAAATACAAAGTGCAATGTCCTTTAACCTAAAGCATTTTTTCAACACAACATTGGTTCAATTATCTGGGACAAATTACGTTGTTATTTGCCAAACTGCTGTGATTGGTTTTGGATTCTCATTTTTTTCAAAGATTGACAAAAAAAAAACTATAATCACATAATTTGGGTCTTTTTTGTTCCTGAAGTATCATTAACCTGAGTAAAATTCACTTGCAGTCTTTTCCAGTCAATTTTGACCACCTCACAGCTTACAATATTGTTCACCAATATAGGCCAAAGGCTGGCAGGCTAAACAAAGCAACAGAGCAGTGGCACAAATACATGGCAAATAATTCTGTTTAAAATTGTTTTGCATATTAGTGATGTATTAATAATAACCATTAAAACAAAATCGCAAATACTTTCAAAAGAAAATGATCCAACACAGAAATTTACTAAGAATCGTGTGTGTAATATCATTGCTCAAAAGTAGTAGTAGTTTACAAACAGCAAATAAAACCCCATAAACCATGTGTAAATAGCAATAGCAGTTTCCAAACACAAGTGCACATACCCACACAACATGCCTATTCTCAGTGCCCAGTCTGTATCTCCTTCCTGTTTTCTAAATCCATACCTGCTTGTCAGATACAGTGCAGGTCAGACAGAATGCAACTTGGAAACAGTGTGGGTTAGATACAGTGCAGATCAGTTACAGTGCAGATTACAGTGTGGGTCTGATATAGAGGGGGTCAAATACAGTGTGGCACACAGTGCGGGTTGGATAGTGTGGGTCAAATATGGGGTGGGGCAGATATAGTGCAGATCGGATGCAGTGCAGGTTGGATACACTGCGGGATACCGTTTGAGTCAGATACAGTGCAGGAAAGAGTGTGGATACAGTGTGAATTGGATACAGTGCAGTATATAGTGTAAGTTAGATACAGTGCAGATTACTGTGCAGTTCGGATACATTGCAGGTTGAAAATAGTGTGGGATACTGTGTCAGTCAAATACAGTGCAGGTTACAGCTTAAGTCAGATATAGCGAGGGTCGGATACAGTGTAGGTTGGATATAGTGAGGGATGGATACAGTGGAAGTTACAATGCAGGTTGGATACATTGCGGGATACAGTGTGGGTGGTATACATTGTGGGTTGGATACAGTGTGGGCTGGATACAGTGCAGGTCAGATACAGTGCGGATCGGATACAGTACAGGATACAGTGCAGGTCAAATAAAGTGAAGGTTACAGTGTGGGTTAGATGCAATGTGGGTTAGATTCTGTGCAGATTACAGTGTGGGTTGGACACAGTGTGGGTTGGATACAGTGTGGTATACAGTGCAGGTTGGCTACAGTGCAGGATACAGTGTGGGTTGTATACAGTGTGTCACAGACCTGGGCTGAGAGGGTTGTGTGCTCGGGAAATCTTCCAATGGACGGGAAGAGGAACCGTAGCTGGGTCGCAATAAAGACGGATGGATGTAGGTTTTCCTCATGCAGCTCTATAAATAGCAGATGCTTGAAAACAACGCCAGAAACTACGGAAGGAAATGGTTGATAACAAATGAACAATGTTGAAGAACTGTAAATGAAGAAATGAATGAAGATTTGAGAACATTGCTGAAGAACTCTGAATGAAGAAATGAATGATGATTTGAGAACGATGCTGAGGAACTCTGAATGAAGAAATGAATGATGATTTGAAAACGATGCTGAAGAACTCTGAATGAATGATGATTTGAGAATGATGCTGAAGAACTCTGAATGAAGAAATGAATTATGGTTTGAGAACGATGCTGAAGAATGGGGATTATGTGGCTTGGAGACACGCTGAATGCGGGAAGTACTAGAGTCTCTGTGGCTAAGAGACATGCTGCAGGCTGGAAGCACTGAAGTCTCTGTGTCTGAGAGACACGCTGAATACTGGAAGCACTGGAGTCTGTGTCTGAGAGACACGCTGAATGCTGGAAGCACTGGAGTCTATGTGTCTGAGAGACACACTGTAGGCTGAAAACACTGAAGTCACTGAAGCTGAGAAGAACCCACTGGATGCTGGAAGCACTGTGAGACATGAGCTAGGGGGTAGCACCATAGCGATACTCAGGCACCGGGCTTTGCCCGGCATCTCCTTTTGAACCTCCTGCCCTCTTCACATTAGCGGGAGAGCGGTGATTATTTCACCAGCCCCCTCACCCCCATGTGTGATCAGACATGGCAGCGCCCGTGGATCCGGGAATCACTGGCGGCAGCGCCACCCATGGGAGAGAGACCACTCCAGAAACCAGCGCACCTGGTGTGACAGTACCCCCTCCTCTGGGAGTGGCCTCCGTACACTTCCCTGGTTTTGATGGGTGCTTGGAGTGAAAGATCCGCACAAGTCGAGGGGCACAGACATCCGAAGACTTCACCCAACTTCTCTCCTCAGGTCCATAACCTTACAATTCCACCAGATACTGCAGATTCTTGCGATAGAATTGAGAATTGAGGATACTCTTGACCTCAAATTCTGTTTCATTTTCTGTCTCCCCTGGAGTTGATCTAGGAGAATCTGGCTGGAAACTATTTAGAATGAGTGGACGTAGAAGAGAGACATGGAATAAATTCGAATTCAAAGTGGGAAGGCAACCCCAATTTGCAGACAACAGGATTCAGGACTTGCAGAACATTATAAAGTACCGATGATCTCAGAACAAATTTCATAGTAGGGACCTTTAGACGAAGCTTGCGGGTAGAGAGCCATACCCTGTCGCCAACCTTGTATTGAGGAGCTGCTTGCCGTCTTTTGTCCATGAAGAGTTTATAGCTGAAGGAGATACTCTTGAGGTTGGCATGGGCTTTATTCCAGATGTGACTGAAATGTTGGAGCGTGGTGGTTACAGCTGGTACATCCTCAGAAGAGAAATGCAGTGATTCTGGAACATGCGGATGGAATCCGTAATTAATGTAGAATGGAGTCTCACCCAGTAGAAGTATGGTACTGATAGTTATGGGTAAATTCTGCCCAGGGCAATAACTCCACCCAGTTGTCTTGTGACGGAGAGAGTTAAATGCAAAGGAAAGTCTCTAGGTCCTGATTGACTATTTCAGTTTGTCCGTTGGTTTGTGGGTGGTAAGCAGAAGAAAACTTGAGTCTAATGTGTAGAGCGGAATAGAGAGCTCTCCAGAACCTTGCAGTGAATTGCACTCCTCGATCGGAGACCACTTCCTGTGGTTATCCATGCAATTGAAAATGTTCTCGGATGAACAATTGGGCCAACTTGGGAGCCATAGGTAGACCTGTCAAGGGAACGAAATGTGCCATTTTTGAAAATCGATCAACGATCACCTAGATGGTGTTATATCTCTTGGAAAGAGGTAACTCAGTGACAAAGTCCATAGAGATATTGAGTCCTGGGACTTCTAGGAATGGACAAAGGACGGAGTAATCTGGCTGGAGGCAGACATGGAACTTTATGTTGGGTACATTGCGAACATAAGCTGACAAAATCCTGTATATCCTATCTCATGGTGGACCACCAGTAATTCCTTTGCAGGAATGTAAAAAAAATTTGTACTTCTGGGTGTCCGGAAAACTTAGAGTTATGAGCCCATTGCAACAATTTTGGGTAGAGCTTCACCAGAACGGATGACCTTTCAGGAGGAGGACCTAGGGAGGTGGTAGCTATGGAGATGGAGACTGGACTGAGAATTAGACTCCTTTTAACCGATTTCTCTTCATCAGAGGAGGTTAAAGAGCGAGACAAGGTGTAAGCTTTAGCATTGAGAGTCCCGGCCCAGTATTTAATAATGAATGAAAGCCGAGTAAAAAAGAGTGCCCATCTAGCTTGGCGGGGGTTCAGGCATTGAGCAGTCTTGATGTAGAGCAGGTTCTTGTGATCGGTAAAGATAGTAATAAGATGCTTAGCACCCTATAATTAATACCTCCACTCCTCCAATGCAGATTTTATCACCAAAAGCTCCTGGTCTCCTATGGAATAGTTGTGTTCTGCAGGTGTAAACTTTTGGGAGTAGTAACCACATGGATACAATTTCCCATCGAAATAGTACTGTAAGAGAACAGCTCCGACACCAACTGAGGATGCATCAACCTCCAAGAAGAACCCCTTTATGAATTTCCTATAATACAGTAGTTCGCAAATCCCGTGAATCTTTTCACCGCCGTTAAGGAGAGGGGTTGAGTCCAGTCCCGAATCCATGTGAAGGTCTGTGCCCGAGATAATATAACTGAGGAAAGGGATTGACAGTGCCTCAAAGGTGCACTTAGAGATCTTGCTGTATAGATGGTTCTTACGCAGGCGGATTAAGTACCTCTTTGACCTGTACTCTATGTTCTGCGAGATTCCTGGAGAAGATCAGAATGTCATCCAAGTAAATCACTACGTAATGATATAGCATGTCATGAAAGATTAAGTTCACAAATCCCTGAAAGACGGCAGGAGCATTACTGAGGCCAAACGGCATTACTACATACTCGTAATGCCCATCCCTGGTATTAAAAGGGGTCTTCCATTCATCTCCCTGTCTGATGCGTATGAGATTATAAACTCCCCTCAAATCAAGCTTTGTGAAGACATGGGCTCCCTGAACCCTATCGAAAAGCTCTGTGATCAAAGGCAACAGGTATCTATTCTTGATAGTAATGTCATTCAAGCCACAAAAGTCGATACACTGTCTTGACCACCATCTTTTTTCTTTACGAAAAAGAAACCAGCACCAGCTGGGGAGGTAGAGGGATGAATGAAACCTTTTTGAAGATTTGACTTGATTTAATCTGTCATGGCTTGGGTCTCTGGTATAGACAGGGGATACATGCAAACTCGGGGCAGCATCTTTCCAGGAATTAGATCAATTGGACAATCTCAGGGTCTATGGGGTGGTAACTGATTGGCTGCTTGCTCAGAAAATATGTCTACAAATTCCTGAAAGGCTTCCAGAATAGATTCTTTGTCTGACTTGGAGGATACACAAAGTGGGCAAACGGGCGTGAGGCAACTCGAACGACAATAGGAGCTCCAGGAAAAGATTTGCGAGGACTTCCAATCGATGTTGGGATTGTGGGTCTTGAGCCAGGGTAAGCCGAGAACAATGTCATGAGGCATCTCCAGGATCACCAGGAACTCTAGATGTTCTAGATGCAGAGCTCCGACCTGCAGCATGGGTGATTCCGTATGGCAAGAAATGAGACCATTGTAGAGTTGGGTGCCATTGATGGCAGTCAGCATGATGGGCCATTTGATGGACTTCAACTTTAGACCCATTTCCTGGGCACAGGAGGCAGAAATTAAATTCCCAGCAGCCCCGGAGTCCAACAAGGTATAGAAATATTTAGTGATCGATTCTGAGAACAATGTTACCAAAAGTAAACAGTTCTCTGCTGGAGAAGATTTAGACGTGGCACCCAACTTGACTCCTCCCGAACAAGCTAGGCTTGCCCCTTTCCCAGACTTGACTTACAGAACTTAATAAAATGATCAGCAGCCCCACAGTAGAGGCAAAATTTCCCCTCACAATGTCAATGGAATTCCTCAGAAGATAAGCGGGACTGATTGATCTGCATGAGTTCGTCCTGTCTGGGTGGTGCAGACTGCCTGGGAGGAAGAGGCTGGAACCTATGCCGATCCGAACGGCATTACCCACTACCACGTTCCCGTATGTGGAGATCCACCTTGACGCAGAGTGAAATTAACTCTTCAAGTTGATCTGGTAGATCCCTGGTGACCATCTCATCCTGAAGGCGATCCGAGACCCCGCTCCAGAAGGCAACCCTGAGAGCTTCATTATTCCAGCGCAACTCTGATCGATGGTCTGGAATTGTACTAAGTACTGCCCTATGGGGCGGGAGCCTTGGCGGACAAGGAGCAGTTCAGTAGAAGTTGCGGTAGACCTTCTGGGCTCATCAAAAATTCTTCGAAAAGAAGCTATGAAATCGGTGTAATTGGAGACCAATGGGTCCAAATGTTCCCACAATGGAGATACCCAATCCAACACTGAACCCTCAAGCAGAGAAATGATGTATGCCACCTTGGAACGATTCATAGGGAAGTTATGTGAAAGTAGCTCAAAGTGCACCTCGTACTGATTCAATAACCTGCAGCAATGTTTTGGATTTCCATTATATCAGGAAGGAGTAGGAAGCTGGAGACGAGACTTAACCACTGCCGAAGGCTGGACACTGCTGGGAACTACTACCGGAGTGGAAATTGGAGCAGGACCTGGAGCCACCGAAGCAAAAGGTGACTGTATTTGATACAAACGACTAGACAACTCCTGGAAATACTGTATCACCTGACCGTCTGCCACCTAATGACTCTGTATGTGGAAAGCCAGACTTTGTATGGCGCTTGCTACTGCGTTCCGATCCTCCGAGTTCATCTGGCCTGACAGTGGCGTAAGTTCGCCCAAGTTGCCCGGAGGCATGATAAAATGTTGGTGTCCCCCCTATACATATAGGGATAGATATATATATATATATATATATATACATACATACATATACGCCATATGTAGATATCTGGTACTCAGGATGAACAGTAGCAGCGTACTCAGGTGCCTTTCACAATAGTATAGATACATACACACACACCTCTTTCACTTACACACACATGCCTCTTTTCCTTGCACACACACATGCCTTTTTCACTTAAAACATAAACACCTCTTTCACTTACACACACACATTTTTTTCACTAACTCACACGCCTCTTTCACTTACACACATGCCTCTTTCATTTACACACACGCCTTTTTCACTTACAAACACACACACACCTCTTTCACTAACTCACACACCTCTTTCACTTACACACACACCTCTTTTACTTACACACACATGCATTTTTCACTTACACGCACACATGCCTTTTTCACTTACACACAATTACACACACACGTCACTTTAACTTACACACAATTACACACACATGCCACTTTTACTTACACACACACACACACACGCCATTTTCACACAATTACACACACATATCACTTTCACATACACAATTATACACATGCCTCTTTCACTTACACACACACAATTACACACACACCACCTTCACTTACACACATGTCACTTTCACTTACACACAATTACACACACATGTCACTTTCAGTTACACACACAATAACACAAACACACACATGCCTCTTTCACTTACACATACATGCCACTTTTACTTACACACACACACATGCATCTTTCACTTACACACACGCCACTTTAACTGACACATAATTACACACACACTCACATCACTTTTACTTACACACACTATTACACAAACACACACATGCCTCTTTCACTTACACACACGCAATTACACACACATGCCACTTTTACTTACACACACACACACACACACACACACACACACACACACACACACACACGCCTCTTTCACTTAAACACACAACTTTCCTTTAAAAAACACAGACACACACCTCACTTAAAAACATTCACACACATAAACACAGTGCTGCCAACATTTATTAAAGATACCCCCGGTAATCACCCCCACACACACACACACACACACACATACATACACACACACACACACACACACACACACACACACACACACAATGCAGCAGCTTGAGGCAGGTGGTACCAGTGCCTACCTGTTGCTATCCTCATGATGGAGGAAGAGAGAGCTTCAGACGGCCAGCTCTATTGAAAGTCCTGTGAGCAGCTGTGCGCCGGAGCTCCCCCTAGCTGCAGCCAGCTGTCAGCTGAGCTCTCTCTGTGCATACGAGGAGGCAGCTGCTGCTGCTGTGTCATAACAGTGACACAGCTCCTCCGTCAACTCCAGTCAGATGCGGCGATAGATTGCTGGGTGGGAGGAAATGGAGAAGTGCCCCCCTGCAGGTCAGGAGCCCGGTGGTAGCCGACTCCATTGCCTCCCACAGTCCTGCCACTGTGACCTGAGTATACTGTCACAGACCTGGGCTGAGAGGGTTGGGTAGTCTGGGATTCTTCTGATGGTCGGGAAGAGGAACCGTAGCTGTCTCACAATAAAGACAGAAGGATGTACATTTTCCTCATGCAGCTTTATTAATAGCAAATGATTGAGAACAACACCAGAAACTGCGGAAGGAAATGGTTGATAACGAATGAACAATGTTGAAGAACTCTAAATGAAGAAATAAATGATGATTTGAGAATGATGCTGAAGAACTCTGACTGAATTAATGAATGATGATTTGAGAATGATGCTGAAGAACTCTGAATGAAGAAATTAATGATGATTTGAGAATGATGCTGAAGATCTCTGAATTATAAAATTAATGATGATTTGAGAACGATGCTGAAGAACTCTGAATGAGGAAATGTATGATGATTTGAGAACGATGCTGAAGAAATCTGAATGAAGAAATTAATGATGATTTGAGAACGGTGCTGAAGAACTCTGAATGAAGAAATGTATGATAGTTTGAGAATGATGCTGAATAATGGGGATTCTGTTGCTGGGAGACATGCTAAATGTGGGAAGCACTAGAGTCTCTGTGGCTAAGAGATAGACTGCAGGCTGGAAGCACTGGAGTCTCTGTTTCTGAGAGACACGCTGAATGCTGGAAGCACTGGAGTCTCTGTGGCTAGGAGACACACTGTAGGCTGAAAACACTGAAGTCACTGAAGCTGAGAAGAACACACTGGATGTAGGAAGCACTGTGAGATGTGAGCCTGGGTGGTAGCACAATAGCGACGAGAGACACGCTGAATGCTGGAAGCACTGGAGTCTCTGTGGCTAGGAGACACACTGTAGGCTGAAAACACTGAAGTCACTGAAGCTGAGAAGAACACACTGGATGTAGGAAGCACTGTGAGATGTGAGCCTGGGGGGTAGCACAATAGCGACGATACTCAGGCGCCGGGCTTTGCCCGACGTCTCCTTTTGAACCTCCCACCCTCTTCTCATTGGAGGGAGAGTGGTGATCACCAGCCCCCTCGCCCCCACGTGTGATCAGACATGGTGGCACCTGTGGAGCCAGGAACTGCCGGCGGCAGCGCCACCCGCACGCCGGCAGGGAGAGAGACTGCCCCGGAGACTAGCGCACCAGGCAGAGTAAGCGCGGCGACCGCCACTGCGGAGTCGTGACACAGTACATGTTGGATTCAGTACAGGATACAGTTTGGTTTGTATACAGTGCAGGTTGTATACAGTGCAGGATACAGTGGAGGTTGGATACAGTGCAGCTCAAACATAGTGTGGGTCGGATACACCAATAGCGCACTTACTGTGAGCAGGGGGTGCCATGATATATTCAGTATATGGGTGCTGGCAGTTTTAGCAGTGCAGGAGTGCCAGTGGTGTCCTCAGTGCTGGGGTGTAAGCAGTGCCAGTGGTGTTGGCAGTGCATGGTTACCGGCTATGTCCTCAGTGTGGGGAGGCTGGCAGTGTTGGCAGTGCAGGTGTGCTGATGGTGTCAGCAATGTGGGTGTGCTGACAGTGTCAGCAGTGTAGGGGTGCCAGCTGTGTCAGCAGTGTGAGGGTGCCAGATGAGTAAGTAGTGCAGGGATGTCAGCAGAGTGAGCAGTGTGGGGTGCAGTCTGTGTCGGCAGTGCAGGGGTGCCAGCGGTGTTGTCAGTGTAAGAGTGCCGGTGGTGTCCTCCGTGCCATGGTGGTCAGAGTGTGTTCAGTTTGGGAGTGGTAGCAGTGTCCTCAGTGCAGGGGTGCTGGTGGTGTCTTCAATGTGGGTTTGCCATCTGTGTCAGCAGTGAGGGGGTGCCAGCTGTGTCAGCACTGCCGGAGTGTAAGTGGCATACTCAGTGTGGGGATGCTGACAGTGCGGAAGTGACGATGGTGTCATCAGTGCAGGGTGCTGTTGGTGTTAGCAGTGTGATGGTGATGGCTGAGTCAGCAGTATGGGTGTAATGACAGTGTCAGCAGTGCAGTAGTGCCAAAGGTTTTGATAGTGTGGGGTTGTCAGCAGTGCAATGGTGTCGGCTGAGCCAACAGTGCAGGCATGCAAGCTGTGTAGACAGTACAGGAATGCTGGTGGTGTCCTCAATGTGGGGGTTCTGGCAGTTTGGTAGTGCCATTTGTATACTCAGTAAGGGGGTGCCACCATTTTGCACCACTGAAGTCTATGGGGACGCGCTGATCATCTGATATCCATGACAGATGGCTCTCTCAGGCAATCAGCGGTCAGCCCATTGATTTCAGTAAGACTTTTGAAATTGGCGTCCGAGGCAAAACCGCAAGATCTGACAGCGGGATCTCAAGATTTTGCCTCATATAGGGATACAGGGCAGACAGGGAGATCTGAGGTGTGGCTCAGATCACCTCAGATCCCTGAAGTTTGGGGCGTTTCAGATTTCTTAAAATCCAACCAGCTTATCTCTAGTAGTTAACATTTGTCAAGTAAATATTATTGTATTTTCTTGTATCCTGTTCAATTGCTGTTCCTTTGTTATACTGTATGGATTTTAAACTCAGGAATAAATCTAAATGTGTAGTAAAAAGCCTGCTGAATGTCAATGATTGTTTGTGATATTGCTGACAATTCTGAAGTCAGTACATCTAGTGTTTCTAGACTCCTGAAAGCTATTTGCAAAACTTTGAAAGTCTTATCAGTGAAAGCAGAAATGTAGACAGATACACTAATAACGAATCATATAAATAATTGTATTTTTTATCTAATAAATTAAAACACAGTAAAAAACAATCTTTGTCCAAATGTATTTATACACCACTGCATATAATTTGATTTTAATACCTCCATTGTAATTCCAATCACAAATTGTGCATCTTTGTATGCTTTATCTGGTTTAGAGACCTTTTTAACTTCAGCACTTATGCACAATAACACACTAACACCTAGTAATGTTAATTTTTACATGCCCTTTGAAAATATAAAAAAGTTCCATATATTCTCCTGCACAGCCTTTTAAAATAATTGAGAAATCTAAATTAGCTTGCATTCTTATACATATTATAAATTGGTATAATGCGTACAAAAGCACTATCTTACCTCTGGCCCAATTATGTTATAATACAAACCACATGCAAATGTGCATGCCCTCAGAATCTATTTCTTTAATCTGGCATATTTTTACTGGAAACATGTTTCTTGAGATTTGTGTGGCTCATAAATTAAGTGCATGCTATTTAGTGTTTTAGAATGTAGTGACATACAAATGATAAGCCCTTATACTTCCAGAAAGCTTATTAAATATATATGTTTTCCTATTATTTTACAATATGGAAATGCAACAATGTTTTCACTTCCCACTTAATCTGTCATAACATACAGTTTGTGAAAGATGTTATTTATTTTTGCAAGCTATTCAATAATTAACTTTACTTAAGCCTATTAAAGCAAACATAAAGGGTTATATATAATCAGCTTAGTAGATTTGCATTCATTGGTTAGTACAAGCAGAATAAAATACATTTTGATATCCTGTTTTACCAAGTGCAAGTAGCATTATCCTTTCATCAGAAGCCTTTATGAGTAATTGTTAAAGCCATTTCTGTTGCAAGGGAAATATGCTCTGCTGCTCCTTATTTAACTTCAGCCTTTGATTCGCACTTAAAGAATCAAGTCCCACAACACAAAATCACATTGGTTCAAGGGGGTTATTCTGACCCAATCGCATGCTGCAGTTTATCGCATCGGTGCGATCGGGTCAGAACTGCGCATGCACCGGCGCATGCCAGGTGGCCAAAGGAAATCGGTCCGCTACGTTCGACTCTGCCTGATTGACAGGCAGAGGTGGTCGCTGAGCGAGGGATGGGGGCGGGGGGCGGAATGGTGGTGCTCAGCCGCCTATTCGTGGGTGTGTCCCAGCCAACGCAGGCATGGCCGGACCAAACAGGGGCGGGACGCAGCGGCTGCGTGACATCACACGCAGCCACTGCGGGCCTGGGAGCGACGAGTAGCTCCTGGCCAGCACGCTAAAGCTGCGCTGGTCGGGAGCTACTCTTGAAGTGCAAAGGCATCGCCGCTGTGCGATGCCTTTGCACTTCTGGGGGGGAGGGGGAAGCAGCACTGACATGCGGGGCGGGATAGCCCTGTGCTGGGCATCCCCCCGCATGTCAGTGTAAATGATCGTAGCTGTGCTAAATTTAGCACAGCTACGATCATCTCGGAATGACCCCCCATGTTGGTGCATAACTACATGCATTAGTTGTTTAGCCTGTACTCAGTAGGAATGTCTTCATCTGACCAGCTCCAGGTTGGTTTTGCCTTACTAATCATCGATGCATTATATGTGACTTGTAACTAACTGAAATCACAGCAGTTTCAGAATGTCACACCCTTTTACATTTGGCTCATTGTGTGTATGTTTGTAAGTACCACATCTAGGATTTCTACAATCTGTATGAAGACAAGATAGTAACACAAATAAATGTCTAACAAAAAATAATTTGTTTTGGCTAGTGACTTGGTGACCATACTGTGCTGCTGCATGTAGACTTAGCTCTGGTGTGGAGGTTGATTTTCACTTCAGTTGTGGGCTCACCAAACACCGCTGTGGGACCAACACTCTGGAGACATGAGTAAAAGATACCTGTGAATGTGGCCTTCACTATCCAGTCTTAGTATAGTATAGGACGTCAGGCCTATAAGGACGTTGCAGTGCCTAGTATATGAAGTGGCTAGTTATTAAGTGGCAGCTAATATCAATAGCAGTGTTATACCTGTGTTTCATTGGTTGCATCTTCAACTGATATTTGGAATTGACTCCTGTCTCTCCTTTTCACCAACAGGTAACTACAGCAGAGAGCTGATCACTGTGTGTTTATTGCTAAAAAGATATATTTGGTAACTACAGCAGAGAGCTGATCACTGTGTGTTTATTGCTAAAAAGATATATTTGGTAACTACAGCAGAGAGCTGATCACTGTGTGTTTATTGCTAAAAAGATATATTTGGTAACTACAGCAGAGAGCTGATCACTGTGTGTTTATTGCTAAAAAGATATATTTGGTAACTACAGCAGAGAGCTGATCACTGTGTGTTTATTGCTAAAAAGATATATTTGGTAACTACAGCAGAGAGCTGATCACTGTGTGTTTATTGCTAAAAAGATATATTTGGTAACTACAGCAGAGAGCTGATCACTGTGTGTTTATTGCTAAAAAGATATATTTGGTAAATTGTTAAGTGGATTAATATCTGTAGTCAGCAAAAACTTTGTGATTGACTGGGGCTTAGATTTCACATTTGGTAGTTGATTAGCATCTTTTGGTGGAGGGTTGCTGTGTGGGGGAGGGGGTTTTAATCACAAAGAGCATGTGTTTGTAGACTTACTTAACCAGTATAGTATAGGACGTCAGGCCTATAAGGACGTTGCAGTGCCTAGTATATGAAGTGGCTAGTTATTAAGTGGCAGCTAATATCAATAGCAGTGTTATACCTGTGTTTCATTGGTTGCATCTTCAACTGATATTTGGAATTGACTCCTGTCTCTCCTTTTCACCAACAGGTAACTACAGCAGAGAGCTGATCACTGTGTGTTTATTGCTAAAAAGATATATTTGGTAACTACAGCAGAGAGCTGATCACTGTGTGTTTATTGCTAAAAAGATATATTTGGTAACTACAGCAGAGAGCTGATCACTGTGTGTTTATTGCTAAAAAGATATATTTGGTAAATTGTTAAGTGGATTAATATCTGTAGTCAGCAAAAACTTTGTGATTGACTGGGGCTTAGATTTCACATTTGGTAGTTGATTAGCATCTTTTGGTGGAGGGTTGCTGTGTGGGGGAGGGGGTTTTAATCACAAAGAGCATGTGTTTGTAGACTTACTTAACCAGTATAGTATAGGACGTCAGGCCTATAAGGACGTTGCAGTGCCTAGTATATGAAGTGGCTAGTTATTAAGTGGCAGCTAATATCAATAGCAGTGTTATACCTGTGTTTCATTGGTTGCATCTTCAACTGATATTTGGAATTGACTCCTGTCTCTCCTTTTCACCAACAGGTAACTACAGCAGAGAGCTGATCACTGTGTGTTTATTGCTAAAAAGATATATTTGGTAACTACAGCAGAGAGCTGATCACTGTGTGTTTATTGCTAAAAAGATATATTTGGTAACTACAGCAGAGAGCTGATCACTGTGTGTTTATTGCTAAAAAGATATATTTGGTAAATTGTTAAGTGGATTAATATCTGTAGTCAGCAAAAACTTTGTGATTGACTGGGGCTTAGATTTCACATTTGGTAGTTGATTAGCATCTTTTGGTGGAGGGTTGCTGTGTGGGGGAGGGGGTTTTAATCACAAAGAGCATGTGTTTGTAGACTTACTTAACCAGTATAGTATAGGACGTCAGGCCTATAAGGACGTTGCAGTGCCTAGTATATGAAGTGGCTAGTTATTAAGTGGCAGCTAATATCAATAGCAGTGTTATACCTGTGTTTCATTGGTTGCATCTTCAACTGATATTTGGAATTGACTCCTGTCTCTCCTTTTCACCAACAGGTAACTACAGCAGAGAGCTGATCACTGTGTGTTTATTGCTAAAAAGATATATTTGGTAACTACAGCAGAGAGCTGATCACTGTGTGTTTATTGCTAAAAAGATATATTTGGTAACTACAGCAGAGAGCTGATCACTGTGTGTTTATTGCTAAAAAGATATATTTGGTAAATTGTTAAGTGGATTAATATCTGTAGTCAGCAAAAACTTTGTGATTGACTGGGGCTTAGATTTCACATTTGGTAGTTGATTAGCATCTTTTGGTGGAGGGTTGCTGTGTGGGGGAGGGGGTTTTAATCACAAAGAGCATGTGTTTGTAGACTTACTTAACCAGTATAGTATAGGACGTCAGGCCTATAAGGACGTTGCAGTGCCTAGTATATGAAGTGGCTAGTTATTAAGTGGCAGCTAATATCAATAGCAGTGTTATACCTGTGTTTCATTGGTTGCATCTTCAACTGATATTTGGAATTGACTCCTGTCTCTCCTTTTCACCAACAGGTAACTACAGCAGAGAGCTGATCACTGTGTGTTTATTGCTAAAAAGATATATTTGGTAACTACAGCAGAGAGCTGATCACTGTGTGTTTATTGCTAAAAAGATATATTTGGTAACTACAGCAGAGAGCTGATCACTGTGTGTTTATTGCTAAAAAGATATATTTGGTAAATTGTTAAGTGGATTAATATCTGTAGTCAGCAAAAACTTTGTGATTGACTGGGGCTTAGATTTCACATTTGGTAGTTGATTAGCATCTTTTGGTGGAGGGTTGCTGTGTGGGGGAGGGGGTTTTAATCACAAAGAGCATGTGTTTGTAGACTTACTTAACCAGTATAGTATAGGACGTCAGGCCTATAAGGACGTTGCAGTGCCTAGTATATGAAGTGGCTAGTTATTAAGTGGCAGCTAATATCAATAGCAGTGTTATACCTGTGTTTCATTGGTTGCATCTTCAACTGATATTTGGAATTGACTCCTGTCTCTCCTTTTCACCAACAGGTAACTACAGCAGAGAGCTGATCACTGTGTGTTTATTGCTAAAAAGATATATTTGGTAACTACAGCAGAGAGCTGATCACTGTGTGTTTATTGCTAAAAAGATATATTTGGTAACTACAGCAGAGAGCTGATCACTGTGTGTTTATTGCTAAAAAGATATATTTGGTAAATTGTTAAGTGGATTAATATCTGTAGTCAGCAAAAACTTTGTGATTGACTGGGGCTTAGATTTCACATTTGGTAGTTGATTAGCATCTTTTGGTGGAGGGTTGCTGTGTGGGGGAGGGGGTTTTAATCACAAAGAGCATGTGTTTGTAGACTTACTTAACCAGTATAGTATAGGACGTCAGGCCTATAAGGACGTTGCAGTGCCTAGTATATGAAGTGGCTAGTTATTAAGTGGCAGCTAATATCAATAGCAGTGTTATACCTGTGTTTCATTGGTTGCATCTTCAACTGATATTTGGAATTGACTCCTGTCTCTCCTTTTCACCAACAGGTAACTACAGCAGAGAGCTGATCACTGTGTGTTTATTGCTAAAAAGATATATTTGGTAACTACAGCAGAGAGCTGATCACTGTGTGTTTATTGCTAAAAAGATATATTTGGTAACTACAGCAGAGAGCTGATCACTGTGTGTTTATTGCTAAAAAGATATATTTGGTAAATTGTTAAGTGGATTAATATCTGTAGTCAGCAAAAACTTTGTGATTGACTGGGGCTTAGATTTCACATTTGGTAGTTGATTAGCATCTTTTGGTGGAGGGTTGCTGTGTGGGGGAGGGGGTTTTAATCACAAAGAGCATGTGTTTGTAGACTTACTTAACCAGTATAGTATAGGACGTCAGGCCTATAAGGACGTTGCAGTGCCTAGTATATGAAGTGGCTAGTTATTAAGTGGCAGCTAATATCAATAGCAGTGTTATACCTGTGTTTCATTGGTTGCATCTTCAACTGATATTTGGAATTGACTCCTGTCTCTCCTTTTCACCAACAGGTAACTACAGCAGAGAGCTGATCACTGTGTGTTTATTGCTAAAAAGATATATTTGGTAACTACAGCAGAGAGCTGATCACTGTGTGTTTATTGCTAAAAAGATATATTTGGTAACTACAGCAGAGAGCTGATCACTGTGTGTTTATTGCTAAAAAGATATATTTGGTAAATTGTTAAGTGGATTAATATCTGTAGTCAGCAAAAACTTTGTGATTGACTGGGGCTTAGATTTCACATTTGGTAGTTGATTAGCATCTTTTGGTGGAGGGTTGCTGTGTGGGGGAGGGGGTTTTAATCACAAAGAGCATGTGTTTGTAGACTTACTTAACCAGTATAGTATAGGACGTCAGGCCTATAAGGACGTTGCAGTGCCTAGTATATGAAGTGGCTAGTTATTAAGTGGCAGCTAATATCAATAGCAGTGTTATACCTGTGTTTCATTGGTTGCATCTTCAACTGATATTTGGAATTGACTCCTGTCTCTCCTTTTCACCAACAGGTAACTACAGCAGAGAGCTGATCACTGTGTGTTTATTGCTAAAAAGATATATTTGGTAACTACAGCAGAGAGCTGATCACTGTGTGTTTATTGCTAAAAAGATATATTTGGTAACTACAGCAGAGAGCTGATCACTGTGTGTTTATTGCTAAAAAGATATATTTGGTAAATTGTTAAGTGGATTAATATCTGTAGTCAGCAAAAACTTTGTGATTGACTGGGGCTTAGATTTCACATTTGGTAGTTGATTAGCATCTTTTGGTGGAGGGTTGCTGTGTGGGGGAGGGGGTTTTAATCACAAAGAGCATGTGTTTGTAGACTTACTTAACCAGTATAGTATAGGACGTCAGGCCTATAAGGACGTTGCAGTGCCTAGTATATGAAGTGGCTAGTTATTAAGTGGCAGCTAATATCAATAGCAGTGTTATACCTGTGTTTCATTGGTTGCATCTTCAACTGATATTTGGAATTGACTCCTGTCTCTCCTTTTCACCAACAGGTAACTACAGCAGAGAGCTGATCACTGTGTGTTTATTGCTAAAAAGATATATTTGGTAACTACAGCAGAGAGCTGATCACTGTGTGTTTATTGCTAAAAAGATATATTTGGTAACTACAGCAGAGAGCTGATCACTGTGTGTTTATTGCTAAAAAGATATATTTGGTAAATTGTTAAGTGGATTAATATCTGTAGTCAGCAAAAACTTTGTGATTGACTGGGGCTTAGATTTCACATTTGGTAGTTGATTAGCATCTTTTGGTGGAGGGTTGCTGTGTGGGGGAGGGGGTTTTAATCACAAAGAGCATGTGTTTGTAGACTTACTTAACCAGTATAGTATAGGACGTCAGGCCTATAAGGACGTTGCAGTGCCTAGTATATGAAGTGGCTAGTTATTAAGTGGCAGCTAATATCAATAGCAGTGTTATACCTGTGTTTCATTGGTTGCATCTTCAACTGATATTTGGAATTGACTCCTGTCTCTCCTTTTCACCAACAGGTAACTACAGCAGAGAGCTGATCACTGTGTGTTTATTGCTAAAAAGATATATTTGGTAACTACAGCAGAGAGCTGATCACTGTGTGTTTATTGCTAAAAAGATATATTTGGTAACTACAGCAGAGAGCTGATCACTGTGTGTTTATTGCTAAAAAGATATATTTGGTAAATTGTTAAGTGGATTAATATCTGTAGTCAGCAAAAACTTTGTGATTGACTGGGGCTTAGATTTCACATTTGGTAGTTGATTAGCATCTTTTGGTGGAGGGTTGCTGTGTGGGGGAGGGGGTTTTAATCACAAAGAGCATGTGTTTGTAGACTTACTTAACCAGTATAGTATAGGACGTCAGGCCTATAAGGACGTTGCAGTGCCTAGTATATGAAGTGGCTAGTTATTAAGTGGCAGCTAATATCAATAGCAGTGTTATACCTGTGTTTCATTGGTTGCATCTTCAACTGATATTTGGAATTGACTCCTGTCTCTCCTTTTCACCAACAGGTAACTACAGCAGAGAGCTGATCACTGTGTGTTTATTGCTAAAAAGATATATTTGGTAACTACAGCAGAGAGCTGATCACTGTGTGTTTATTGCTAAAAAGATATATTTGGTAACTACAGCAGAGAGCTGATCACTGTGTGTTTATTGCTAAAAAGATATATTTGGTAAATTGTTAAGTGGATTAATATCTGTAGTCAGCAAAAACTTTGTGATTGACTGGGGCTTAGATTTCACATTTGGTAGTTGATTAGCATCTTTTGGTGGAGGGTTGCTGTGTGGGGGAGGGGGTTTTAATCACAAAGAGCATGTGTTTGTAGACTTACTTAACCAGTATAGTATAGGACGTCAGGCCTATAAGGACGTTGCAGTGCCTAGTATATGAAGTGGCTAGTTATTAAGTGGCAGCTAATATCAATAGCAGTGTTATACCTGTGTTTCATTGGTTGCATCTTCAACTGATATTTGGAATTGACTCCTGTCTCTCCTTTTCACCAACAGGTAACTACAGCAGAGAGCTGATCACTGTGTGTTTATTGCTAAAAAGATATATTTGGTAACTACAGCAGAGAGCTGATCACTGTGTGTTTATTGCTAAAAAGATATATTTGGTAACTACAGCAGAGAGCTGATCACTGTGTGTTTATTGCTAAAAAGATATATTTGGTAAATTGTTAAGTGGATTAATATCTGTAGTCAGCAAAAACTTTGTGATTGACTGGGGCTTAGATTTCACATTTGGTAGTTGATTAGCATCTTTTGGTGGAGGGTTGCTGTGTGGGGGAGGGGGTTTTAATCACAAAGAGCATGTGTTTGTAGACTTACTTAACCAGTATAGTATAGGACGTCAGGCCTATAAGGACGTTGCAGTGCCTAGTATATGAAGTGGCTAGTTATTAAGTGGCAGCTAATATCAATAGCAGTGTTATACCTGTGTTTCATTGGTTGCATCTTCAACTGATATTTGGAATTGACTCCTGTCTCTCCTTTTCACCAACAGGTAACTACAGCAGAGAGCTGATCACTGTGTGTTTATTGCTAAAAAGATATATTTGGTAACTACAGCAGAGAGCTGATCACTGTGTGTTTATTGCTAAAAAGATATATTTGGTAACTACAGCAGAGAGCTGATCACTGTGTGTTTATTGCTAAAAAGATATATTTGGTAAATTGTTAAGTGGATTAATATCTGTAGTCAGCAAAAACTTTGTGATTGACTGGGGCTTAGATTTCACATTTGGTAGTTGATTAGCATCTTTTGGTGGAGGGTTGCTGTGTGGGGGAGGGGGTTTTAATCACAAAGAGCATGTGTTTGTAGACTTACTTAACCAGTATAGTATAGGACGTCAGGCCTATAAGGACGTTGCAGTGCCTAGTATATGAAGTGGCTAGTTATTAAGTGGCAGCTAATATCAATAGCAGTGTTATACCTGTGTTTCATTGGTTGCATCTTCAACTGATATTTGGAATTGACTCCTGTCTCTCCTTTTCACCAACAGGTAACTACAGCAGAGAGCTGATCACTGTGTGTTTATTGCTAAAAAGATATATTTGGTAACTACAGCAGAGAGCTGATCACTGTGTGTTTATTGCTAAAAAGATATATTTGGTAACTACAGCAGAGAGCTGATCACTGTGTGTTTATTGCTAAAAAGATATATTTGGTAAATTGTTAAGTGGATTAATATCTGTAGTCAGCAAAAACTTTGTGATTGACTGGGGCTTAGATTTCACATTTGGTAGTTGATTAGCATCTTTTGGTGGAGGGTTGCTGTGTGGGGGAGGGGGTTTTAATCACAAAGAGCATGTGTTTGTAGACTTACTTAACCAGTATAGTATAGGACGTCAGGCCTATAAGGACGTTGCAGTGCCTAGTATATGAAGTGGCTAGTTATTAAGTGGCAGCTAATATCAATAGCAGTGTTATACCTGTGTTTCATTGGTTGCATCTTCAACTGATATTTGGAATTGACTCCTGTCTCTCCTTTTCACCAACAGGTAACTACAGCAGAGAGCTGATCACTGTGTGTTTATTGCTAAAAAGATATATTTGGTAACTACAGCAGAGAGCTGATCACTGTGTGTTTATTGCTAAAAAGATATATTTGGTAACTACAGCAGAGAGCTGATCACTGTGTGTTTATTGCTAAAAAGATATATTTGGTAAATTGTTAAGTGGATTAATATCTGTAGTCAGCAAAAACTTTGTGATTGACTGGGGCTTAGATTTCACATTTGGTAGTTGATTAGCATCTTTTGGTGGAGGGTTGCTGTGTGGGGGAGGGGGTTTTAATCACAAAGAGCATGTGTTTGTAGACTTACTTAACCAGTATAGTATAGGACGTCAGGCCTATAAGGACGTTGCAGTGCCTAGTATATGAAGTGGCTAGTTATTAAGTGGCAGCTAATATCAATAGCAGTGTTATACCTGTGTTTCATTGGTTGCATCTTCAACTGATATTTGGAATTGACTCCTGTCTCTCCTTTTCACCAACAGGTAACTACAGCAGAGAGCTGATCACTGTGTGTTTATTGCTAAAAAGATATATTTGGTAACTACAGCAGAGAGCTGATCACTGTGTGTTTATTGCTAAAAAGATATATTTGGTAACTACAGCAGAGAGCTGATCACTGTGTGTTTATTGCTAAAAAGATATATTTGGTAAATTGTTAAGTGGATTAATATCTGTAGTCAGCAAAAACTTTGTGATTGACTGGGGCTTAGATTTCACATTTGGTAGTTGATTAGCATCTTTTGGTGGAGGGTTGCTGTGTGGGGGAGGGGGTTTTAATCACAAAGAGCATGTGTTTGTAGACTTACTTAACCAGTATAGTATAGGACGTCAGGCCTATAAGGACGTTGCAGTGCCTAGTATATGAAGTGGCTAGTTATTAAGTGGCAGCTAATATCAATAGCAGTGTTATACCTGTGTTTCATTGGTTGCATCTTCAACTGATATTTGGAATTGACTCCTGTCTCTCCTTTTCACCAACAGGTAACTACAGCAGAGAGCTGATCACTGTGTGTTTATTGCTAAAAAGATATATTTGGTAACTACAGCAGAGAGCTGATCACTGTGTGTTTATTGCTAAAAAGATATATTTGGTAACTACAGCAGAGAGCTGATCACTGTGTGTTTATTGCTAAAAAGATATATTTGGTAAATTGTTAAGTGGATTAATATCTGTAGTCAGCAAAAACTTTGTGATTGACTGGGGCTTAGATTTCACATTTGGTAGTTGATTAGCATCTTTTGGTGGAGGGTTGCTGTGTGGGGGAGGGGGTTTTAATCACAAAGAGCATGTGTTTGTAGACTTACTTAACCAGTATAGTATAGGACGTCAGGCCTATAAGGACGTTGCAGTGCCTAGTATATGAAGTGGCTAGTTATTAAGTGGCAGCTAATATCAATAGCAGTGTTATACCTGTGTTTCATTGGTTGCATCTTCAACTGATATTTGGAATTGACTCCTGTCTCTCCTTTTCACCAACAGGTAACTACAGCAGAGAGCTGATCACTGTGTGTTTATTGCTAAAAAGATATATTTGGTAACTACAGCAGAGAGCTGATCACTGTGTGTTTATTGCTAAAAATATATATTTGGTAACTACAGCAGAGAGCTGATCACTGTGTGTTTATTGCTAAAAAGATATATTTGGTAAATTGTTAAGTGGATTAATATCTGTAGTCAGCAAAAACTTTGTGATTGACTGGGGCTTAGATTTCACATTTGGTAGTTGATTAGCATCTTTTGGTGGAGGGTTGCTGTGTGGGGGAGGGGGTTTTAATCACAAAGAGCATGTGTTTGTAGACTTACTTAACCAGTATAGTATAGGACGTCAGGCCTATAAGGACGTTGCAGTGCCTAGTATATGAAGTGGCTAGTTATTAAGTGGCAGCTAATATCAATAGCAGTGTTATACCTGTGTTTCATTGGTTGCATCTTCAACTGATATTTGGAATTGACTCCTGTCTCTCCTTTTCACCAACAGGTAACTACAGCAGAGAGCTGATCACTGTGTGTTTATTGCTAAAAAGATATATTTGGTAACTACAGCAGAGAGCTGATCACTGTGTGTTTATTGCTAAAAAGATATATTTGGTAAATTGTTAAGTGGATTAATATCTGTAGTCAGCAAAAACTTTGTGATTGACTGGGGCTTAGATTTCACATTTGGTAGTTGATTAGCATCTTTTGGTGGAGGGTTGCTGTGTGGGGGAGGGGGTTTTAATCACAAAGAGCATGTGTTTGTAGACTTACTTAACCAGTATAGTATAGGACGTCAGGCCTATAAGGACGTTGCAGTGCCTAGTATATGAAGTGGCTAGTTATTAAGTGGCAGCTAATATCAATAGCAGTGTTATACCTGTGTTTCATTGGTTGCATCTTCAACTGATATTTGGAATTGACTCCTGTCTCTCCTTTTCACCAACAGGTAACTACAGCAGAGAGCTGATCACTGTGTGTTTATTGCTAAAAAGATATATTTGGTAACTACAGCAGAGAGCTGATCACTGTGTGTTTATTGCTAAAAAGATATATTTGGTAACTACAGCAGAGAGCTGATCACTGTGTGTTTATTGCTAAAAAGATATATTTGGTAAATTGTTAAGTGGATTAATATCTGTAGTCAGCAAAAACTTTGTGATTGACTGGGGCTTAGATTTCACATTTGGTAGTTGATTAGCATCTTTTGGTGGAGGGTTGCTGTGTGGGGGAGGGGGTTTTAATCACAAAGAGCATGTGTTTGTAGACTTACTTAACCAGTATAGTATAGGACGTCAGGCCTATAAGGACGTTGCAGTGCCTAGTATATGAAGTGGCTAGTTATTAAGTGGCAGCTAATATCAATAGCAGTGTTATACCTGTGTTTCATTGGTTGCATCTTCAACTGATATTTGGAATTGACTCCTGTCTCTCCTTTTCACCAACAGGTAACTACAGCAGAGAGCTGATCACTGTGTGTTTATTGCTAAAAAGATATATTTGGTAACTACAGCAGAGAGCTGATCACTGTGTGTTTATTGCTAAAAAGATATATTTGGTAACTACAGCAGAGAGCTGATCACTGTGTGTTTATTGCTAAAAAGATATATTTGGTAAATTGTTAAGTGGATTAATATCTGTAGTCAGCAAAAACTTTGTGATTGACTGGGGCTTAGATTTCACATTTGGTAGTTGATTAGCATCTTTTGGTGGAGGGTTGCTGTGTGGGGGAGGGGGTTTTAATCACAAAGAGCATGTGTTTGTAGACTTACTTAACCAGTATAGTATAGGACGTCAGGCCTATAAGGACGTTGCAGTGCCTAGTATATGAAGTGGCTAGTTATTAAGTGGCAGCTAATATCAATAGCAGTGTTATACCTGTGTTTCATTGGTTGCATCTTCAACTGATATTTGGAATTGACTCCTGTCTCTCCTTTTCACCAACAGGTAACTACAGCAGAGAGCTGATCACTGTGTGTTTATTGCTAAAAAGATATATTTGGTAACTACAGCAGAGAGCTGATCACTGTGTGTTTATTGCTAAAAAGATATATTTGGTAAATTGTTAAGTGGATTAATATCTGTAGTCAGCAAAAACTTTGTGATTGACTGGGGCTTAGATTTCACATTTGGTAGTTGATTAGCATCTTTTGGTGGAGGGTTGCTGTGTGGGGGAGGGGGTTTTAATCACAAAGAGCATGTGTTTGTAGACTTACTTAACCAGTATAGTATAGGACGTCAGGCCTATAAGGACGTTGCAGTGCCTAGTATATGAAGTGGCTAGTTATTAAGTGGCAGCTAATATCAATAGCAGTGTTATACCTGTGTTTCATTGGTTGCATCTTCAACTGATATTTGGAATTGACTCCTGTCTCTCCTTTTCACCAACAGGTAACTACAGCAGAGAGCTGATCACTGTGTGTTTATTGCTAAAAAGATATATTTGGTAACTACAGCAGAGAGCTGATCACTGTGTGTTTATTGCTAAAAAGATATATTTGGTAACTACAGCAGAGAGCTGATCACTGTGTGTTTATTGCTAAAAAGATATATTTGGTAAATTGTTAAGTGGATTAATATCTGTAGTCAGCAAAAACTTTGTGATTGACTGGGGCTTAGATTTCACATTTGGTAGTTGATTAGCATCTTTTGGTGGAGGGTTGCTGTGTGGGGGAGGGGGTTTTAATCACAAAGAGCATGTGTTTGTAGACTTACTTAACCAGTATAGTATAGGACGTCAGGCCTATAAGGACGTTGCAGTGCCTAGTATATGAAGTGGCTAGTTATTAAGTGGCAGCTAATATCAATAGCAGTGTTATACCTGTGTTTCATTGGTTGCATCTTCAACTGATATTTGGAATTGACTCCTGTCTCTCCTTTTCACCAACAGGTAACTACAGCAGAGAGCTGATCACTGTGTGTTTATTGCTAAAAAGATATATTTGGTAACTACAGCAGAGAGCTGATCACTGTGTGTTTATTGCTAAAAAGATATATTTGGTAACTACAGCAGAGAGCTGATCACTGTGTGTTTATTGCTAAAAAGATATATTTGGTAAATTGTTAAGTGGATTAATATCTGTAGTCAGCAAAAACTTTGTGATTGACTGGGGCTTAGATTTCACATTTGGTAGTTGATTAGCATCTTTTGGTGGAGGGTTGCTGTGTGGGGGAGGGGGTTTTAATCACAAAGAGCATGTGTTTGTAGACTTACTTAACCAGTATAGTATAGGACGTCAGGCCTATAAGGACGTTGCAGTGCCTAGTATATGAAGTGGCTAGTTATTAAGTGGCAGCTAATATCAATAGCAGTGTTATACCTGTGTTTCATTGGTTGCATCTTCAACTGATATTTGGAATTGACTCCTGTCTCTCCTTTTCACCAACAGGTAACTACAGCAGAGAGCTGATCACTGTGTGTTTATTGCTAAAAAGATATATTTGGTAACTACAGCAGAGAGCTGATCACTGTGTGTTTATTGCTAAAAAGATATATTTGGTAACTACAGCAGAGAGCTGATCACTGTGTGTTTATTGCTAAAAAGATATATTTGGTAAATTGTTAAGTGGATTAATATCTGTAGTCAGCAAAAACTTTGTGATTGACTGGGGCTTAGATTTCACATTTGGTAGTTGATTAGCATCTTTTGGTGGAGGGTTGCTGTGTGGGGGAGGGGGTTTTAATCACAAAGAGCATGTGTTTGTAGACTTACTTAACCAGTATAGTATAGGACGTCAGGCCTATAAGGACGTTGCAGTGCCTAGTATATGAAGTGGCTAGTTATTAAGTGGCAGCTAATATCAATAGCAGTGTTATACCTGTGTTAAACCGAAGGAAAACAGAAGGCAAACAAACTTACAAGTTAATAGAAGGACGACGTTACAACCACAAAACTCTGGAACTTTATGTGGCCTCTCCTCGCCTCAAACATGAGAACACCAAGACCAGGCTTACCACCTCTCTGGCTGAGAACATCATGTCTGCCCCTGGGCCTAACCATCAAGATGAACAGGGAACTGTGGGGGCACAGCATTAGGACCAGGATCAGCAGGGACATCCCCATTGCGTCTGAGTATGCCCCCCTCATTCTCCTACCCACCCGAACTAAGTTCTGATCAAAATGTTAACCCACTCCCACTTCTGCCACTAGTTACCTGCTATTGTGTTTTTTTTTTTTTTTTTTTTCTCTCTCCATTGATCGCTTCCAACCCATGTGTTTTTCCTGTAATGTTTACCTCCACTGATTGCACACCTTTCCATTGTGCCCTACATGCAGGGTACATCATACTACTACATAAGCATCAGTTTTCCCATATATGAACTTGGCCCTTGTATGGCTCACCTCCCACAGTGTAACCTTCAAAGTGCGCCCAACATGGCTGCCCCATATGGTACACTTGTGGATGGGATGGAAAATACATGGACCTTGTGGTTTTGTTGGAACCCTACTCTAATCTGTAGGACTCTGAAATCACCCCCATTTTGTGTCATCTCTTCTTGGGGTAGACTATTCCACCCTGGGTAATCCTACGCTTAGCGCCCAAGACGGCTGCTGCACTTGGTACCTATAAGGGTGGAATACACAACCCTTGGAAGTTATTACCCAAAATGCCTACACCAATCCTGCGTTATGCTTTCTGTGGACTTAAGATTTTTCTTTTATGTCTGTGTTGCTTGTCTATTGTTGTATTACTCAAATCCTCTGTATCATGTGCACTGTTTTTGATGTCTGTAAAGCGCCTTGAGTCCTGTTGGAGAAAGAGCGCTATATAAATAAAAATTATTATTATTATTATTATTCTTCTCTACTTGGACTGGCATCTGGAGTGGAGGACTCACTTGTTTAGAGATATAGTTGGTTTAAAAGTGCAGATAATAATGTGATCCTGGTGCTTGAGATGCCGGCAGTCAAAATACTAACAGCAGCATCTTAATGCTCAGGATCCTGACACCAAGATGTAAGTAGACTAGCCCTAATCCCCAACCCCTCTAACCCTAACCCTCCTTACCTGCATCATGACCTTCCCCCTCCCCACAGCCTAAACCTACACCCAGCCCAACACCGCAGCCTATAGCTAAACCTCCCCCGTCAGCCTAAACCTAATTTTATATGTATTATGCCTGGCACTTCCACTTACCTGAGGCGATAGACTACACTTTCTTCTTCAACATACATAACAGTTATTCTAGGATTGTCCTGGTTCTACTGGATAGGTAGGTGCTCCCACATACAAAGCTGATTACATTTCTTCCAATTACTTGTTCTGAACATGCCCCAGTGTTGTGGATTTGGGACAGGGGGCATTATTTCCCTCCATCTTGCCACTGGCATTTCCCAGAGAACCAACTATCTAATCCAGAGACCTTGATAGCCCCGACTGACTTTCTTACTCAGTACACAGTTCACTGTCAAGGCCATGCTTTGAAGCACATCTATACAAAAGGGTGCTCAATCGGAGGCTCGCCTGACTAAAACTCAATCCAAATTAGGATCCACCCTTAAATCTCTAGAAATAAAATAAAAAATTTCTGCCCCTCTAAGATATTATATAAACAACTTCAGGAGGTATAACAACTGACAACTGCTTCAAAAGCTCTTTGTGTCATGCATGCAGTCTTGCCTTGCCCACTTTCACCAGAAGTTTTATACTGATGGCAGCAAAGCCTCCTGCCACCTTGCCCAGAACCTTTAGGATGCCAGGCCCAAAATAGATTAATTGCTTATTTACAACAGCCAGTACTAAATGACTTAACCTCTTAGACATTGTTAATTTGTTCTCTGAGTACTATACCAAGCTGTATAACTGTCAGGTTGACACTTCTCTCCCCCAACTATCAGCTGACTTGATATCCCTCTTCCTTGAGAGTCTCCCCTTCCTGTCCTTAGACAAGCAGTGCCTGGCTTCTTTGAATACCCACTGGACTTTAGAGGAAGTTCAATTAGTAATTCAGCAGCTTCCTTGGGGGAAGGTTCCTGGACTGGATGGTTATAATAATCCTTTTATTTCACATTCAGTGAGGTCCTCAATCCAACTCTCATGCAACTCTATAATGTTGATTCACAAACCATCAGGTATCCCACTCAGAAGTTGAAGTTGAAGCCCAGATAATAACAATACCAAAGCTGGACAAGGAAAATAAAAGGCCTATAGCTCTTCTTAATACATATGTTAATATTTATGCTAAATTAATAGCTAATCATCTGACCAGGTGGCATTTGTGCTTGGAGTCCAAGCTCCAGATAACACAAGTAGAGTTCTCGACTTGGTGGATTTGGTATCGAGGACGCCATCAGAAGTAATACTTCTTTCCTTCAATGCTGAAAAGTCAATTGACAGGCTTCACTGGGGATATACAATATATCTCAGGTACTCTTTAAATTTGGGTTCAAGGGGGACATCTTGAATTCCATATCAGCCTTGTAAAATGGCCCCTCAGCATGTGTTCTTAGTATAGATTTCCTTTCCACTCCCTAATTTCCAATGGAATTAGGTAAGGATTTCCCCTTGCTCCCCTAAATTCATTTTAGCCATTGAACCACTAGCCCAAACACTTCACCTATCATCTGAGTTTCCAGGGCTCACAGTTAATGACATTTCTCACTAAGGAGACAAGGGCATTGGAATAAGCCAAAGGCAAAGGATAATTGGGAAATATCAGAGTAGGAGAGTTCTGAAATAAGAGGACAGTGTAGAAGTGTATAGTGAAATTGGAGAATAGTGGACTATGAGGATAGTGAAATAGAAGTATAGTGGAATAGGAGGATAGTAGAATAAGAGGACAGTGGTAGAGGAGGATAGTAAAATAGGAGTATAGTGGGATAGGAGGACAGTGGAATAAGAGGATAATGGTCCAGAGGATCAGCTTCATCATTTCTACCTACTGTATGATGTTGATCATGTGATTTTTGTACATCTGCGCATGCGCGTACGACGATATGTGCATGTGCAAGGTCCAAAACTGTGCTCTCTTCAGAACACAGTTTAAGACCTGGGGGGGGGGGGTAACGGGGTGTCGATGCTGTGTTTTGTGGTCATTGACGCTCTGTTCAAGGGACACAGTCTGGACAAACGGAGGCATGTCCAGACCATTGCTGGGGCTGGTCACGATGGCTGTGTGACATCACACGCAGCCGCTGCAACCTAAAACATTGCGGGTAGCCATCTGCTTTCACAGATAGGCTGTGTAGGCAGAGGGCTACTTGAAACATGCAAAAGCATTGCCGCCATGCTATGCTTTTGCATGTCTGCAGTGGGGCCAGGACCTGGCATGTGGGGCGGACTTACCCTGTGCTGGGCGTACCCCGTGCTGGTCTGAATTACCCCCATAGATACATAGCTATATACAGAGGGGCAAAAAAGTATTCAGATAGCCACCGATTGTGCAAGTTGACCCACTTAAAAAGATGAGAGAGGTCTGTAATTTCCATCATAGGTACACTCAACTGTGAGAGACAGAATCTGAAATAAAACCCAGGAATTCACATTGTATGATTTTTTAAACAATTTATTTGTATATTCTTGTGGAAAAAAATATTTGGACACCTACCAAGCAGCAAGATTTCTGGCTCTCACAAACCTGTTGCTTCTTCTTTAAGAAGCTCTTCTCTCCTCCACTCGTTACCTGTATTAATGGCACCTGTTTGAAATGGTTATCTGTACAAAAGACACCTGTCCATAACCACAAACAGTCAGACTGCTACCTCTCCACCATGGCCAAGACCAGAGAGCTGTCTAAGGACACCAGGGACAAAATTGTAGAGCTGCACAAGGCTGGGATGAGCTACTCAACAATAGGCAAGCAGCTTGGTGAGAAGAGATCAACTGTTGGTGCAATTTTTCAAAAATGGAAGAAATACAATATCACTGACAATCTCCCTCGACCTGGGGCTCCATGCAAGAGCTCACCCCATGGGGTATCAATGATCTTGAGAACGGTGAGGAATCAGCCCAGAACTACACGGGGGAACCTGGTCAATGACCTGAAGAGAGCTGGGACCACAGTCACAAAGGTTACCTTTAGTAACACACTACGTCGTCATGGATTGAAATACTGCTGCGCCAGAAAGGTACCCCTGCTTAAGCCAGCACATGTTCAGGCCCATCTAAAGTTTGCCAGTGACCATCTGGATGATCAAGAGGAGGATTGGGAGAATGTAATATGGTCAAATGAGAGCAAATTCAAACTTTTTGGTATAAACTCCACTCGCCTTGTTTGGAGGGAGAATAATAATGAATGGCTTCCCAAGAACACCATACCCACTGTGAAGCATGGGGTTGGAAACATAATCCTTTGGGGCTGCTTTTCTGCAAAGGGGACAGGACGACAGATCCATATTAGGGAGAGGATGAATGGGGCCATGTATTGTGAAATTTTGGGCAAAAACCTCCTTCCCTCAGTAAAAGCATTGAAGATGGAACATGGCTGGGTCTTCCAGCATGACAATGACCCCAAACACACTGCCCGGACAACTAAGGAGTGGCTCCGTAAGAAGCATTTCAAGGTCCTGGAGTGGCTTAGCCAGTCTCCAGATCTCAACCCAATAGAAAATCTGTGGAGGGAGTTGATAGTCCATGTTGCCCGGCGAAAGCCCCAAAACATGATAGATCTAAAGAAGATCTGCATGGAAGAGTGGGCCAAAATACCTGCTACAGTGTGTGCAATCCTGGTCAAGTACTACAGGAAACATTTGACCTCTGTAATTGCCAACCGAGGTTATATTGCAAAGTATTGAGTTACATTTTTTGACTGTCCAAATATTTATTTTCCACAAGAATATATAAATAAATTGTTTAAAAATCATACAATGTGGGGGGCGGAGCTTGGCACAGAATGGAGTAGGTGCATAGACTGCAAGCTCCTACAAAAAATTCTGCATTTATCCGTTCCTGCCTGATGCTGCCAGTTTAAAAAACACTCCCACATCTGCCCCGTGTGCTGGTGAATCTTCTGGTACGCTACCTGTCATCCACGGACCTGTGCTGCCGCCGTGGGATGGTGAAATCTGCCTGCGGTGCCCCAGCGCTGGTCCCGGCGGCCATCTTGCCAGCGTGGTGCGGGATGTCTGCACTCTGCCTTGTGCTCCCTGACCGCTCGCCTCTGCCCTCCGAACGCGGCGCCTGTGATACCGCCGGCTGCACCCTCCACTTCCCCTGCTGCCGGAGCTCCGTGCGACACTGGGACCGGCGCTGTTATCCGGCCGCCCGCCACGTGGTGCCTCTGGGGGAAAGTCATCTTCGCTGCTGGGGGACACTGTGCAGCCTGCAGCCTGCATCCTTCACTCTGCTTCCTTTCTGCCTGTACCTCACTTCTCACTGTGGGAAGTGTGCCTGGAGCTGCCAGCCGAGTGGTCCCGGATCTGCTTCAGTGGGACTGCACTGCATTTGCCTGCTGTGGCCCTGTGCAGTAAGGTTATCTGTTATTTTACCCTACTTTACACCCCTGCTGTTTGGGTCTGAACACTTACCTGGGATCACAGTAAAAGGCTACAAAGGGCATACTGGCTTATGCATGTGATATATTGTCTTATCCGGCCTTCCTGCTTGATATACATAGAGGCTGTGTTCATCTACTAAAATCTGCACCGGGGCTACATCTATACATCTTCACTGACGTGTGCTATTGCTACTCCTCCGTACTTGTTATCTTACCTGGATCTACTCGCATCTTACACTAGTCCTGTGCTTTGTATTGGATACTACAATGGGGAGAACAAGTGCGGCAGTAAAACTGCAGAGATATGCAAGGGAATCCTCTTCCTCCCAGTCTACCCCCTCCACAACCCGCAACCCTCCTTCACCGCACTCCGAGAGTGATGATTTAGCCCTGACCGATTCGCAGAAAATAATACAGGCTATTGCTGCCTATGAGCAACGTGTCTCCGATAAAATTGAGCGTGTTCAGATAGATGTCTCTTTCCTTCGCCAGGATCTCCAAAAGATTCGTGAAAGAGTGAGCGAGATGGAACATCGCATCTTAGACCTGGAGGACACTACCTCTCCGCTCAAAAATAGGGTGGATGATCTGTCCACGCAGTTGTCATCAGCGCATGCTAAATTATCTGATATAGAAGGCAGGCTTTGGCGGAATAATGTTCGCCTGGTCGGGCTACCTGAGAGGACGGAGGGAGCGTCACCGGAGAAATTCTTTGAAGACTGGCTGATTAAGATGTTTACACGTGAAGTTTTTAGCCCGCAATTCGCAGTAGAAAGGGCACATCGTCTTCAATCACGTCCTCCTCCACCTGGCGCTCCTGCTCGGACGTTTATTGCCCGTCTTCTTCATTTTTTATGGACAGAGACACTTATACTCCGTCTGGCTAGACTCCAAGGCCCGTTGATGTTTGACAACCACACGATCTCAGTCTTCCCGGACTTTGCCCTCAAAGTTCAGAAGTCCCGTGCCCAGTTTTCTCTTGTCAAGCGTAAACTTCGGGATCGGAATATCCAATACTCAATGTTGTTTCCGGCTCGTCTGAGGGTTATATTCAACGATACCACGCACTTCTTTTCTAGCCCGAAAGATGTGGAGGCCTGGCTGGAGCGGAGACCTCCGGCTCCTGAATGAACTTATATTGGTCATATGATATTGGCGTGTGGTAACTATTTCAGCATGAACCCTACGGTTCCTAATGTCTTTACCTTTATGGGCTGATGTGTGACGTTTTATACTTTTTTTTTTTTGTATGTCTTTCCTATATAGCATCAGGTTGCTACTTTTGTCAAGTTCTATGTGCGGGAGTTCCTTGCTGTAGATAGCTTAGGGGTTTAGTCCCACAGTTTTCCTAATTGGTTCAGTTCGAACCAATTTAGTTTATTTATTTTTTTTTTTTTTTTTGTTAGGGATCAGGTATGCCACTACGTTGTTTGCTGGCCATACAGGGTGGGTGTGGGTTGGGAAGTTTATGTGTTGTTGCTGTTCTTTTTTTATGTACTACTGGTCATTTTGTTACACTGCTGTGGAACTGCTTGGTTTTTCAGGTGTCACATTTGAAGGGTGCTCGGCCTCGGCCGCCCAGTGTTATTCGGGCTTTCTATGCCAGAGGGTGTAGCTCTGTTATACTCTGGCTTGCTGTGCTTCAATTTTCACATACTCCGTCTTTTTTATTTTCTATGATTTCTCTCCTTGTGTCCATGTATAGTGGTCTATGATATGGGTTCCAGCGCTGATTCTATGGGGAGAGATACGATTAAACTGTTGGGTTGGAATGTCCGTGGTTTAAATGACAAAATTAAATGCTCTCTTGTTCTGAAGCAACTTCAAAAATATCAAGCTGACATAGTCTGCCTATCTGAAACTCACCTGTGCGGCAGTAAGGTCATGGCCATTAAGAGAACCTGGGTGGGATGGGCTTATCATTACACTTTCTCTTCCGTCGCCAGAGGGGTGTCGGTTCTGGTTAAGAAGTCGGTACATTTCCATTTGGAAGATAGTAGGGTGGACCCTCATGGCCGCTATGTTTTCTTACAGGCCGTTATACATCACACACTGTATCATATCTTGGCTATTTACATCCCCCCTTCCTACAACAGTGAAGTTTTGTGTAAAGCAGCTGACTTTATTGCTCAATCCCCTGACACACCGGTTATTAGTGTGGGTGACTTCAACAACGTCATGGACTTGTCTATTGACTGCTGGCGGGAGTCCCGTGACTCCACTTCTACCCCCTCTGCTCCGACCCCCTTTGCAAGACTTATCGCTGAACTTGGCTGGATAGATGTCTGGAGACTGCGTAACCCTACAGCGGCGCACTATTCCTGTCAATTCGCTGCTCACAACACACTGTCCCGGATAGACTTATGCCTTATTTCCCCGAGTCTATCGCCTAGAATATCTGATCTAGTATATTTGTCCAGGGGTATATCAGACCACTCTCCAGTTTTATTAAAGTTATCCATTACGCATGATAGGGGCACTAGATTGTGGAAATTGCACCCATTTTGGTTAAACTTAATGGGAGAGGGGTCCGACCTTATTTCGGAATGGAATGACTTCCTTACTCACAATCCCCCTGATTTCTGTCCTACTGTCAGGCATGACGCATTTAAGGCATATATCAGAGGTACTTTTATTAAGAGAATTGCTGGCATTAAATCGTTTAACAGGAGGGAGGAAGCAAGACTTGAACAGGCTTGCCGTTATTTGGAATCTGTATATATAGAGTCACACTCCCAGTCGGATCGTGGGGCTTGGCTGGACGCGTAGAGGGAATGGGCCGACTATCTCTTTGATAAATTCAAACGCAGACTGTTGTTTTCCAGTCACAGGCAATACTTCCAGGCGGAGCTGGGGGGCAGTTACCTGGCCTTTTTGGCCAGGGATGAGTCCCACTCCCGTACTGTTCAAAGCATCTCCGATGGGGATGACAGTCTCTGTTACTTGGGAAAAGACATAGCTGGGGTTTTTCAAAAGTTTTATTCCACGTTATACTCATCTGGGGTCTCCCGCTCCGATGAGCAGTTACTGTCCTACCTCTCGCGGGTGAACTTACCTAGTTTATCATGTGAGTCGCTTGAAATACTTGAAGCTCCATTCACCCTGGAGGAGGTTGAGCGTGCAGTGTCGTCGCTCCCCTCGTCCAGGGCACCCGGTGGGGATGGTCTTCCAGTGGAGATATATAGAAAATTTAACTCCCATTTCTGTCCCTATTTATTGGATTTGTTTAACACTCTGTTTGAGACTGGTGAACTCCCCCCGTCCTTGGGGTATATTTACTAAGATTCGTAATGTTCAGAATTTGTTTGAAGTTGAAACGCGACTGACATCGGTAGTGTGAATTTGCAACTTTTTGTTTTTTTACGGCTCATTTACTAAGCGTTCGTAATTTATGTTTTCATATTTTCCGATGTCGATGTCATTCGTATTTTTTTTATGTGTTCGCGGCCGACTCTTGTTTTTCCGGCCATATTTTGTTGATCTTTTTTACGAATTCGTATCTTTAATTTCCACTGCAGTATTTTTGACCCTTCCCGGCCGCCTTATTTTCTTACTTTAGTTTTCGTCACTCGTCCGTGATTGGTTGTGTTTGTCATGGAGGAGTGTCTGTGTTCATTAGTATAAAAACGCCCCCAACCAGCCGCACCTCGTGGGTTTAGCTAGTGGAGAGGTGAGAGGAAGTTGGTGATTTGGAGTTGGTGATTTGTTGGTCGGTTTTGGAGGTTTCTTGCGATTGTTGAGTGCTGTATTGTGTGTGTAAGTAGTCTTGTGGTAATTGTTGTGTGGTCTCTTAAAAGTTTGTGTCATTTTTAGTGTTTGTGCATTTTACTTTCAGTCTATTGTCATTGTTTGTGAGTGTGTGTGTGTGTGTGTGTGTGTTTGTGTGTGTGTGTGTGTGTGTGTGTGTGTGGTTGGTGTGCAGTGGTAGTGGAGGAGTGTGTTTTTTTTATTAGTGTTATTTGTTGTTTGTCATTATTATGTCCCAGTCAGAGGTGAGTGAGAGTAATGAGGTGAGTGAGAGGGAGGAGGTGAGTGAGGTGGAGGAGGTGAGTGAGGGGGAGGAGGTTAGTGAGGTGGAGGAGGGTGAGGTTGCTGCTGTGGCCTCGAGTGATAGTGACAGTGATGGTGGTGTTGCTCCGCAGCCACGCACCACTACCAAGACGGACAGAAATGTTAAATTTAGCTTTGCGGAAAATATTGCTTTGGTGCATGAGTTGATGCGCCATCATCGCCAGCTGTTTGGGCATTATGCGGCCAAGGTGCCTTCGTGCAGGAAAACTGTTCTGTGGGGGAAGGTAGTAGTGGAAGTAAACAGTGAGGGTGTGGTGAAGAGGACCGAGGACACGTGTCGGAAGAGATTCTACGACATCAAGCGCCGTGTCAAGGCCAAGATGGCAAAGGAGGCTAAGTCATCCAGGCAAACAGGGGGTGGCCATCCCTTTATAGCGTCTTATCGGGAGTGGGAGGAACCTGTGCGGACCCTTATTCCGCATGAAGTTGTTGGTGCGACTAATGTGCGGGATTCGGATCGTCCTAGGCCTGATGGTGAGTTTATTTTTACTAATCTGTTATATCTGCATATGTGTTTCTGTCTAATTAGTATTTTTTAAATGATATTGTATTGTTAATATATTTTTATGTTCTAAATTGATTATCTATTTCTGTTTTTTTTTTATATTTTGTGTTTGTATAGTGAGGTGTTAGGTAGTAATGTTTTATTTTTGTGATTTTTGTTTAATGTCTGCTGTATTTTACTTGTCTTTGTGGCCAATATGTTAGTATAGATGGCTAAGTATTGTATGTTTTTTTTAATTAAAAAATCTTTTTTTTCGGATTTTATATTTTTTTAATACAAATTTACTCATTAATGTAATAATGTAAAATATATGGTAATACATGTGTGTATATTCAGCTGTTGGCCATGGAAAATTAGACTACTTGGCTATGTTTTTGTCTTTGGAAATGGAACCTCATTAGTCTGTTTACAAAAAATGAAGCAAACCATTGTTTCAACATTTATTGTTAGAAACTGTACCCATAATGGTAATCATATGTCCACATCACTAAATGTTGCTGCTTACAAAAGTACACACTGTAATTAAAGGTCATAAACACCAATGTATCATTTTTACAGTACGAAAGCAAGCCTCCACTTCCAGAACACAAGCAACACTGTCAAGAGCTGTGGATGCTGGCGATACAGGTAACGCAAAAACGACACCTGTTAATGTGTCCACCACAAAAAAAAAAAAGTCTAATGTTTGCAATAATCCATAGGAACTTCAACATCGTATCACAGTCCACAAAGACGTCCTTCACAGGGGTCTGGCAGCCACACGAGCAGGCCTAGTAAGAGACGTCATCCTAACGTCGCACCAACACCAGCATTAAGCACACCCCCACGTCATATTTCTACTGTGTTGCCTCAGCCACCAGAACACATTTTGGAGAGTACTCAATCACAGGGTCCACATTCCCCTCAGCTGTTTGGTGAGTAAACACAAAACACAAATTACACATCAGCCAAAAAATGTAATAATCATAGTACTTATCCACAGCAGCAAGCACATGGCTTGCAAATTGTTAAAATTCAAAAACCAATTATTATTATTATTTTTTTAATTAAAGTGTTCTCTTGCGCCTTACAGTAGTATTGTGTTTTTTTTTTTTAATAGTAAAATATTGAGCTTCAGGTAGTTTCACACCCTTTCACAATGGTGATAGAATTCATATTGTCATTTACTGTTTGATATTTTAATGCAAGTACGATATGGCAGGTGACAAATCACTTTTTTTCATGGTGTAAACTTTGTACCTCTGTCTGTTTGTTTCGTAAGTGTGTTATTTGTCAAACATGTGTCCACTTTTGTTTTGAAGTCATTTTTGACAACATAAAAACCATCATAATTTGTCTTTTTGATTGTGTATACGAGTCTTGGTGAACATCCTAATTTGCTTAAGAAAAATGTTTGACAAACAAGTCTAGAAAATTAAACTAAATATCAAAACCAACATAATTTTAAAATACACTCAAATGTTGTCCCCTTAAACCCCATACAGAACCAGACATCATGCCCCCGGAAGCCCAGCAGGAATCTGAACAGGAAACATACACCCTCCAACTGCAAGCAATAGATGTTAACCAACCAAGCACGCCTCAGGAAAGTACCCTGCCACCTCAAATGTCACCACACCCACAATTGAGCCAAACAACCCCACCCCACCAACCTGAACCATCATTTTGGGTAACATATATCAAGATATATCTTGTTAGACAGAAGGAGACAAAGAAGGTAATCAGATGTGCAAAGGCACAAGCTGAGGAGAAAATGGCCCAGTCAGTGGGTAAAGGCGGCAAAACTTTTTTTAGGTATATAAGCGAAAGGAGAAAAACAAAAGGCGGAATTATAAAACTAAAGACGGACACTGGGAGTCTTGTTGAAGGAGACAATTTAATAGCAGATCATCTTAATGATTATTTTTGTTCAGTATTTACTACTGAAAGAGAGGGGAAGGGGCCACAGTTAAGTTGCAGGGATATTCAGGAAAATGAAACAAGTACATTTACAGAGGAGAACCTAACAGAACTCTCAAAGCTGAAAGTGGACAAATCTATGGGGCCAGATGGGATACATCCAGGGATACTAAAAGAACTTAAAGAGGTGCTGGTAGCACCATTGACAGAATTATTCAACCAGTCATTAGCTACAGGAGTAATTCCAGGGGACTGGAAAAGAGCAAACGTAGTCCCACTGCACAAAAGTGGAAGCAAGGAAGAGGCAAACAACTACAGACCAGCGAGTCTTACATCAGTAGTAGGGAAATTGATGGAAACACTCTTAAAAGAAAGAGTTGTAGATTATCTCAAATCCGGCAATTTACTGGATCCCAAACAGCATGGATTCACTGGGGGGAGATCATGTCAAACAAATCTTATTGACTTTTTTGATTTTGTGACTAAAGTGATGGATAATGGTGGAGCCATGGATATAGCTTATCTAGACTTTAGTAAGGCTTTTGACACAGTTCCACATCGCAGACTGCTAAATAAACTTGAAAGTTTGAGATTGGATATTAGGATTATTGAATGGATAAGATCTTGGTTGAAGGATAGAAAACAGAGAGTTGTGGTAAATGGAGTGCATTCACAGGAGGGAAATGTTACCAGTGGAGTACCCCAAGGATCTGTACTTGGACCAGTGCTTTTTAATATCTTTATTGGTGACATGGCAAATGGCATTAAAGGGAAAGTATGCCTTTTTGCAGATGACACAAAAGGTATGCAACAGGGTAGACACACCAGGTGGGGTAAAACAAATGATTGAGGATCTAGGTAGACTAGAGGAATGGTCAAGAGTCTGGCAATTACAGTTTAATGCCAAAAAATGCAAAATCATGCCCTTGGGTCTCAAAAATCCTAAAGCTAAATACAGTATTAATGGCACTATACTGGAAACTACTGAGGAGGAAAGGGATCTTGGAGTCACTATTTCAGATGACTTAAAGGCAGGTAAGCAATGTAACAAGGCAATGAGGAAGGCTAGTCAGATGCTTGGCTGCATTGGGAGAGGAATCAGCAGCAGAAAGAAAGAAGTAATAATGCCACTGTATAGGTCATTGGTACGGCCTCATCTAGAATACTGTATTCAGTTCTGGAGGCCATATCTTCAAAAGGATATTAATACATTAGAAACTGTACAAAGGAGGGCAACTAAAATGGTGCATGGCCTACATCACAAAACATACCCAGAAAGACTGAGAAATCTCAATATGTATAGTTTGGAGCAGAGAAGGGAAAGGGGGGACATGATAGAAACTTTCAAATATATCAAGGGTTTTAACAAAGTCCAGGAGGGAAACATTCTCCAAATGAAGAGAAGCAATAGGACACGAGGACATGCACTGAGACTGGAGGGGGGGAGGTTCAGGGGAAATTTGCGGAAAAATTATTTCACAGAAAGGGTAGTGGACAAGTGGAATAGCCTCCCATCAGAGGTGGTAGAGGCTAAGACAGTAGAGCAATTTAAACATGCATGGGATAGACATAAGGATATCCTTACAAAGAAATAAGGATCAAATAAGGTTAGAGATAAAAATAATATAAAAAAAAAAAAGGGGCAGGCTGGATGGGCCAAGTGGTTCTTATCTGCCGACAAATTCTATGTTTCTATGTTTCTATGGAACCAACAACAGGCACAGAATATTGATTGCCTACGCACACACACCCAATACCTAGCCTGTCTGCCCCATCATCTACCGAGACTGTGTAGAAACACAAGCAGGCTCAATGTCCAGCTATGCAGAATCGCAAACAGTATGGAGCAGATGAGAGCAGATAATAGCCAACTTATTGTTACCTTTCAGCGCATAATGGATGAGCAACACCGACATCAACAGGCCCTCATTCAGTTAATTCAAAGTAATCAAATTTTATCAGAAACCATGTCTCGCATCATAGACAACAACACAACAGCCACAACACAACTTACCGCAACCCTGGCAAACCTCAGTCAAAATATTAATTTGTTGGCACAACACCAACAAGGTTCCAGCTCAGGGACCAACACACCTACACAGACCCCAATTTCATCACCAGTTCGAAGATCCAGCCGAACCCACTCCACTGCCCAAACCAAACCCACATCAGCCACCAAAGAACAGCCTAAGAAATAGTCCATCCTGCAGCTGGATACACATTGTTGACAAAACTAGGTCTACACAATAGCAGTTATTTGTAATGAAAATACATGTTGTACAGTAATAAATGTGAAAAGTGATTGATGTGCAATGTGTTATGTGCAAAAAACTGTCATTGTAAGAGGAAATTTCTTAGAGTTAACACTCACATGTATTGGGAATATTCAAGCATCTTTACTAACATGAACGTTTACCACATCACAGCCATAATTATGTGTCATCAATTTTGTAAGGTTGGTGTTAGTCAATGTATGTATGGCTAATTGGTACACAATACTAAATGTCCATTATGTTGTGCTAATGAGGTAACATTTGAAACACAGCTTTAGAAGAAAGTCGACACACTACAAACACAAACAATAGGCTAAACAATAATGGTTGTTAGTGCATACTAAATTATTATGTAGTATTGTGGCAAACATTACCTTTGAATGTGTTAAAAAAAACTTTGAACATTATAAACACATAATTACTTACCAAAACCGCTATACAATTAGCTAAGTAACTGATACCCAACAGTTAGACATAAACACATATCAAGCAAATAAACAACACTCAGATGACTAGCTCAAGAGGGAGCAAGAGCCACATTACTACAGAAAAAACATTGGTGTGCCTTAATTGGTCATACAAAGCACACAGGCAAATTTACTTATCACTAAAATGTGCCAAAATCAGGTCTTGCCTTACCTGCCTCCCTATATCTGTACTCACAGTGTCGCCAGATGTTTCTAACTCCTCTGCTTGCTGACTGTTTTCTTCATCATCATCATCATCATGTGACAGATGTTGCTGCAAACACATGTTATGAAGAAAACAGCAGCAGAACACAATCCTAGTCACCTTTAAGGGACTATACAACAAAAGCCCGGCAGACTTATCCAGACACCGAAACCTTGATTTCAGTACACCAAAACATTGTTCTATCACATTCCGCATAGACTTATGTGCATGATTGTAATTGTGTTCAGCAGGGGAATCAGGGGCGGACAATGGAGTGAGAAGCCAAGAGTAGCAGCCATAACCCCCATCACCTGAAAAACAGAGATTAGCAGCATTGTAAAATATTGATGCACAAACACAGTGCTAACATAATATGCAGGTTGAGGTAAGCACAAAATTAAACACAAATACTTGGTACATACCCAGCAGCCAGCCATCCGGCATTTCTCCAGCCTCAAATTTATCAAAGAGTGATGACTGACTGAGGATGAAGGAGTCATGGCAGCCGCCAGGGTAACCCGCAACAACACTCATAATTTTGAGTTTTGCATCACAAACCACCTGGACATTAGTTGATTGGCCAAAATGTCTATTTATATAAATATATTGCCTGCCTCTAGGTAGTCTCAGCTCAACGTGTGTGCAATCTATGGCACCCAGCACATTTGGCATGCCAGCAAGCTCATAGAAAGCTACCCTGACTACATGCCACTGAGACTCCTGGGTAGGGAAGCAGATAGAGGCATCTATGTGTGGTTCAAATGCATCCAAAACCTGAGTGTAGTCAAACATATAAGGCGAGTGTCTTAAGCACTTTGTTCAAATATACTGTTATACATTCACATTACACAATACAGAAATGGGGCATAGAGGAGTATGTATGGTTTGCCTCACCTCATTTAAATATTTTGAAAAGGTGGGCTGTGAGATTCCTATTACATCGCCTGTCACAGCCTGAAAGCTGCCAGTAGCCATAAAGTGCACCACAGCCAGGAGTTTGTGCAGGCCTGAGACAGAGCGAGAGCGTGCTGTCTCAGGGTCTAGGTCCAGTTTGACTAGGTTATACAGACGGAAAATGTTGGTCCTATTTAGCCTGAACATCTATATGACCTGGCCGTCGGCCAATGCGTTTAAGTTCAAAAAAACCCTAAAAATCAGAGGCCTGCGCAGCCTCCGCGGCACCTGTACATCCTGCTGACCATGTTCAGTTTCCTGGCCCTGGTTTCTTGTAGCCTCATGGAGCAGTCTCAGGAATCCCACAGCAAAACCAAATTCACTGCTACACACGGCAGCAGCCATTTCAGAGTGATTGATTTGGCAAATGTGCTGGCCCACCTTTTAAAGGGCCAAAAATGCTGGTGTGATTAATGATGAAGTCGGAACACATGTAAACACGCTTCTCAAAAGCAGGTCTACTTTTTCCCCGTGTTTTTTTACGAATTGTATTTTTTTACGAGCGCAAATGCTCTTTCTCGGTAGACATTTAAAATACGAATGCATAGTAAATGACCGAGTTCTATACCTAAACAGCCGCGTTTGACCGATGGTGTATTCATTCGTATTTTTACAACACAGCCGTAATAAAAATACGAATGCCCTCATCACTGCCGTGATTTGAGTTTAGTAAATTCCCGAGATGACACTTTGAAGAAAAAACACCATCTCGGTCAAAATCGGGAGCTTAGTAAATATACCCCCATGTCTGAGGCCACTATTATAGTACTGCTCAAGTCTGGGAGGGATCCCAAGGTTCCCGAGTCCTACCGCCCTATCTCATTGCTGTCCTCTGACGTTAAAATCCTTGCTAAGATACTTGCCATTCGTCTAAACACAGTCATCGGTTCTGTTATACACCTGGATCAAACGGGCTTCATGCCAAGGAGATCCACTATACAGAACCTGCGTAAATTGTTCTATCATCTTCATAGGGGTGATCTGCTGGGTTCGGAGGCAGTGGTGGTGTCTCTCGACGCCGCCAAGGCCTTCGAGTCGATTGAATGGTCCTACCTGTGGCGGGTGCTGCGCGGGTTTGGCTTTGGCCCTACATTCATCAGATGGGTTCAGCTGCTGTACTCCTCCCCAGTGGCCCGTGTCTCTGTTAATGGGTATACTTCGGTCTCATTCTCTCTGGCCAGGGGCACGCGTCAGGGCTGCCCACTGTCCCCAGCCCTGTTTGCACTGGCTATAGAGCCATTAGCTTGTATGATAAGGGATAATCATGATATTCATGGACTTGTGGCCGGCTCCGTAGTAGATAAGGTGGCTCTATACGCCGACAACATGTTACTGTTCCTGAGAGATTCAGATATCTCGCTCCAGTCTATGCTCCACACTGTTAATGAATTTGGGGAATACTCTGGTCTGCGTATAAACTGGGACAAATCCTCTATTTTCCCCATTTCTGGACATATTCCGGAGAGGACATGTGCGTCACATTCATTACAATGGACTCTGAAATTTAAATACTTGGGTGTTTGGGTCACGGGGCCAGCATCAGAATACGTCCGATGGAACATTGACCCTATCACAGCTTTTTTTAAACGTAAAATCCATACATGGAAAGCACTACCGTTGATGGTTTTGGGATGCATTTAACCTCTTTAAGATGTCTATCCAGCCTAAATACCTATATGTTTTGCAACACTCCCCCATTTATATACCTAAGAAAGTATTTGCCGGTATTGATAGTCTAATCTCTTCCTTTATCTGGGGTCATAGACCGGCGAGGATAGCCATAAAAACGCTTTGTAAATCCAAACTCGCTGGAGGGGTGGGCCTACCTAATCTTAGATTGTACTATCTAGCAGCCCAGCTAGTACATCTCTCCGGATGGGTCACGGGAGTGGGTGGCCCGACCCTACAGGGATACTTGACTGAACGGGTGGGTCCCCTCTTCACTCCCCTCCTTTTCTTGCTTTCTGGCTTGTCTGCTTCGGGTCTTCCTCCTATTCTATGACAGGCTCTTTTAGTCTGGAGGCAGGTGCACAACCTTTATGATTGGTCGGACTTGGAAACAGAATCACCCTTATGGTTCAACAGTTCATATATGGAACTTCAAAAGCTGTCTACAGACAATATTTGGGTAAAGAATGGGGTGGTCTCCCTGGGACAATTATATGTGGATGGTTACCTTAAATCGTTCACACAACTACAGACTGATTTTGGGCTCCCGAGAACAGCCTCATTCAGATATTTCCAATTGAGGCATGCACTACAGTCCCAATTTAGAAAAGCCCCCTCCATCTCCCCCTCACCGATTAAACTTATGCTACAACGTTTTCCCTCTGCGGGCAAAGTCTCATCGCTATACGCATCATTAAACAATAGAGTCCTACCTGCATCCTTAGATCCACTTAAATTAAGCTGGGAGAGTGATGTGGGCCCTTTGTCAGATGAGCAATGGTTGCAGATTTTAAGCTCCACCAGGTCTACCACCCCTTGTGTCAGATATCAACAGGTGCACTTTTTTGTCCTGCATAGGGTTTACCGTACCTCTCAATTACTCCAACGAGCTGGTTTGCGACCTGATGCTTTATGCCCCAAATGCCGGATGGCAGACACCGGGTTCTGGCATCAGCTGTGGGACTGTCCGAAAGTTTACAGCTTTTGGACTCAAATTTGGTCTGACGTACTAACTACTGACTCATCTCTTCCTCAACTTAACCCCAGGACCTGTCTTTTCTGTGTGGACCTAGAAGAAACCCACTTATTGCTCACATATCAATATGTCCTATGCCTGTCCATGCTTGCCAAAGTTGTCATTGCACGCTCCTGGTTTGCGGAGGCCTCTCCCAAAATATTGGAGTGGAGGGCCCTGGTGGCTTTAGTCATAAAACATGAAAAACATATGTTCTTATCCCGTAACTCTATGTCCAAGTTTCATTGTAAATGGGACAGGTGGATTCTGGTACGCCCGGGTGCAGATATGGTGGAGCCCGTTGACATACAAGGTGTGTAGTTTCCCTTATAATTTTTTTTTTTTTTGGCCGAGGCCGACACCCTCTGACACCTTCCTACTCCTTATGGTGATGTTACCTCTTTCTTATATACGCACTCCTACATTCGCATATGTGACTTCTCTCTCGTTCATGTATAATATTGACTTACTGGTGCTATTGTTGTAATGATCATACCAAGCACTCTGAGAGCTTTTCCCTTCTTTCAATAGACTTGTATATTGTAATGTAAACTACTGTAACAACTAGTGACCGGTACACTGTACTGTTATTTATGTTAAATGTTTTTTTTTCTTTTCTTTTATTGTTCTCTTTACTTATGTACTTAAATGCAAATTCAATAAAAAATACATGATTCAAAAAAAAAAATCATACAATGTGATTTCCTGTTTTTTTTTTTTTTTTCAGATTCTGTCTCTCACAGTTGAAGTGTACCTATGATGGAAATTACAGACCTCTCTCATCTTTTTAAGTGGATCAACTTGCACAGTCGGTGGCTGTCCAAATAATTTTTTGCCCCACTGTATATGTATATATATGTATATATATGTATATATATATATATATATATATATATATATATATATATATATATATATATATATAGAGAGAGAGAGAGAGTGGTCGTTTACTGCTTACCTTTTACAGCAGGATTTTTGTTAGCAATTGGCCAAAACCATGTGCACTGCAGGGGAGGCAGATATAACATGTGCAGAAAGAGTTAGATTTGGGTGGGTTATTTTATTTCTGTGCAGGGTAAATACTGGCTGCTTTATTTTTACACTGCAAATTAGATTGCAGATTGAACACACCACACCCAAATCTAACTCTCTCTGCACATGTTAAATCTGCCTCCCCTGCAGTGCACATAGGGGGTCATTCCGAGTTGTTCGCTCGCAAGCGGATTTTAGCAGATTTGCTCATGCTAAGCCGCCGCCTACTGGGAGTGAATCTTAGCATCTTAAAATTGCGAACAATGTATTCGCAATATTGCGATTACACACCTCGTAGCAGTTTCTGAGTAGCTCCAGACTTACTCGGCTTCTGCGATCCGTTCAGTGCTTGTCGTTCCTGGTTTGACGTCACAAACACACCCAGCGTTCGCCCAGACACTCCCCCGTTTCTCCGGCCACTCCTGCATTTTTTTCGGAAGCGGTAGCGTTTTTTCCCACACGCCCATAAAACGGCCTGTTTCCGCCCAGTAACACCCCTTTCCTGTCAATCACATTACGATCGCCAGAACGAAGAAAAAGCCGTGAGTAAAATTCCTAAGTGCATAGCAAATTTACTTGGCGCAGTCGCAGTGCGGACATTGCGCATGCGCATTAAGTGGAAAATCGCTGCGATGCGAAGATTTTTACCGAGCGAAAAACTCGGAATGACACCCCATGGTTTTGCCCAACTGCTAACAAAAATCCTGCTGCGATCAACTTGGAATTACCTCCAATATATTTTTCTTTAATATTTCTCCCTGTGATTAAGGTTACTCACATGTATGTACCATATGCTACCTACCTGGTTGCGCTAGGTTTATGTACTTGAAGTATTTATCTAATGGTCTGTGGCTGAGGTGTGAGTGATGTTTTTGCCACCATGCTTAATTTAGTAAATTCAATTTGGTTTAATACATTTGGCTGTGATCACTTTTATCCAATTCATATTGTTGTCTGTGTGTACTAAGCCTTGAAAAGTGATACATTTCATGGTGATAAAGTACCAACCAATCAGCTACTAACTGCCATGTCACATGCTAGATTTGAAAAATGACAGTTAGGAGCTGGTTGGTTGGTACTTTATCACTATGCAGTTAATCACTTTTCAAGGCTTTGTACATCTGGGACGGCATGTCTTTATTTATTACATTAAGTTAAGTATTGTGGAAATAATAAAATATACAGTATTGGTGGCTTATTATAAATGCAGTTCCATTACTGTGAATTACCCCATGACCTGAACATGTAAAAAAAAAAATACTAAAACATCTGTGATCTAAAATTGATGCCTTCTATCTTCTACATTGCTATTTTGTTTTAGATATTTTCTTTAATTCTTTTTTAAATAATCACTTTAATAATGCATATCTTTTAGTTCTATTTCTGCACTAGAAGAAAATCATTTTGAGAATACTGTACATACAGTCAGAAGCCTCCCCACCTTCCCATCGTCCCCATCCCCCCAAATAAAAAATGCTGACTAAGTGAGTCATACAACAGTCAAAATTGATTTTCTTGTTGAAGTTGGTGATCAACAATGTCAAAATTAGCAGAAAGGTTAAGGAGACTAAGAAGCACAAATTGACCTTTCAGCATGGCAGGCAATCATTAAAAACATTTGTCAGTGGCAAATCAGTAAAATGCATAACCTGAAAGTCAGAAAGGGTCATGTGAGAAATTGAATTAGAGGAAGTTCTACCCAATATTATTAAGTAGCTGTACAGTAAGGTTAAAAATAAAAATAGGACTAAAAACAGTATATTTAAATGTCAAATACACAAGTAAAAAGATAATTTTCAAGCAAGAGTATCAGTGTAGGTAATATCTGCACACAAACTACGTATGTAACAGTGGTTCAAAATTTGTAAACATTTTTCATAATTAATAGAAGTTTGCTATACTCATCCTGAGAAATTAGTAATCAGGAAAGGTTTATGTGTTCAATTGTGTGTCTTGGGAATAAATAAAAATTGTGTTATACTGTTTTAACCTGTTTTACAATTTTCTTTTATGTTAACTAGTGATGAGCGGGTACGGTTCCTCAGAAACCGAACCCCCCCGAACTTCACCCATTTTACACGGGTCCGAGGCATACACGGATTCTCCCGTATGGCTCGGTTAACCCATCATGCCGCGGTCGGATTCTCGCGAGATTCGTATTCTATATAAGGAGATGCACGTCGCCGCCATTTTCACTCGTGCATTGGAAATGTTAGGGAGAGGACGTGGCTGGCATCCTCTCCGTTTATTAATGTTGCTGCAAATATTTGTGCTTATTGCTTAATTGTGGGGACTGGGGATCAGCTGTATTATATAGGAGGAGTACAGTGCAGAGTTTTGCTGATCAGTGACCACCAGTTTTATCCGTTCTCTGCCTGAAAAACGCTCCATATCTGTGCTCAGTGTGCTGCATATATCTGTGCTCACACTGCTTTATTGTGGGGACTGGGGACCAGCAGTATTATATAGGAGGAGTACAGTGCAGAGTTTTGCTGACAGTGACCACCAGTATATATAGCAGTACGGTACGGAAGGCCACTGCTCTACCTACCTCTGTGTCGTCAAGTATACTATCCATCTAGATTCTATACCTGTGGTGCATTTTAGTTTTGCAGTTTGCTGACAGTGACCACCAGTATATATAGCAGTACAGCACGGAAGGCCACTGCTCTACCTACCTCTGTGTCGTCAAGTATACTATCATTCTAGATTCTATACCTGTGGTGCATTTTAGTTTTGCAGTTTGCTGACAGTGACCACCAGTATATATAGCAGTACGGTACGGAAGGCCACTGCTCTACCTACCTCTGTGTCATCAAGTATACTATCCATCTAGATTCTATACCTGTGGTGCATTTTAGTTTTGCAGTTTGCTGACAGTGACCACCAGTATATATAGCAGTACGGTATGGAAGGCCACTGCTCTACCTACCTCTGTGTCGTCAAGTAAACTATCCATCTAGATTCTATACCTGTGGTGCATTTTAGTTTTGCAGTTTGCTGACAGTGACCACCAGTATATATAGCAGTACGGTACGGAAGGCCACTACTCTACCTACCTTTGTGTTGTCAAGTATACTATCCATCTAGATTCCATATCTGTGGTGCATTTTAGTTTTGCAGTTTGCTGACAGTGACCACCAGTATATATAGCAGTACGGTAGGCCACTGCTCTACCTACCTCTGTGTCGTCAAGTATACTATCCATTAGATTCTATACCAGTGGTGCATTTTAGTTTTGCAGTTTGCTGACAGTGACCACCAGTATATATATAGCAGTATGGTACGGAAGGCCACTGCTCTACCTACCTCTGTGTCGTCAAGTATACTATCCATCTAGATTCTATACCTGTGGTGCATTTTAGTTTTGCAGTTTGCTGAAAGTGACCACCAGTATATATAGCAGTACGGTACGGAAGGCCACTGCTCTACCTACCTCTGTGTCGTCAAGTATACTATCCATCTAGATTCTATACCTGTGGTGCATTTTAGTTTTGCAGTTTGCTGACAGTGACCACCAGTATATATAGCAGTACGGAAGGCCACTGCTCTACCTACCTCTGTGTCGTCAAGTATACTATCCATCTAGATTCTATACCTGTGGTGCATTTTAGTTTTGCAGTTTGCTGACAGTGACCACCAGCATATATAACAGTACGGTATGGAAGGCCACTGCTCTACCTACCTCTGTGTCGTCAAGTATACTATCCATCTAGATTCTATACCTGTGGTGCATTTTAGTTTTGCAGTTTGCTGACAGTGACCACCAGTATATAAAGCAGCACGGTACGGAAGGCCACTGCTCTACCTACCTCTGTGTCGTCAAGTATACTATCCATCTAGATTCTATACCTGTGGTGCATTTTAGTTTTGCAGTTTGCTGACAGTGACCACCAGTATATATAGCAGTACGGTACGGAAGGCCACTGCTCTACCTACCTCTGTGTCGTCATGTATACTATCCATCCATACCTGTGGTGCATTTCAGTTGTGCGCAGTTTATATAGTAGTAGGCCATTGCTATTGATACTGGCATATAATTCCACACATTAAAAAATGGAGAACAAAAATGTGGAGGTTAAAATAGGGAAAGATCAAGATCCACTTCCGCCTCGTGCTGAAGCTGCTGCCACTAGTCATGGCCGAGACGATGAAATGCCATCAACGTCGTCTGCCAAGGCCGATGCCCAATGTCATAGTAGAGAGCATGTAAAATCCAAAAAACAAAAGTTCAGTAAAATGACCCAAAAATCAAAATTGAAAGCGTCGGAGGAGAAGCGTAAACTTGCCAATATGCCATTTATGACACGGAGTGGCAAGGAACGGCTGAGGCCCTAGCCTATGTTCATGGCTAGTGGTACAGATTCACATGAGGATGGAAGAACTCATCCTCTCGCTAGGAAAATGAAAAGACTTAAGCTGGCAAAAGCACAGAAAAGAACTGTGCGTTCTTCTAAATCACAAATCCCCAAGGACAGTCCAATTGTGTCGGTTGCAATGCCTGACCTTCCCAACACTGGACGGGAAGAGCTTGCGCCTTCCACCATTTGCACGCCCCCTGCAAGTGCTGGAAGGAGCACCCGCAGTCCAGTTCCTGATAGTTAAATTGAAGATGTCACGGTTGAAGTACACCAGGATGAGGATATAGGTTTTGCTGGCGCTGGGGAGGAAATTGACAAGGAGGTTTCTGATGGTGAGGTGGTTTGTTTAAGTCAGGCACCCGGGGAGACACCTGTTGTCTGTGGGACGAATATGGCAATTGACATGCCTGGTCAAAATACAAAAAAAATCACCTCTTCGGTGTGGAATTATTTCAACACAAATGCGGACAACAGGTGTCAAGCCGTGTGTTGCCTTTGTCAAGCTGTAATAAGTAGGGGTAAGGACGTTAACCACCTAGGAACATCTTCCCTTATACGTCACCTGGACCGCATTCATCAGAAGTCAGTGACAAGTTCAAAAACTTTGGGTGACAGTGGAAGCAGTCCACTGGCCACTAAATCCCTTCCTCTTGTAACCAAGCTCCTGCAAACCACACCACCAAATCCCTCAGTGTCAATTTCCACCTTACACAGGAAAGCCAATAGTCCTGCAGGCCATGTCACTGGCAAGTCTGACGAGTCCTCTCCTGCCTGGGATTCCTCCGATGCATCCTTGAGTGTAACGCCTACTGATGCTGGCGCTGCTGTTGTTGCTGCTGGGAGTCGATCGTCATACCAGAGAAGAAGTCGGAAGACCACTTGTACTACTTGCAGTAAGCAATTGACTGTCCAACAGTCCTTTGCGAGGAAGATGAAATATCACAGCAGTCATCCTGCTGCAAAGCGGATAACTCAGGTCTTGTCAGCCTGGGTGGTGAGAAACGTGTGTCCGGTATCCACCGTTAATTCACAGGCAACTAGAGACTTGATTGAGGTACTGTGTCCCCGGTACCAAATACCATCTAGGTTCCATTTCTCTAGGCAGGCGATACCAAAAATGTACATAGACCTAAGAAAAAGAGAGTCACCAGTGTCCTAAAAAATGCAGTTGTACCCAATGTCCACTTAACCACGGACATGTGGACAAGTGGAGCAGGGCAGACTCAGGACTATATGACTGTGACAGCCCACTGGGTAGATGTATTGCCTCCCGCAGCAAGAGCATCAGCGGCGGCACCAGTAGCAGCATCTCGCAAACGCCAACTCGTTCCTAGGCAGGCTACGCTTTGTATCACCTGTCAATCAGACAGAGGCAATCGCATTCCTGTGCTGAGATCAGAGGACCCATTCTGCACATGCGCAGAACCCCTGACCATCAGGGTAAATGCAGTAAGGATTGCATCAGCGATCCTCATTGAATTACCACCTAAATATGCAACTTTGTACACATGTAAATGCATTATCTGTGCAATGACACCGCCTAGCATCTATTGTACACTGTGCGTGATTCAGATGAGGAAAGAGGTGCACCCTGCGCCGCAAGGTACTGATTATCATTATCGATGTCTATGTGATGCCGTTTAGAGGGAGGGAATAGGCCAGAGATCTCTGTTTGCATGGAGATTTTCTGGCAATTGCGATGGGTGGCTTGCTTGGCACCATGGGTGCATCAAGCCACTCGATGGTGAGTCCAGTGATCCGATGCTGTATTAAAGGATGCAGATCGGATCACTACTGCAGCAGGATGTCTTTGCTTATTATGGACGCTTCCTGCTGCTCCTAACTGTGAGTTGCTTTTTTTTGCATTTGTTATGCAACTAAGACACAAATTGTAAAGAGACATACTGTACAGAATGCTAATTCTCTTGTAGTGTTTTAGTTCTGCTGGGTGTTTTCATCATATGACGTACAGACAAACAGTTAGTAATGACACATCTGTAAAAGCTGTGTGGATATCCTTACCACATAAAGGAGTGATGGCAAATTCACTTGAAGAATTTAAAAAATGGCATTGAATTACTTTTGTACAAGAAATGGTATTTGTGGTTATAATTAAAAGATGACATTATGGAGGAGGAGGGGGCGTGGCCTGCAAGGAGTACAGACGCCCTTACATTGTGCTCCTACTGGTGTCTCCTATTTGCCCCTTTATCTGTGTATAAACCCCTTGCTGGTGCCCCAGTGCTACCCCTTGACCTCCCTGGGGCCCCTCCAAAGCTAGGACCGGGAAGCCACGGAGCCAGGGGACGTCTCTGCATGTCCCTGCGGGTTGCGGCCTAGCCGGGACTGAAAGCCGGGGGCTCAAGTTCGTGCCGCACCCAGGAACTGAGCTCCAGGACGATCGCGGGCCGTGTACCGGAAGGGCGCGGCCGCAATCACCGTCTGCCTCTCCTGGAGCGCCCACAGCCATCTCCGGACCCCTGGACACTGAGCACAAGGCTGTTGACCAAGCCTGGCTCAGATTACACTGGGGGGGACCAGCAGCACATCAGGCACCTGGAAGCCGCGGCTGCCATCTTAGAGGCTCCTGCCAGCACTGGGGGCTGCTCTCAACTGCAACACTAGTGGCCCAGACACTGGCAGGTCCATGTTTGGTGACCCTAAGAGGAAAATACAGTGTCCCACAGCTTGCAGGACCATCCTTAGGAACAGGGTGAGTGCCCTATTTACTGTTTGCTGGTTGTTTCCATAAAAGAAGTGTCTCTGCTTTGGGAGTGGAGCTGTGGCACTGCCTAAACAGATTTGATGCTTCCTACTGCTATTGGCATTCTCCCCACCATTATAGAACAGGGGTTCAGTTCCTCAGACCCCTCGTCTTAAGAAGGAATCTGCTGCTTGATCCCTGCAGTTGTACCCTGGTCTGTACCAGCTGTGACAGGCAGCTTAGTGAGATGCTGCAGTGAGCTCCTGATGTGATTCTCTCCCTCACTCCTCCACCACTCATGTTTATAGTCCCGATGCCTGATGGTCCTCCATATTCCTCATCCCAGGCCTATGTGGTGGGTCTCCTGACTACAAATATCTCCCGCTTAGCATATCCTGGTCTTTTACAACATCCTCCGGTCTCCTCTACTATGCCCCCTAAAAAGGTAAAGAGGGCACTACCTCCCAGAGTGTCATTTCCTATACAGAAATCACCTTTGGCTCCTTCGTCCTCTCGGGGGGAACATTTTGGACCCGGCCCCACTGAAATCAAGTAACCCACTGAGCACCATGTCAATTGCCAGCATAGATGTGGACTCTGAGGCGCCCTTGACGGTAAATCTCTATGTCAGATCCTGTCGGCATTTAAATCTTATTTGGCCGCCGACCTTACCGCAGCAATCAGGGAGGTGAAGTCAGACCTGGTTGAGGTTGGAAACCGTACGGATCATTTGGAGCATAAGTTAGAGGAACTCGTGTCATCCCATAATGATCTCATCACTGCACATGACCAGCAGAGGGCCGACCTGGATGCGCTGAGGGATAAAATGGCGGATGTGGAGGACCACTCCAGGCGGAATAATATTAAAATAAGAGGCATTCCGGACTCGGTAGCTAATTCAGAATGGGAGGGCTACACCATGGCCATCTTCCATAAGTTGCTGCCAGAGGCCGATACTTGAGATTTGCTTATCGATCGTATACATTGATTACCTCGACCACGCACGGTATCTAATGACCTCCCTAGAGACACTCTTTTACGCGTCCATTTCTCCCCCACCAAAGAAAGGATTCTCAGGGCGGTGAGAACAGTAGGAGATTCTGATGTCCTGGGTGGGCTTCAAATCTTTCCAGATTTCTCAGCTGTGACGATGGCAAAAAGAAGGAACCTAGCCCCGATAACAGCGGCCCTCCATGCAAACGACATACCCTACAGATGGGGTTTCCCAGTAAAGCTGATCATCACTTACGACGGATCCTCTTATGTAGTTGCCTCTCTGGATGCCGGGGTCAAGCTGTTGTCGGTTTGGGACATCTCTGTTAAACAACTCCAAGGCCCTGGCAACCGTCCTGGAATCCGTACTGAGTGGTCCATTGCCTGAATTTATGGGTACCTTCTACTGTCAGCAGTATCTTAGATGCAACGGGTTACCCGTGGTTTTCCATTCAGGACTATACCTTTCGATTGGGACTGTTCCTTGGAATTCTGTGAGTCGTATGCTGAACTAAAAGGGTACACAGTAATTTCTTGTATGCCACTGCGAACTGTGTGTTGAGTTTCTATGTTCTCTGATTCCCTACTTGTTTTGTTGCATTACTGTTTAGAATTTGTTACTTGTTAGTACTGCGCACCTTCTCTGATCACATACCCTGAATGAATTAATTCGGACTTGTCCTGATAGTTTGCAGATAAGTAGCATATGAGTGGTGGTGACAGGCCACGACACCCCCCTCTTGTTACACTACTGCACTTGCTTTCCCCTTGCAGTAGCTATGCAGGCCCGATGTACAGGGTCTTTTTGGTTTTACCTCCCTTTACATACACCTTGTTTTTACTTTCACCCATGTAATTTTTTTCCTTTTTTTCCATTTTGTCCATTTTTTGTTTCTGGGAAATATCTGTCTCTTGATAGTGTATTTGACTGGTGGTTTAATATAAGGCTGGTTAGGATTATTCGCAAGCATTCCAATTATAAGTCATGGTCCGGATATTGTCCTTAAATGTTAAGGGGTTAAATTCCCCTAATAAAAGGAGATTAGCCCTTACATATTTTTTCAAGAGAAAGTGGACATTGTTGCTGTACAGGAAACCCACTTTTCATCTTTGAGGAGTCCAATTTTTGGTGACCAGAGGTATCCCCAGCGTTTTTTTGCAAATGGTCCATTTAAACGTAATGGGGTGGCTATTATGTTTAGTGCAAGGACACCCTTTGTGTTGCGTCTGATAAAAATGGCAGGTATCTGATTGTGCAAGGCCTTCTGGCAGATAAACTGGTGACTATAGTATCAGTATATGCCCCTAATGCTAACCAGCTTCCCTTTTTGCGTAAATTATTCACTAAAATTCAGACACTTCGTAAAGGTTCTTTGATGGTTATGGTAGACTTCAACCTAGTATTGGATCCAACCTTAGATAGATCCCCGAGAGGTGCTCCATTGGGTTCAGCCCCCCCATCCCCATCTTCCACTGGGTTTAGGGCATTAGTGAATGAGTTTGACTTGTACGATGCATGGAGAGTCCAGAACCCTTCAGCAAGAGACTACACCTTCTACTCACCTGTACATCATTCATATTCACGCATTGATAATACTTTCTGTGACAAATGGACATTACAGCACATATGCTCAGTGGATATTCTCCCCATAACGTGGTCAGATCATGTCCCGATACTTTGCCGATGGGATCTAGATAAACAGTACCTACCCCCCCACTCTTGGCGGCTATCCCCCCACTTGCTCTCCAATCAAACTTCTAAGAAGATGATCGAGGACAGTATATCAGGTTATCTATTATCTAATGTCCCTTCAGATACGTCCACAAGTAATCACTGGTGTGCCCTAAAAGCGGTAGTTAGGGGGTGGCTATCCAAGCAGGTGCATTGCTAAAACGCCAATCAGCCAAATTGCAAAGCTTAGAAGCTAAATTGCATTGTTTAGAGAATCAAAACAAACGGATCCAATCTTCGTCCATTCGAAAAGGAGCTTGCCACTGTACGGGGATAACTGCAAAAACTTCTGATGGCCCGAACACAGCAAGCTCTGAATAGATTACGTAAGTTATTCTATATAGCAGGAAATAGACCAGGCAGGTTACTGACCCGAAGGTTACGATCCCAACAGGCTCGGAATAAAATGAAATTCTTAATTTCCCCCTCCGGTTTAAAAATCTCTAATCCACTAGATATCTCAAACCAGTTTTTTAAGCTCTCTGCATCTTCCTTCTTTGTCAGAGGCCCAGGTTGAGCTCTTGAATGCTCCATGGACCTCTGATGAAGTTGATGAGGTGATCAAATCATTGCCTTCTGGTAAGGCTCCGGGACCAGACGGTTTTATAAACGATTTTTATAAAGTATACCAAGGGCTATTGACACCTACACTGACCCACATTTTTAATGACATAACTGAGACAGGCGCCCCCCCAGGGAGATGCTGAAGGCGAAAGTGGTGACGTTGCCTGAGCCAGGAAAGGACCTCTCTTCTTGCCAAAATTACCATCCCATAGCATTATTGAATGGAGACATTAAATTATTCACCAAGATTATTGCCACCCGAGTGAAGCCTTTCTTGCCTACCTTGATCCACCAGGACCAAGTGGGATTTGTACCTGGGAGGCAAGCATCGGACAACACCCGCAGAGTCTTTAATCTCCTTGACTCTTTGCTGACTGATCAGGGTCTTCTCCTGTTACCCCTAGATGTGGAGAAGGCATTTGATAGGTTAAGTTGCCCATATATGAGATCAGTCCTATCCAACTTTGGTTTTAGCTGTCGGATTTTCACCTCCATGCTAGCATTATACAACTGCCCCTCGGCTCGAGTGTTTAGTAATGGCTTCTTATCAGATGTGTTTCCCATTACTAATGGCACAAGACAGGACTGCCCCCTGTGTCCCCACTAATCTTTGTGTTAGCTATAGAACCTCTAGCAGTGAAAATCCGTCTTAGCCCCTTGTTCCCTGGTGTTTCTCTTGGGTCCCAATCGCATAAATTGTGCCTCTTTGCTGATGATGTTCTCCTAATTGTAACTAACCCCGTGGAGTCCCAACCCACTTACATTCTTTATTAGATAATTATAGTAGGGCCTCTTATTACAAGCTTAATACATCAAAAACGGATGCCCTGCCAATCAATCTCTCTGATTCTCTTGCTACTCTTCAATCAAAATACCCTTATAACTGGCAAACTTCGTCCCTCAATTATTTAGGTGTTTCCATATCCCCTAGTTTAGAGACAGTATTGGAGGAAAATCTTAAACCCCTTCTTGCTTCACTCACACTTCTGACCAGATCTTGGTCACTATATGATATATCTTGGCTGGGACGCCTAACTGCGTTCAAGATGTCCCTCCATCCCAAACTGATGTACCTTTTCTGTACAATACCCTACTCCTTCCCTAAACGGTACCTTGATACATTTTCGGCCATTATGATAAAATATATATGGGCATCACGGGCCCTTAAGATAGCTTGCTCACGGATGGTTCTACCCAAGAATTTAGGAGGACTGGCGATGCCAGATCTTACACTTTACCACGAGACATGTACATTAGCTCATGTAAAGATGTTTTAGGGTCACTGCTTCAGAACTAGGATGGGCTTGTCTGGAGAGGGAAGCTTGTACAGCACACCCGTTGGGGTATATATTACACACCCCTAAGAGTCTCCAACCATCTTCTTCAACCAACACTTCCTTCTACTCGTGCATCACTGCAAACATGGGACAAATTTGCGGTGAAACTAACTGCTACACCACCTACCTTTACATCTATATCTCTTCGTGCCCTGATGAAACTAATTCCGAATTTGAATATATCGTGATGGCACATTTATGGCCTCTCTAAATTGAGTGATCTATTAGACGGTTCAGTAATAATAACTTTCCCCACCCTGCAATCTAAGTTTTCCCTACCTGACTCCTCACAGCTGAGTTATTATCAAATTAGTCATTGGTGGAGCTCGCTTCCCGTTGTCTCCAGAGATGTTAATCCACATACAAATCAGGTATACGCCAGGCTGAATGTGACTGAAGCTAAGGGCGAAATATCCTTTTGGTACAACACTCTTATAGCTTTATTGCCAAACCCTAAAGTCAAGGCATAAATTAAGTGTGAGGAAGATTTTGGCCTCGGATTGTCCGATTCCCAATGGAGCAACATCTATATGTCTTCACATAATATGTCTAAATGTCTCAAGCACACTGAGATTCACACAAAATTACTGAACAGACTATATCTAACCCCGGATACACTCCATATGTTCTGGCCCTCATGCTCAAAATTTTGTTGGCGGCAATGTGGGGAAGTAGGCGATATATTTCATATCTTTTGGTCTTGTCCCCTACTGGTCACCTTTTGGGCAGCAGTATTTAATTTAATTAATAACATCCTCCACACGTCTCTAAGCCCCACCCCTAATATAGCAATGCTTCATTTGATGCCAGGTACCTTACCCCCCTGACACAAATATGTATTAGGTCACATTCTAATAGCGGCAAAGGCCAGGGCCGTAACTAGGTGTGTGCTAATGGTGCCTTGCCCAAAGCGCAAATGCACTGTGGGCGCACCATCTGGCAGCACAACCAGCATGGCCGCTGTATGTCACTCAACTCCCGCTGTCCGCCGCCTGTCACTTTAGCAATGCCTGTGGTGTGCGCTCAGCTCCTCAGCTGCTGCGCGGACCCACACACTAATCCAGGCAGAGGGAGGGAGTTTGGGAAGGAGGCAGAGAGTTTGGGGGGCAGTGCCGTAATTACCATTGGTGCAGGGGATGCGGCAGAGAAGCCGGTGGGGCCCCGCCGCTCCCCGCCACCCAGCAGACCACTGCACTGCATTTGATTACTTCTTTTTTTTTTGTATTCCGCCGCAGCCGCCCGCCGCCCCCCCCCTCCCTCCCGCAGATGACCCGCACTTCCGGCCGAGCATAAACAGCCACAGCGGTAGCCCAGCAAGCTGCTTCTCTCCCCTTACTCATGGAGGGGAGTTCTCTTCCTATCTGCCGGTAGCCGCGTGTTTCCTGCGCAGCTACGGTTCTGCTTCTAACTGCTGAACTCCGGTGCAGTGAGGGGGAGGGGGTGTATGAGTTGTGCAGTGATGTGGGCATGGGGGTGTATATGAGATGTGCAGTGACTGGTCATGGGGGGGTGTATGAGTTGTGCAGTGACTGTGGGCATGGGGGGTGTATGAGATGTGCAGTGACTGGGCATGGGGGGTGTATGAGATGTGCAGTGACTGGGCATGAGGGGTGTATGAGTTGTGCAGTGACTGTGGGCATGGGGGGTGTATGAGATGTGCAGTGACTGGGCATGGGGGGTTGTATGAGTTATGCAGTGACTGGGCATGGGGGGGTGTATGAGATGTGCAGTGACTGGGCATGGGGGGGTGTATGAGTTGTGCAGTGAATGTGGGCATGGGGGGGTGTATAAGATGTGCAGTGACTGGGCATGGGGGGGTGTATGAGTAGTGCAGTGACTGTGGGCATGGGGGGGTGTATGAGTTGTGCAGTGACTGTGTGCATGGGGGTGTGTATGAGTTGTGCAGTGACTGTGTGCATGGGGGGGTGTATGAGTTGTGCAGTGACTGTGGGCATGGGAGTAATTGGTGATGGCGCCGCTTCAGCAGTCCCTCTCCTTCCACATAGGCTGGCCGCCGCTCCTGTGAATGCTGGGATGTGCTTCCCTCATCCCAGCATTCACAGCGGCGGCCAGCCAATGCAGAAGGAGAGGGACAGCTGCAGCAGTGCCGCCGGCACTTACAGTGCGCTGCTACTGCAGCTCCAGAGTCCCCCTCCCTCCTCTTCCTTCTCCCCTGCCCCCGGAGCTGCCAGCACCGAGGAGCCTGACTGCCTGAGCCAGCGGAGAGATGGTAAGTATCATCTATTCTGTCTGTCTGTCTACCTAATGTGTAAAAAGGGGACGCTGTCTGCCGTAATGTGTAAAAAGGGGACGCTGTCTGCCGTAATGTGTAAAAAGGGGGATTGTCTCCCGTAAGGTCTAAAAAGGGGACGCTGTCTGCCATAATGTGTAAAAAGGGGATGCTGTCTGCCGTAATGTGTAAAAAGGGGGACACTGTCTGCCGTAATGTGTAATAAAGGGACGCTGTCTGCCGTAATGTGTAAAAAGGGGACGCTGTCTGCCGTAATGTGTAAAAAGGGGACGCTGTCTGCCGTAATGTGTAAAAAGTGGACGCTGTCTGCCATAATGTGTAAAAAGGGGACGCTGTCTGCCGTAATGTGTAAAAAGGGGACGCTGTCTACCGTAATGTGTAAAAGGGGCTCTACCTGGTGCAGTGGCGCTACTGTGAGGCGTAATTTGAATAATGGTGACTACTATAATATGTAATATGAATTGGTATTGTTTTGTGGATACACCCCTTCCCCATGTAGCCATGCCCCTATATATTTTTGTGCGCGCCGTAGGCGCGCACTGCCCCTATATCACATAGGGGGGCGCCGATGCCCTATCTTGCACACAGCGCTAAAATGTCTAGTTACGGCACTGGCAAAGGCAGCTCTGGCACAAAATTGGAAACAGTCTACATTGCCACATATTTCAAAGGTTATTCAAAAAAAGTAATTCCATTGTTGGATGGAAACACAATTTGTAGCAGTGTTTCTTCACCCCTCTGTGAAGCTACCAGACTGGTCATTTGTGGCAGGAGTATGGAATCAATAGAGTTCAGTACCAAACCTTACCGATCACCTCTAGTCCTGGACCAAGCCTATTCCCTTTGAATGAACCGGACGACTCCTTTCCCCTCTGTTCGTAATAGTTTGATCTCTTTGTATTCTTATATGTAGGTGAACTTATATGCAAATATCATATACAACTTGGATGCATTGTAATTTTGTTATTATGGATGTTTCCCCTCTTATAATTGTTAAATTGTTTAACAATTCCCCCCCCCCTCTCTTTTTTTTCTGTATCCTATACTTTTTTTTGTTTGAAATAATAAAAAAATTATTGATGGTAAAAAAAAAGAAGACATTATGGGGATGAACAATTCATGTAATTTATCAGATTTCCAATTGCAGGAGTTAAGCTAAATTTGTTGGCATTGACATTTTGATTTCCTCTAATTATATCATATGAAAGGATGAATTTATACAAATTAGAGATGAGTAGGTTCGGTTCTCAGAGAACCAAACCGTACCGAACTTCACCATTCGAGTGTGGATCCAAGCCAGGCTTGGGTTTTCCAGCCTGACTCAAAAATCAGAATGAGGCAAAACATCATCATCCCGCTGTCGGAATCTCGCAGGGTTTGGATTCCATATTAGGAGCCCCGCGTCCCCGCCATTTTCACTCTGGCATTGGAGAGTGTAGAGAGAGGATGTGTCTCCATTCTCTCAGTATCCTCAGTGTCCGTGTCTTGTGATGAATCTGTCCAGTCACAGTGCTTGTGTCCTCTGCTGCCATATGTCCAGTGCTGTCCAGTGGTGATCTGTTGTGCTGTATCCGTTCAGTGATGGTGTGTTATGCTGCATCAGTCACAGTGGTGGTGTCCTCTGCTGCCATATGTCCAGTGCTGCTGTATAATAAGTCCCGTACAGTGTTGCTGTGTTATCCTGCAACAGACCAGTGGTAGTGTCCTGGCCATCAGTCATTCCAGTGACCAGGCAGTCACAGTGATATATGCTGCTGCTATATGTCCACTGCTGCCGTATAATAATAAATAACAACAACCACAAGTCCCTTACAGTGTTGCTGTGTTGTGCTGCATCAGACCAGTGGTAGTGTCCTGGCCATCATTCATTCCAGTGACCAGGCAGTCACAGTGGTATACGCTGGTGCTATATGTCCACTGCTGCCGTATAATAATAACAAAAACAACAAGTCCCTTACAGTGTTGCTGTGTTGTGCTGCATCAGACCAGTGGTAGTGTCCTGGCCATCCAGTGACCAGGCAGTCACAGTGGTGTACGCTGCTGCTATATGTCCACTGCTTACATATAATAATAATAATAAGTCCCTTACAGTGTTGCTGTGTTGTGCTGCATCAGACCAGTGGTAGTGTACTGGCCTTTAGTTATTCCAGTGACCAGGCAGTCACAGTGGTATACTCTGCTGCTATATGTCCACTGCTGCCGTATAATAATAATAACAACAAAAGCAAGTCCCTTACAGTGTTGCTGTGTTGTCCTGCATCAGACCAGTGGTAGTGTCTTGTGCATCAGCCATCAGTCTTTCCTGTGCCGCATATTGTGTTATATAACTCCAGAAAAATAATGGAGAAAAAAAATTTGGAGTATAAAATAGGGAAAGAACAAGAGCCACTTCCTCCTAGTGCTGAAGCTGCTGCCACTAGCCATGACATAGACGATGAAATGCCATCAACGTCGTCTGCCAAGGTCGATGCCCAATGTGATAGTAGAGGGCATGTATAATCCAAAAAGCCAAAGTTCAGTAAAAAGACCCAGAAAAAGAAATTGAAATGGTCAGAGGAGAAACTTAAACTTGCCAATATGCCATTTACGACACAGAGTGGCAAGGGGGTCATTCTGACCCATTCGCTCGCTGCGTTTTCACGCAGCAGAGCGAACGGGTCCCTGCTGCGCATGCGCCGGTGCCTTTGTGCACCTGCGGGACGGCCGATGGCCGTGGCAGGACAGCGATCGCCTCTGCCTTATTGACACAGCTACTGAGGCCTTGACAGCTATGTTGGTGTAAGACGTGTGTCCAGTATCTTCCATTAGTTCAGTGGGACTTAGAGAATTGTTTGAGGTACTGTGTCCCTGGTATCAAATCCCATCTAGGTTCCACTTCTCTAGGCAGGCAATACAGAGAATGTACACAGACGTCAGAAAAAGAGTCAACAGTGTCCAACAAAATGCGGTTGTATCCAGTGTTCGCTTTACCACGGACATGTGGACAAGTGGAACAGGACAGACTAAGGACTATATGACTGTGACAGCCCACTGGGTAGATGTATGGCCTCCCGCAGCAACAATAACAGCGACAACAGTAGCAGCATTTTGAAAACGCCAACTCGATCCTAGGCATGCTACGCTATGTATCACAGCTGAGGGACATCATCGCATTATGGCTTACCCGAATTAGACTCTCCTGGGGATTTGTGATATCGGACAACGCCACCAATATTATGCGTACATTCATCTGGGCAAAATCCAGCACGTCCCATGTTTTGCACATACAATTCATTTGGTGGTGCAGAATTTTTTTTAAAATGACAGGGGTGTACAGGAGATGCTATTGGTGGCCCGAAAAATTGCGGGCCACTTTTGACATTCTGCCACCACGTGCTGAAGACTGGAGCGACAGCAAACACTCCTGGACATGCCCTGCCATCAACTGAAGCAAGAGGTGGTAACGAGGTGGAATTCAACACTCTACATGCTTCAGAGGATGGAGGAGCAGCAAAAGGCCATTAAAGCCTATACATCCAGCTACGATATAGGCAAAGGAGGGGGAATGCACCTGACTCAAGCGCAGTGGAGAATGATTTCTGTCATGTGCAAGGTTCTCCAACCCTTCGAACTTGCCACACGTGAAGTCAGTTCAGACACTGCCAACTTGAGTCAGGTCATTCCCCTCATCAGGCTTTTGCAGAAGCAGCTGGATAAATTATAGGACTTGTGAATGGAGCCCTTCATTCGCTTTGCCAGGATTCAAGGGTGGTCAATCTGTTGAAATCAGAGCACTACATTTTGGTTACCGTGCTCGATCCTAGGTTTGAAGCCTACATTGTATCTCTCTTTCTGGCAGACACAAGTCTGCAGAGGTGCAAAGACCTGCTGGTGAGTAAATTGACAACTCAAGCGGAACGTGACCCGTCAACAGCTCCTCTTTCAATTTCTTCTGCCACTGGGGCTGCAAGGAAAAGGATAACATTTCCTAGCCCACCCACTGGCGGTGATGCAGGGCAGTCAGGAGCGAGTGCTGACATCTGGTCCGTACTGAAGGACCTGCCAACGATTACTGACATGTCATTGCATATGATTCTGTCACCATTGAAAGAATGGTGGAGGATTATATGAGTGACAGCATCCAAGTAGGCATGTCAGACAGTCTGTATGTATAATGGCAGGAAAAAGAGGCAATTTGGATGCCCTTGCACAAACTGGCTTTATTTTACCTAAATTGCACCCTCCTCCAGTGTGTACTCCAAAAGAGTGTTTAGTGCAGCCGGCAACCTTGTCAGCGATCGGATAAGGAGGTTACTTCCACAAAATGTGGAGAAGATGATGTTCATCAAAATAAATTCTAAATTCCTCGGGAAAGCCCTTTACTAGCAATTGCCTCCAGAAAGTACAGAGTGACCTGTGGTGGTGGATTCCAGTGGGGATGAATTAATACTCGTGAGGAGGAGGATGTACACAGTGAAAGGGGTGAGGAATCAAAGGATGAGGATGAGTTCGCCATCTTGCCTCTGTAGAGCCAGTTTGTACAAGGGGAGATTGATTACTTCTTTTTTTGGTGGAGGCCCAAACAAACCAGTCATTTCAGCCACAGTCGTGTGGCAGACGCTGGCGCTGAAATGATTGGTTTGTTAAAGTGTACATGTCATGTTTATACAACATAAGGGTGGGTGGGAGGGCCCAAGGACAATTCCATCTTGCACCTTTTTTTCTTCTTATCATCATGGTCTGTTTGGTGACTATTTTTTTAAAGTGCCATCCTGTCTGACACTTCCCTATATGTCCAGTGGTACTGCCATTTAATTCCAGTGATTTGGACATATAATTCCAGTGATTTTGTCATTTAATTCCAGTGATTTGGACGTATAATTACAGTGATTTGGACATATAATTCCAGTGATTTGGACATATAATTCCAGTGATTTGCATGTATAATTCCAGTGATTTGGCCATATAATTCCAGTGATTTTGCCATTTAATTCCAGTGATTTGCACGTATAATTCCAGTGATTTGGCCATTTAATTCCAGTGATTTTGCCATTTAATTCCAGTGATTTGCACGTATAATTCCAGTGATTTGGCCATTTAATTCCACTGATTTTGCCATTTAATTCCAGTGATTTGGACGTATAATTCCAGTGATTTGGAGGTATAATTCCAATGGGAATTGTTTGTGTCGCT